>NC_132792.1:1515151-1818181 GCF_048418805.1 Vulpes vulpes | reverse complement strand
GGGATTTCAGGGATAGAATCTGTCAAATTCTGGGGAAAGATCAAGGAAGAACAAAAAAATGTATGAGCAAAACATGAAATAAAGGACGTTCAAAATCCAGCTCTAGTAAGTGAGAGCATGTCTCATTAATTGTATGAGAATCAAGAAACTGGCGTTTAGCTTGAAGAAAGCTTTCTAGAAATACCTGAAGGGCTGTCACGCAGAAGGCAGAGCTGGGCTATCCGATGGGGCCTGAGAGGACGGGGCTAGGCTGGCAGGTGTGCAGCATGGGACCCAAAGAAGACCCCCTTCCACAGTGTGCTGTTCACCATGTGGTGAGTAATGCTGACCTGTCTCCTCCACTGGGCTGAAAACTCTGGGGGGCAGGGTTGTATTTTGTTCACTGTTGAACCTACAGAACCTAATTTGGAACAAAGTAGGTGCTTAGCCAATAATCCCCTGCCGGATGAATCTTGTATCCCTCTCCCTATCAGCCTCATTCGTCTGTGAAACATGCACTTGCCAGGAGTCTTGTCTAGTAAGCTGAGTTGCCTGGAGATGAGACTGGGCAACAGGCCATGTAGACAGGCTTTAAGCTCTGGGGGACAAGGATGGGCCCGAGGAGCCACCAGGGTCTTCTGGGCCCTGATATTTGGTAATTTTCTATGAAAAAAGATGAAAATACACCAAATTTTAAAAATCCCACATAAAATCAGGGAAGTATGAAGACAGGTGATTCAGCACACATTAAACTATGGTGTTGGTTACAATAAAGCTCCCTATGAATATGTATCACATTCAAATACCTTATTTATCACAGTATTAAGTCTCAACCTAGACTTCAATCCAACAACAATTTACTGAGCATGTATTAGATGCCTGCACCGGGGCCACGGAAGTAAGACACCGTGATGCCCATCAAGAGCTCAGGGCCTGGCGGTGACCCAGACACACACACAAGAAATTCTCCCGGCCAGGTGGCACAGTCAACTCTGTGCAGACACTGTGCGGGGCTTAGCTGACAGGCCCTCCCTCTGCGGGACCAGGAGCTACCAGAGGTTTGGGTCTGGCAGTGCCTGGCACAGAGCAGGAGCCATAAAATGGTAAGGTGGATGTTTGGATGATGACAAACACAAGAAAAAGTGCCAAAGAGTGGCTGTTTGGGGGCAGGGCTCATAAGGGAAGTCCCCTGAAGGAGATAACATCTGAGCTGGATTCTGAAGACCAAATGGGCGGTTAGTGGGTGGCATAGCTGAGGGACGGCATCTCCGGGCAAGCGAACAGCACGTGAGAGTGGGTGGGCCAGGCCAGGAGAAGTGTAAGCAGTTAGGAGCGCGCTGGAGATGGAGGAGGAGTGGGAGATGGAACTGGAGGGGCAACTAGGGACTCCATTCTTATGGGTCCTGTAAGCCATGCTAAGTCAGTCAGAAGTTAGGGGAGGAGAGATGTGATCATAACTCGAAGTTTACAAGACTTTAAGATAGAATCTCCTGAGGATTCTAGCAAGCTGTAAATAAATGCAAACCAATTAATAAGTAATTATGTCTGCTGGAGAATAGGTCAGCCTTAGCCGTCCTGATAGAATGGCCTGGAAACACTATGACTGCATGGGAGGAGAAGCCGCGTGAGCCTGCCCCAGCCCGGCCCTCGCTCCCCCCACTCCTACCTGAGCTGAGCTTTGAGCTCAGTGAACCGGGGCCGCCTGCTGGGGTCATAAGCCCAGCATTTCGTCATAAGGCTGTAGAGGGTAGGAGGGCAATTTGGAGGCATTGGTAATCTCTCCCCATTCTCAATTCGACCGATCACATCATTGTTCTTCACTCCTTGAAAAGGCTTCACACCATGCATCAGTATCTCCCACATACATACACCTGCGAAGTGGGAATGAAAACAAAGCCGTGAGCTTGCTGGCAAGAGGAGGATGCCCAGCTGGCAGGAGGAACTTCAGAGCTGGCAAGAGAGGACCAGTGGTATGATTTTGGGCACGTCAGCTAAATAAAGCAGCATTCAATAAACTCTGTTATAAATAAGAACAGCGATATTAACGTACTGTGATTCAAATAATGAAATATTAAGTTATTATCCAAAAAACTCCCAAGTTTTTCTAGGAGGATTACTTCTCTAAAAATTCTGTATTAGAAAGCGGCCCACCAGGTACAGTGATCCTTCATGGTTTAACGAACCAGTTCAAAACAGGCTGAATGAATTTTACCCTGCCCCCCTCAACCGCAGCCCAGCCTGTTGAGGATCACGGCAGTGGACCTGAGGCCTAACAAAATGCTACAATTTAAGCCTTACAGTTTTAGAATACACAGGCTCCTTGAACAAGGCAGCCCGCGCGTGGCTAGGGTGCACACTGACACCATCACCTGGCTCATGCACGAGTTGGTCACAGGGTCCCTATCCCCATGGGCAAGCTCTGGACTCCCTGGGCTGCAGCGGCCCTGCCCACACACCCCTCACTCACACTCTACCCTCAGACGCGTTCTCGGTGTCCTCTGAACAACACCCGAGAGCCCACTGAAACAGTAAACAAGCAAACGGAGCCTAAGGCAGAGAATGACGACAACACGCTCTGGCCGGGAAACCAGGAGCATGGGCTGGTGGGGACAGCAGGTGGCTTTGCACGTCTCCGGGGCTGCTCTGGAGGCCCTGCCAAACCCGAACACGCCGCACACTGCTAGCCTCTGCACTTGGTGCCCCTTTCATCTTCTCTGCGAACGCTCCTTGTTCTGTGTAAGCGCCGCCTGCCGCCCCCCCCCCCCCGCCCCGCGAACCCTGTGGGGCCTCTGCTACCCGCACACCGAGTCACAGCACTTACAGGGGGCGTGCCTCCAAGGCAGCGGGGCACGGCATCCTACCAAGGTGAGTGACATTTTGATGTTTTCCAAATTCTAGTCATTTTAAAGTGAAGAGTGGATGACAGAAATAATGCCTTACTTCTGCATTTCTCACCAGAAATTCTGACAATGTTATCAGAAACAACAACGCCGGGTGTCATTTCTTGAGACCTTAATATGCTTCTGGCACCCCTCTTTGAAATTTATATACGTCATCCTTAATCCCTATACCTTACATTTCTTTAAATACTGTATTTTATCAAATCTAAGATGCCACTTATTATGAAATACACTATTATTTTTATGTGACCAAAAATGGGGGAAAATATTGCCAACTAAGTTATGGCACCGTCCTTTGTTACTGCTTAGAATAATTTTACTGAAGAGCGCTTCCAAACCCATTCAGATGAGCAAGATGAACAAAACAAAGTCCACACGAGTGTAGACAAGGAAACCACGGAAGACACGCCCCCCCAACTAACACCGACCATAAGATGCCACTGATTTACAACACACTCCAGTTCTAGAGAAGCTAATATGTGAAGAAACAGGCATCCGAGAACCTTTGAAAACTGAAATTTCCTTGGCAGGGTAAGGAACTTGCTCTCTGGGTCACATGGCTGATAAGCGAGGTCCTGGGACGTGAAGCCATGTCTGTCGGACCTTGGAGCCCTTTCTAAAGTGTGTCACACTATTTCCTGCCACTATTTCCTGCTCTGGTGAAAAGCTCCTTCCTTCACTTGTTATCATTTAGGGCACTAGATAAAACCAACAGCAAATAAACAGAAGAAAAAAAATAAGAACACACACTTGATATATGAAGGTCTTTTTAATGATAGGGGAAGAAGGTACATAATCCCATCAGGGCATCTCCTCTGAAGTAGATGAAAATCTAGCAGAGAAAACACACACGCAAGACTGTTCATAAGATCAATGTGTGAGTGTGATAACAGGGAGAGAAAGTGCAGGAACACAGAGAGAAGGGAGGGTACGTCTGGAGGACACACAGGCTACATAAGGCTTCATGGAAGAGGAGACATTTCAGGTGACCTCGAAGGTCAGACAGCATTTCACCTAAACAAGAGGGTGTTAGGACAACATGTTCCAGGTGGAAGGACTTACAGCAGAAGGGGGGCGGGGGAGTACCATTTGATCGAGAAGGAAGAGTGGTTTGAAATCTGGATGAATTAGTCGAAGTGAGCAGTGCAGAACGAGTGAGGGCCCCCCTGTCACAGCAGTGGGAAGGCACCACCAGAACCCCCAGAGTGGCAGGAGGGCGACGGCCTTGGGGCAAGCGGGAAGCCACAGAGGACAGAGGCGGTTGGACTCTAGGACAACAAGGGAAGCACAGCAATAGATACTCTGGGTCTGAGGACCCAGAACAGAACCAGAGGACAGGCCAACCATTTAAGGTCATCCACACAGAAGGAACGAATGAGGTGGCAGAGAGAGAGAGGAGAGATGGAAGGAAGGAGGTAAGACTGCTCCCAGGGAGGGCTGCAGAGATGGCACAGGGGGACAGAGGGATGGAGAAGGGAGGGTCAGACAGTGGGACCTCCTCACAGGACCACCCTAGAGCTGGCGCTCTGCAGGCGCCCAGTGGCTGTCGAATGAACCAAGAGGATGTCTGTGAAGGAGTGGTCTGGCAAGGGAAGGCAAATGAGCTTAATACCCTGAAAAGAGCCAACGCTACGTCTGTTGTAGAGTATATGAAATATGCTTTAAAAACACAAAACTTTTCAAAATACTCACCAAACATCCATACATCACTAGCTGAGGTAAAACGTCGAAAATTGATGGACTCTGGAGCCATCCACTTAATAGGCAATTTTCCTTTGGAAGCTAGAAGATTAATTTTAGAAAGTGAATTTTCCTTGTTATCTGCTCAAGGATCTAACAGTTACAGTTAGCTGAGATTTTTAGTATCAAAATAAAAAGCTTCAAGTATCTGACTCCTTGGACTTTCTGTTTATTTGGAAGAACTACTTTTTGTTTCCTTGGTGTGGTGAGGTTGTCTGGAGAGACCTGGTTAGACTGTGGCAGGGAAATAAAACACTGAAGCCCTCCTCTGTGCGGAGAGGCGGGGGACCAGGGAGTGAGAGTGGGCCCCTTTAGCTGGTGCTCTTAGTCTGCAGCTTGGTGATGTGGAGCTCTGCAGTCTCCCCAACAGATCCTGACCCGCTGGCTGGAGCCACTGGTGATGACACCCTGTAGGTTCTCGTCTATGGTAGTGAACGTCTTTAAACATCGAACCACTGTTCCCAGGGGAGATGTGTGCATGCACATACATATCTCACAAAGATCATAATCTTAAACCCTGAAAACAACTAATCGTGGTAGGTTTTTTTTCCTTCTGAAAACGAGGTTCAGACACGTTAGGTGACTTGCCTGAGGCTGCCCCACTGCCAGGCGCCCGAGCTGGGGTTTAAGGCCAGGCCCTGGCCCAGAGCCAGAGGGGCTCACTGTCCTGTGCCACCCCCTCCCGTCTCCATCTTCCCGCTGAGACAGGCTCCAGTTTTCCACTGCTCCCTACATGTGCGTACATGACTACAAAAGCACTGTGAGTATGACTTTGGGAGTTACAAATTTTAAGTGACTAGGTGAAGGCGCAAACACATAATACGTAACGAGGACTGACAACCATATCTTCATGGGTATGTGAAGAGCTGGACATGCGACAGAATGAAAAAGTATACCTCCTAGGTGAGCCTAAATCATCCTTCTCTTGAAGGACACACACCTTCCTTCTGTGCCACAAAGGAAACAATTCACCACCCACTGAACATTCCTTCAATTGCTGGGTTACAAGACGAATGGCCCAGAATACCTTTCCTCAAGGAATTCTAATTCTAATAGGTAGACATGTCTACTTGAATATGGAACGGGGTGTGACAGAGACACTGAGTAAATGCCAGGTGCCCTGGGAGCAGAGGAAGCCCACGGCTGAGCGGTGTGGCAGAGAAGGCGGCAGGGGTGTGGGGGAGTGGGAGTCCACAGGGGCGGGAGCCCTGGTTCGAGGAGGTGCCTGTGCTCTGCCAGCCCTGTTGAGGATCTGGACTTCCTTCTAGGAGCAACATGTGCCTCTGAGTACCTTAATCAGGAGACAACTTCATCTGAGTCATTTCTTTTCTTCCACTTAACTTCAAGCACTTTCATGACAAATGACGTCATTTCCTCTGTTCAATTCCTTGCAAACAAACTTTTCTACACCTGTGTTCTGAATAAAAGCTCCCTAACCTTCAGGATCTTATGGTTTTCCTGAAGCCTAGTGGAATCTGCACTTACTGATCTGAGATGACAATAAATACATGAATTGATCGACTACTCATTTTAAATGCTGTCAATGCGATATGAAGCCTTGACCAGCATGCTCTTCGGAGGTCAGCTCTTTACTGGGAGGCCAGAACCTGGACCTGTCAGGGCTTGAGCTGGATAGGAAATGTATTTTAAAATAGTAGAAAGCTGGCCTGGCCATTTTTAAGTTAAATGACCAAAATGAATGAACCACCTAAGAATTTTCTTTTCACATAACAGAGAATCTCTGTTAAAACTGTCTCAGGTTGTAATAGACAGAAGGCACGGGAAAAGAGAACTGTCATGAGCCATGGTATAAAATGAAGGAAACTCATTTTACATGTAAAATCTGGGCTCATTTTGCCACAATATAAAAATTTTAAAAAACGGAGAAAGAAACTGGCCTTCCTAAAATGGTAGTAGGAATCAGAAAATACAGTAAGAGCATAACGTGGATCTGTAATCCAAGCCTTAGCTGAAATACTTGGAATGTGAACATTTGTTAATAAAAATATTTATTTAAAAAATAAATTATTTCAGTAATAATTCAAAGAACCAAGTCAACTCCAAAATTGGCAAAATATCACATGAGCTGGATTTCAGCTCTAAAACCAACTGATCAAAGTCTCTGGAGTTAGTAGATTGGGGATTTTTCTGTCCGACTGCTTCCACCAAGTCGAGGCACCCAGTCCCTCTTTGTAAGATGTCTAACTATGTCTGCCAGTTGAAGGATGTCTGGGCTGATTTCAATTTTTGGCTACTGGAAATAAGGTTGCAATGAACATTCAAATGCAGGAATGCAGGTTGCAATGAAATTCAAATGCGCATTTTGTGCGACTGTCAGTTTCCATTTCTTTGTGAGAAGTACACAGGAGTGTAACTGCTGGATTGTATGGTACCTGCATATTTAATTTTTAAAGGATCTGAGAAACTCTTTCAGAGTGGCTGTACTGTTTTACATTCTCACAAGCATTTGGCAATCACTATTTAGATTTTAGCCATTTTGACAAGTGTACAATGGTAACTCATCGCAGTCTGAGTTTACATCTCCCCAGTGGGTAGAGACCCTGACTGCCTCTGCCCAGGCTTCTCTGCCTTTTCAGTGAAGCCCCTCTTCCCATCGTTTGTCCACACTGTATTCCTGGATTCTGTTTTCCCTGCTGAATTCTGAGAGCTCATCCTACACTGTGGATACTAGTCCTTTGTGGAATGGCTCATGGCTGTGGATGGGCACTGTGCATGGCAAATATCCTCCAGGTTTGCACCTTGTGTTTCCACTCTCTTAACAGGGTCTATTGCGAACTCAAAGTTTTCATTTTGATTAGGTCCCATCTATCAAGTGTTTCCTTTTATGGATTGTGTTTTTCATGTCAAGTCAAAGGACCCTTTTTCTAGTCCTAGATCCTAAAGATTTACTCCTATGTTTTTCCTAAAAGTTTTATAAGCTTTATGTTTTATAATTAAGCTTATGATCCACTCTGAGTTAACGTGAGGTGAGTCGAGGTGAGGTCCACTTTTTGTCTCTGGATGTCTGACTGCTCCAGTTCCATGTACTGAAAGGCTGTCTTTCTTCTGCTGAACTTATTTTATGCCTTTGTCAAAAACCAGCTGAGCTTATTAGGACACACCTGTTAAGAAATAAAAATCATTAAAGATTTTGAGTTTATTGCCTCTTTGTTGTTCTGATTCCTTACCTTTGTAGTAAGTACTGTCTTCCATATATCGGGATAATCCAAAGTCTCCTAGTTTTACGCAATCGTTTGAGGACACCAGAACATTCCGAGCAGCAATGTCCCTGATAAGGAAGAATTCGGGAGAATAAATTTTAATACAATGAAAACAAACCCACAAACTCATCTACATTACATAAAGAAATACTGATAGGTCCTTTGAAAAATAGCTTATAGGCAATGCAAGCATATTTATTACACACTGAAAATAAAGGACACTTTTATGATTTTACTTCAAATATATTCCTTTTGGCAGACATTTACTCATTAATATGATGATTAATATCTTGAATGATGGCAAAGTATATTCTCAAATAATGAATAAAAAGTGAATTATTACTTTTCATACAATTATATTACCAACTGCATTAATGGACAGACAGTGATACATGACTGGGATCTGTAACCCTCCTGCTACTAAGACATCTAATTGCATAAAATCAAAGTCATCATCTAAACCCTTGCAAATGATTTTGCTGATGTAATTTATTACCGTGCTAGGTTAACAAAGTAGTGGGCAAACTGTAAGGGCTTTCACTTGCATTCAAACTAGGGACCCAGATGAGAAACCGAAATTCCATAGAACACCAATAGATGTCACTCATGACCTTCTGGGGTCCAGGGATGTCCCAGGACGGTATCCGCTTTAGGTCCACATGCTCGCTGTTCTAGTGCCGTGAAGAGGCTCTCAACAGTATTTATGGAAGAGAGAACAGGCCTGAAAGCAAACTAATGTTTCAAACTCCATGTGAGGAAACCCCCTAAATTTGAGTACTAACAGGCCATGGTTCCTCCTTGGGCCAGCACAGATGCGGTGTGACTTTCTGGTGCTGCCCCTGTACAGCAGAGTCCAGTGGTACAAAGAATCATGGGGCACAGTGAGAGTCTCACCTCCGGTTCCTCCACTATCACTGCCCATCCCCACAGCCCCTGCCCAGAGGGCAGCTTACCAGCTTTATGACTGGATCTTACCTGTGCACAAATCTTTTGCTCTCCAGATACGCGAGAGCTGTACTAAGCTGATAGGCATACAGGATCAAAGATGCTAGATCCAAACTGTACTTCCTTACTTGCAGAAATGACCTCAGCTTTTGGAACAGTGACCAAGATAAAAAATAATTAGTGACAGAGAACAGAAATCAAACTGCAAATGAGCTACATTCAACAATACTACCCATTTCCCAGCACACTTTTATGAGAAGGGCTTCAATTCTCCCCTAAAACAAAGGGGTAGAATGAAACCAGCTCAGAAATCATGGTTAATCATTCTTTATTTGAATCCTATTATAAAACTGAAATCTTCATGATTATAGACAAATTTCTGAAAAAATACAGAAAGATGCTACCAGGAAATGAATAAAAGTATGAGCTACTGCTAGATAGGAGCTGGGGGGGACAAACAGATGGAGTTACCACCCTCACAAGCCTCGCACACAAGCATGGCCAGTAGCTGTGTCCCTCACCTCACTGGACTCCTGGCAGACCTGAGGGTAAGGTGATGAGGAAGAAGGGGAGGCAAGAAGTTCTCCCACCTTCCTCCAGGAAGTTTTGGGTGCAGAAAACTGTGGGGGATTTACCCCATGGAGCTTTTCAATCCTTATTGCTACTGTCATGATCAATTCAGCTAAATGTTAGCATTGCACAGGAAGGCAGACAGATGAATTTAACTCTAATTCTACAAAATCAATAAATACATAAAAGAGAAAGACTGAGCAAGAGTTTAAGCCAGAAAAATTAGCAAATTCTCCAAAAACAAAAGCAGAAAAATACTGTAAACAAAAAATATACATAAACACTGCTTTTTTTGGAAAGGTAGAGCAGAGGAAGAAGGGGCACCATGGAGGGCTGAAGTTATTTCATCCAGCAAACTAGGTTATCAAAAGCAGAAGACAGCAGTGGGGAGCCAGCAGGCAGGGTCTTTCAGAGGAAGGGAGGCTGAGGCTGTCCTAGAGAGAAGGAAGGACCCAAACTGCTCTGACTCCCGCTAACTGGAACCCTTCGTCTCAGTGAAAAGCAAAACCGTGTTTGGTGCCCTTTAAAAGAGAAGGACTGTATGTCATGTCTCAGGTTAAATTACTGAGTTTTAGTACCAGGAAGTGAAATGCAGACACCAGGAAAAACAACTTGTGTTCATCCCCAAGCAGGCAGGCTACAGAGTGGCCCGGGGAGCAGGTGCCCTGCCGAGGGTCTGATCTGGCGGGCCTGCACTGGGGCCCGAGAATCTGACTTCTAACAAATTTCCAGGTGATGGTGACACACTAAGTAAGGAATTTCTGTGTTCTGGAGAAAGTCCACATGTGTTACTCACATTTTCAAAAGAAACTGTGACTAATATCAGTTGGATAGGAAGACACCATAAGATGATTTCTTGAGCAGAATAAGGAACTGCAGATTTACCTAAATGTAGGTAATGAATCCTCATTAAGAGTGATTCTTCCATTGTCAGAGCCCTTGGCTAGCATTTGGCAATAGCACCAGAGAGGAAAGAAGAACCACTTGGTCACTACTGCTGCCGGCCCTGAGTTGGGGCGTTACTTGGGAATTTAATGATGAAGATGTTATATTCTCTGAACCCAAAACACAAGGGTTTCCTTCACATACTCCCCTTTCTTAAACAAAGGACACCCAACACTCAAGGTAGGCTGAACAACTGCCAAGCATGAGACCATCGTTTCACTGTCACTGTGACAAATGGGCTGGCAGTGCACCCAAATGGGCCAGGTCTGGGGGTCAGGATACCTCTCCAAGCGTGCACAGCTCCATGATTATCCAGACGGGGTTCTCCGTGATGACGCCAATCAACTTCACAATGTGAGGGTGGTCAAACTGACGCATTGTTACTAGGGAAAAACAGTTGTCCACAGTCATTCTTTTGATAGAGTGTTAGGTAAGGGTGGCTGACGTATGCTGTGTTTCTTGGCTTAGATGCTCTGTAGAAATAAACTAGTTGAGACAGAAGTCATTGCCAGGCTTTATCTCCTTAGGATATAGGATACAGAGATACAGGAACAGCATTAAAGACAGGCTTTTTTTGATTAAAGTATAATATGTATTTTGATAAAAGTTATAATATGTTGATAAAGTCAATATGACTTACTCTATGACTTATTAATTTATTGGACTGTTGGGTGCTAAGTGTTTCCTCAAATAGAGGCATTCTTCCGATGTCCATGTGATGAAGGACACCGAGATTCATTCACACAACCAGTGTCTACCAAGTGCCTCTGATGGATTCAGTCCAGTGCTGGGCATAGAGTCTGAGCAGCCCTAGGCCCATGGAGCTAAAAGCCTAGATAGGGGCAATAACAACTTCTAGGCCATGTTTATTTAGTTATAAATACTTAGGAAGGAGAGAACATGGTCTTGTGACATCTCCTGAGGTCAAACTACTTTAAGCACACGGTTAGATGAGAAGGGACAAGCCCTATGAAAGCAGCAAGAACATCCTAGCCTGAGGGCAGGTAGAAAGAGCCTGATGTGTACAGACAAACAGGATGAAATCCTGGCTCTCCACAAGTGTGCACTCAGCAGAGGACATCTACCCACCCTTGACCCTCCCAGCAGTGTCATCCCTAGATGTATGAACGGAGAGCCAATGGGCTGGTGCTGCAGCAGGAGTAGGGCATTGGTGGTGGTCCTGGCTCTTCCCCAGTCTGTGAGCTCCATCAAGTGGGACCGTGTCTGTCCTGCTCACCCCCAACCCTAGGGCCTGGTGGCAACCAGGCTGGACTCCTTTCTACATCTGCCCAATTCCAGTGCCAGGATGTCCAACACTACAGGTACCGAAGGATCAGGGACAGTAAATCTGTCTACCTTTACACCCCTAAACATCACAGCTTACCTGGAACATGTGGATATATGCCCCTACAGATACAGGTATTAATTTGCAAGGCAAGATAGTAACTGTGGTTGTCACATACAAGTCAGAATATTATTTTTCTTACTTCTTCAAAGATACCTTATATTTCACAAATAAAAAGTCAAATGGAGTTCCACAGAAATTTCTAGAAACTTACAGGCTTCTTGAAGGAATTTCTCTCTCACGCTGTCCGAAGTACAGTTTTTACATGTTTTAATTGCAACCGCCAAAGCTGGATTCTCCTGTGTTAGGGAAATTTCAGAATCACACACACATGCAAAAAGAGCTCTGTATGAATCAATGGACACATTCATGACAAGCTGTTTGTATGGCAACTCTGTGGATTCTGGGCCAGACAGAATCAGAACTGAAAATCTCAAGAGAGGAACATGTCAAATACTCTACAAAATCCCCAGAAAAAATGTCCAGACATGTTACAATATAGGTAATTCATTCACTCATTGTTCCACAAGCATTCACTTTCTGCCATGTGCCAGGTGGCCTTTCAGGTGCTCAGGATACACCAGTGAACAAAAAGGCAGTAAAGTTTCCTGTTCTACTCAAGGTTACCTTCCCGCTAAGAACAATGCACACAAGAAACCAGTGAATCCCAGAGTATGTTAGTAGGTAACAGCGCTGTGGACAAGGAAGGAGTGTGCCAAGACGTGCGAGGCAGAGACCAGGACAAAAAAAAAAAACAACCAACCAACCAAACAAACAAAAAAAACAAAGGAGGGAGGGAGGGACTGCTGAGAGCTGGCCAGGGGCACAGCCAGGTTCACGGATGCTCCGGGACCCGAGGGGAGGCGTTGTGATGGGATGCAGCTGGGACAAGTGTGGGGTGTTGCAGGCAGGGCAGGGTGGGGTGAGGGGCATCAGATGGCAGGGACCAGTGTGGCACAGGAGAGCAGGAAGGAGAATCAGGGGAAAAAAAAAGGAAGGAGAATCAGAGTGAGCTCAGGGTCAGATCCAGCTGGAGGAGATCCTCAGTGGGGCAGGGGCATGAGTGCTGCACCCGGACACCCTGCAGCGCAGGAAGTAGGTGAGAAGAGAAGACACACAGTAGGCTAAGAGGGTGGTAGGCAAGGTCAAGAGAAACCATCAGCTCCTGCCTGCCAAAGAAGATGATGTTTTCTTGAACAAGTTCGAAAGACAGAGCTTGAGACAGACAAGAAACGAGGCCATTCCAAAGCTTAATGGAATACCATACATGATTTTAATTAGCAACTTAAGTGCTCATCTTATCCTTGGCCCTACGTTGTCTCTGCCAGCACCACATATTCTTCACATTGGATGTTTTCGTAAGGTGCAAAAAAGACAAAGAGGACAGGATGGGAGAGAAAGAAGCAGGAGAACACGGCAAATGGACAAGGGTTTAAGAAGCCCTGCCTTAGGTCTCCTGGCCATGGCTGCTGTGTCCCAAACTCCACCCTGCCTCAGGCTCCGGGTCCTCACCAGAGGCTCCCGAGAGGGGACAATATCAGATGAAGGTGCCATCACACAGGTGTGAGAAGCATCCAGCCTCAAGGCCCCAGAAGAAGGCTGTGTCATCTTGATTTCTTTAGTTTTCTCAATAGATTTTATAAATTATCTCACTGGGCCTACAGGTTGTCTGTAAGATAGCCTGACAAGATACAGAAGGCTCCAGGCTACCTATTTCACAGCCAGGTCAGCCAGAGGTGGACAGGTTTAGCTGCTTGCCCAAGGTCACCCTGCTGTTAAGTGGCATGTCCCCTCTTCAACAGAGCTTCACCTCCAGAGTGACTGGGGCAGTGTGTACGTGTGACAAGCAGCAGGGAGTGGTGGTAGCTCGGCATGGAGTGGCTGCTCATCACAAGATCTGGCTCTGAAATGGTGCCCATGCGAGATTCTCTGTGTTGACAAAGCCTAATTTGCCAAGCTCCCTCGGAAGAGTCCTTGCTATTGGGTTCTGAGTCACTATTCCTGGAAGTAGCAGCCTCAGGCAGAAAACACGACCCAGGAGGACACTGGGAAGACAAGACATTGGTTCCTGTCTTCTCAGCGCTGGAACATCCCAGAGCTGGATCCCCAGGCCAGCTCGATGCAAGGTGACCTCACTGAGTGTCCAGTCCTACTTCTACACCAACTTTCAAATTCTCTCTGTCATCCTCACTTTGCTTTTCAGCTCAGACTCTGATATCCAGCCCACCCATGCCTATTTTGATGAGGATGTAGCAAAGTTATTTTAAACTTGGTAACACCAAAACAGAACTCCTGATATCCCGCTATGATGGATCATCTTATGTGTCAAGTGGATGGGGCCGACAGGGTGCCCAGATACTTGGTCAAGCATATTCTGAGTGTTTCTGGAATGGATTTAATAAGCAAATAGATAGACTGAGTGAAGCAAGTTGCCCTCCTTAATGTGGTGGGCCTCATCTGATCAGCTGAAGGCCTGAGTAGAACAAAAAACTGATCCTCTCCTAAATAAGAGGAAATTCCTCCTGTCCAATTACCTTTGAGCTGGACATTGTTTTGTTTTGTCTTGTTTTTTTTCTACCCCTTGGAGTACAAGTACACTAGCTATGTTGGGTCTTAGGCCTTTAGACTCAGACTGGAAATAAGAAACCATCAGTTCTCCTGGGTCTCCAGCTGGCCATCTGTAGATCTGAGAATTGTCAGCTTCCATGATCACATGAGCCAATTCTTAACAAATCGGTTTTGAAGGCACCCACAGCCTAGGGCTTCTGTTTTCCTGGGGAGCCCTCACATATGCCCACCACCAGACACATTTCCTCCTTAGCCTTCTTCGCCTCACTTAAGACACAGAATTCACAGAGACGCTCAAAGTCAACAACCTAGTGGCCAGTTCTGATTCTTCAATTTCCCTCAGCTCCCATGGATCCAACAATCCAGGAACAAGACCTGTGTTCCCCACCTACAGAGTGCATCTGGAACCTGCTGCCCAGCTCTCGCCACTGCTGTAGGCTCACTCACTGGCTCTGCCACCACCACCACCTCCTGTCCCCAGTAACACACCTGGAGTAAAAGCCCAGCCCTCTGCTGTGGGCCCCCAGGGCCCCTCTTCACCCAAACCTCTCACACTAGCCTCAGTTTCTAGGCTGCAACACCACTTCCTGCAGCTGCCTTTCTTGTTCTGCCTGACTGGACAGCTCCTCCCCCAGAAATCTGTGCTGAGATCCTTGTTCAAACTGTCCTGTCTAAAACAGTGCCCAGCGGCCTGCCCCACAGGCTAGCTCCCTGCTGTTCTGCACAACCCTCACCACAAGCTCCAAGCACAGAATTTTCCTTGAGTCACTTTACATTACCACCGCTTCTCAGGTTATTAGAATGTCATTATTCTACACATTATTAGTATTCATTCCAATATACACATAGCATACACTGTCACTTACATTATTATTTTCACTCACTGAAATAGAAGTTTCAAGACAGTAGGTAACCTTATTGTCTTATTTGCCAAAAAAGTTTGCCTTACAACAGTACCAAATTCCTAGTAGGTGCTCAATACATATTTGTGGTTAATGGATGCTATTAAAATAAAACCTTTCTTTTGAATGCAGATGCCACTTATGAGTCAGCTGTGGCATATCTTAAAAATATCTTAAATTGCATTAATTTTAGATTTCACGCTAATTGCACACCATATGATTCTAGAATATTAAACATTTTCAAACAAGAGAAGAAATATAAATAGCAAAATGATTATAACACAAACTTGGGTCCCCTTTCTTTTTTTTTTTTTTTTTTTTAAATTTTTATTTATTTATGATAGTCACAGAGAGATAGAGAGAGAGGCAGAGACACAGGCAGAGGGAGAAGCAGGCTCCATGCACCGGGAGCCCGACGTGGGATTCGATCCCCGGTCTCCAGGATCGCGCCCTGGGCCAAAGGCAGGCGCCAAACCGCTGCGCCACCCAGGGATCCCTTGGGTCCCCTTTCTTAAGCTGCAGAGGCGGCATGCAGGACTCCAGGTCGTAATGGTAGCCTGGTCCCTGCAGGACAGTCGCTGCTGGTGCAGAACGTGAACGGGAGCACAAAAAACTGTCTGCTAAATGTCTGATCTGAGGGCCTTCTTAGAATGGCTAGCCATACGCCACGCCAAGATCTAACTGCTTTGCTTTGAGTTAGTCTTTGTTTTCCTTAACCAGATGGGAAACTCCTTTAGGACCAGGACCATGGATTCTACCTCCATCTAAATATAGGGCCAGCTGGTATACTCCAGAAATGACACAAAATGCCCCCCCCCTTTTTTAAAGATTTATTTATTTATTCATGAAAGACACAGAGTGAGAGACAGAGGCAGACACATGGGCAGAGGGAGAAGCAGGCTCCATGCAGGGAGCCCGATGTGGGACTCAATCCCAGATCCTGAGATCCCAGGATCACAACCTGAACCACAGACAGGCGCCCAACTGCTGAGCCACCCAGGTGTCCCCCAAATGCCCTTTTTAACAGGAATTCTGAGTAGCAACAATAGAAAATTTTGTAAGACCATGAAATCATCATCAACCCTGTGAATTTGTGCTCACATACTGGACATGGTGCTTTATGCAAGACAACGTGAAGAAGTGTAAAGTACTGCTCTCTTGCCTTCAGCCCAGGGCATGATCCTGGAGACCCAGGATCGAGTTCTGCGTCAAGCTCGCTGCATGGAGCCTGCTTCTCCCTCTACCTGTGTCTCTGTCTCTCTCTCTGTGTCTCTCATGAATAAATAAAATAAAATCTTAAAAAAAAAAGAAAGTACTGCTCTCTAAAAACTGACAGTTTCCAACGGGTGCTGAACCTGATTCCACACGGGCCACACCTGAACAGAGCAAGGGGCTCGCCATCAGTCCGAGGATTAGGACCTGTGGCTACTGGCCCCCACATGGGGCAGCAGAAGCCTGGAGAGTGCTGAACTATCAAGGGGCTCATCACAGACACCAGAATGTGGGAGAAGTCAATTCAAAGCAAGCAAGACTGAACCTGAGCAAAGTCATTTCTTTTTTAATTTTTCCTAAAACACCTTTTAAAAGAGGCAAATTCAAACACACCGAGGTAATTGCTCAAGGTATGGCTTTTAAAAACCTTCAAAATACAAGCAATATTTACGGGAGAGAGGTCTTTCAATGTTCAATGAAAGTACCACACTGGTGCCCACTATGTCTCCATAAAAGATATGATTAGGCTCTGAATTATTAACAACTAGGAGGCATTTAAAAGATTTTAAGAAATCCAGAGAAGGGCTATTCTGGGATTAATTTTAAAAGAGATTTTTTTTTTTTTTTTTAAATTTTTATTTATCTATGATAGTCATCAGAGAGAGAGAGAGAGAGGCAGAGACATAGGCAGAGGGAGAAGCAGGCTCCATGCACCGGGAGCCCGACGTGGGATTCGATCCCGGGTCTCCAGGATCGCGCCCTGGGCCAAAGGCAGGCGCCAAACCGCTGCGCCACCCAGGGATCCCTAAAAGAGATTTGATGGAAGAATGTGCAGGTGATCAACAGATGCTCAAATAGTAAGGAAGAAGCCCCATCACCTCACCAAATGAAGACAACAATGCGTGTGAACGAATGTCTTGACAGACTCTGTGTTCACTGGCTCTTAAAATGAACTTCAGGTCCCCATGCATGGTCTACCCGACTGTATCTCCTCTCCTTTTGTGGTCCTCCCCCTGCACACCTCTGCGGCCACACTGGCCTTCTGTAGACTGCACCCTTCTTGCTTTAGGGCTCTGCTCCTGTGTCACCACCTATCAGAAGGCCTCCTTTGACCACCTCATGGGGAGAGCACCTCAACCTCCTCTTACTCATGCTTTTTCCACAGAGTACTTCTTCCCCACTCGACAGCTGGTATATTTGCCTGTCCCTTTCTGTCTCAGAGAAAATTTAAGTTCTGTGAGAGCAGAAATTGTGCCTGTTTTGTTCATTCTTATATCTTAGCCACTTCGCTGTCATGTGGTACATGACTGAGAAATTGTTGCTGAAATAATTACTTGAGTCTCAAAGTAACCAGTGGCAGGTTTCTAGCTGTGATGTGTGTGCTGAGCTGTTGTCTGACTGATTATTAAAAATCCTTGATGAAATGTTACTTGATCTTATAGAACAAAGAACATAACCCGGAAAAAGGACCTAATAGGAGCCCAGAGGAATGAATGGAATTCTTTGCACTATAAAATTAGACACCCACATTAAAAACAAACAGTCATGTACAACATATATCAGGAAGATACTCAACAAAAAAGTGTGAACCCTGGTATTTTTCTTGTGTTTGGGATTCATTCAACAAATATTTAATAAACATTAGACAATGGATATTAAAAAAAATTGTTCTCTTGTATTTTCACAACTAAAATGGATTAGTTATTTTAAAAACACATGAAATAGGGACGCCTGGGTGGCTCAGCTGTTGGGCACCTGCCTTTGGCTCAGGTCGTGATCCAAGGATCTGGGATTGAGTCCTGCATCAGGCTCCCTGTGAGGAGCCTGCTTCTCCCTCTGCCTGGGTCTCTGCCTCTCTTTCTCAGTCTGTGTCTCTCATGAATAAATAAATAAATCTTAAAAAAAAAAAAAAAGCATGAAATAAAGCCCACTAACCCTGCCATTATCTGTGTGGTCCTAGTAAGTCGCTCTACTGTGGCAACTTCAGACTGTTTGCCGATCAACAATCTATGGACTGCAGGGAGCTCAGAGATGACTGAGTTCAAATGGAGTAATTCAGTCAGAAAACTTCACCTCCCCCACATCTCAGCTGGGTGTAGCCAAGTCAAAAAGTTAGTTGGTCTTTGAGTAACTTTAGATCCAGGGCTCTTTCTACTGCATTTTGCCTCAAAGAACAAAGTTACGAGAATTACGAAGATAATATAGATATTGTAAAACAAAACAAAACAAAACAAAACCCATCAAACCCCCCCCCCAAAAAAAACAACAACAACTGGAAGAGGAGTTAACAGCTAGAAATACATAATAAATGACAGAGTTGTATGTAAGTACAAAGGTAAAGGCTCTCAAAAAAAAAAAAAAAGGTAAAGGCTTTCGCTTTCAAAACTGAAGTTTAAAAAAATGAAACCTCTCATTTGTTTAGGGACATGATGGCAATTGTCCATTGTTCCTGACAAAAACAAAAAACAAAACAAAACAAAAACTCTTTTAGCTCTCTAGTTCCAAAAATAATGGAACTAGTAATCACTATGTCACCTGTGCATGTACAAAGGATATGAAAAACTGACAGGTATGGAATTACTGGGGAAAATGCCATTTGCAGTTTCCAAAGCAGGGGTCACACAAAAGGTCAATCATCTGTGTTACTACAGACCTTCATTGACTGAAGATGGGAGTTACGTCCTGATAAACCCATCATAAGTTGAAAACATCCTAAGTTGAAAGTGTGCATAATATACATACCAAATGTAACACATAAAGTAAAAAAACTGTTAAGCTGAACCACCCTTATATACAACCATCGTTAAGATGGGGATAGTCTGTGTACCTTTATTAGCACCATCTGTGTACACCTCTTTAAAAAGTTTCTTGAGCGAGTATGTACTCTTATTTTCTCTCTTTCTTTAAAAGTAGGCTTCACGCCTAGCATGGAGGCCCAACGTGGGGCTAGGACCCACAGCCCTGAGATCAAGACCTAAAATCAAGAGTTAAACAGTTAGGGGCACCTGTGTAGCTCAGTGGTTGAGCATCTGCCTTTGGCTCAGGTTGTGATCCCATGGTCCTGGGACGGAGTTCAGGGTTCCTGTGGGGAGCCTGCTTCTCCTTCTGCCTATGTCTCTGCCTCTCTCTGTGTGTCTCTCATGAATAAATAAAATCTTTTTTATTTGTTTTAGATTTTATTCACGAGAGACAGAGAGAGACAGAGAAAGGCAGAAACACAGGCAGAGAGAGAAGCAGGCTCCATGTAGGGAGGCCTATGTGGGACTTGATCCTGGGACTCCAGGATCACACCCTGGACCGAAGGCGGGCGCTCAACCACTGAGCCACCTAGGCGTCCCAATATAAATAAAATCTTAAAAAAAAAAAAAGTTGGACATTTAGCCAACTGAGCCACCCAGGTGCCTCTGTACTATTATTTTAAAATGTTTTAAAATTACTGATCTAATAAAAATAGATACAATAACCAGTGTTGGTAGGGATGCAGAGAAATGGGCACTCTTTATACACTGCTGCTAGGAATAGAAATGTCACAGTTTCTCTGGAGACAGTTCAGCAGTCAGTCAAAGAGCAGTTACCATGTGGCCCAGCAATTCCACTCCCAGATATCTACTCAAGAGAACTGGAAGCTATTCACACACAAACCTGTACAAGAGTGTTCACAGAGGTATTATTTGTAGCAGCTAAGACATGGTAACAACCCAAATGACCATCAACTGAAAAACAGACAAAAAGTGGTCTATCCATACAATCGAATGTTATTTAGCAATGAAAAGAATCGAAGCCCTGATACACACTACAACATGGATTACTCCTGAAAACATGTTAACTGAAAGTCCATCACAAAAGGCCATATATCATATGAGCCCATTTACATGAAACGTCCAGAACAGGCTAATCTACAGAAGCAGAAAGCAGACGAGTGGCTACCAGGAGCTGGAGGTAAGGTGGAATGAGAGTGAATGCTAAGGGATGTGGGGGTTTCTTTCTTTCTTTCTTTCTTTCTTTCTTTCTTTCTTTCTTTCTTTCTTTCTTTCTTTCTTTCTTTCTTCTTTCTGGGGCAAAGAAAATGTGCTAGGGTGGATTGTGGTGGTGGATATACAACTCCATCAATATATTAAAAAACCACTCAATTGTACATTTTAAAAAAGTAAATTTTATGGTATGTGATTTATACCTCAATAAAACTATTATTAAAGAAATAATTAAAAAAAATTTTTTTTAATTTTAAAAATTTGTTGATCCCTTCTGGAGGATAGTGTGGGGTAAATTAATGTTCTTCCCTTGAGAACATTAATTTGGGAATACTGGCCAGCTGGGAATACTGGCCAGCTGCTGTCAATGCTGGTCATCTGTCAACTCCATGCAATGGACAATCATTGTGGAATCTACAATGAAGAGAGAGGCTGCAAGAAGAGTAAAATCAATGGACCGACCCAGCCCTCTGAGAGCTAAGTGTGCCATTTTTCTGTTTCTCAATATACCAAGTAGGTTGATATGTATGACGAGCTTTGTAAAAGACATGTGCAAAGAACCGAGGACTCATGAAGACAAACAAGAGGCAAGGGTCAAAAAGGAATGCCAAATCCTGGTCACCGTGGAGGACTTACTGGGCTCATATAAACGCCTTGATGGACATCTCCAAACTGGCCTTCCCCGATGCAGCGTCCAAGCTCGATTCTTTCTCTCTGAATCTCATAATCCCTGGCTGCAAAACAGGATATATGTAAGTACAACATTCCAAATGTAGAAACGACACTTGACACATTTCATTTCATTATCATCCATGAGTACCAATTGCACTGGTGGCACATCATTCTATGAAAATGCTTTACATAGAGTGGAATTCTCTTAAACACTGTTTTAAAAGGAATTATATAAACTGTTACAGCATCACATGAACTACCAAAACCATGTGAGTTCTATTAAAGGTAGATTTTTTTCACATTTTTTAAATGTTGATTTAGTTTATATCTGTCTGATAGTTTTCTAAATAGTTTCTCCAAGTAGTAAATTATATGCTTAGGTAATCAGTGCTATTAGTTTAGGTATTAATATATGAAAGGCTAAAAATCACAGTTATTTAAAGCAATTATTTAATGAATAACTGAAGTTTGAAAATCGGGAGGCAACAGAAAAACTGTCATGAGAAACTTTACGTTTTAAAAGTTTAAGAGTTTTCCACTTTCTGACGATCCTATCTATATTATTCATGGAGCTAAAAGAGTTTAAAGAGGTCACTTCTAAAAACTAATTTCAAAATCAGGTGACTTGGAATCAAGGCTGAACATATCACATTATAAATTATGAATATTTTATATTTTTCAGAACATTTGCCTCAAATTAATATATTAAGTCATTGTGATTTTACACAAAACCAATTATTTAGTAGGCTGTTGAGGCACGTGGAAATAAGATACCCACTAGAAACCTTGTCAATTGGTTCTAATCCAATTAACTGCTTAGTATTTTTTATTCTCTCCAGCAGGGAAGCCTGTCTGCACAACCCACACTGTGTGTATTCCATTAGTGTAGCTGCCAATGGAATAAAAGCATAGCCAAATATTTCAAAACTCACCCCCCTGGCTTATCAAATTATAAACTGCACAGAAAACCCAACCCAATTTTAGATAGTTCTTTTCCTCTTTAAAATCACTTTAGCTAGTAGTTCCATTGGTTTAACAGCATGAATAAACCAATGGAAAGTAGTTTAAAGATAAAGTTACTGAAAACTGAAACATCCCACATCATTCCATAGGTTGCAATTGCAAGCAAATGCAGTTATTTTAAAGGAATCCTGTTACCTTCATCTATTCCATAGCTTTCTGTATTGCAATTAAGGGAGAAAAAAATTGAAGACCTTGCTTAGAAATAACTAATAGCAATTAGGTTAACAACAACAAATTCCGAGAGTACATTTCAACATTTACTTTGCTACATATTTTAACCACAAACATCAGTTTAAAAAAAAAAAAAAAAAAAGAGGACTAGACACAAGCAAACTCTCAATCTCCTCATATTAACTTGATGTGATGTCAACAATGATTATTAATCTCCATTTCGTAAATTCTTGCATGAGAACTCATTTTTGTGGGGTCTGGACCTTACTACTCAACACTGAATGGTAAGTACACAAATACAAATTTGGATTCTCTGTAGGAATGTGTAAGGGACTCAAAGGCTAACCTAAATTTAAACATCTTTCCATGTTGCTACTGAAAGTCAAAATGCATGTTTCAGCTCTTCCTTCTGTTTTGAACCACTCTAATACAGGAGCTCTTATAAGGGGATTCAGAGTGCACCTGGGATAATGCAGGCCTGATGTTGGTAATGCCTCTTCAACATGTACCATTAATCCAAATGAGAGCATCTTTTAAAATAGCATCTTTTTAAAAATTCAAACAGGGTAAATAAAGTCCCTGAAACATTTATTTTACAAATATGTATGGCTCTATTGAAATCAGGACATCAGATATTAAATTATTAAGGCCTCTGGGGCTGTAAGGTAGGATCATAATTGAGCTTCTTTAAACGATATAGTTAACTGTTTTTTTTTTTTTTTAATTTAAAAAAAACCATGTTTTTTAAAATTAAAAAAAAAAATTTTAAAGTAAATTCTATGCCACACGTGGGGACTGAACTTGCAACTCTGAGATCAAGAGTCACACACTCTAATGATTGAGCCAGCCAAGTGCCCCTAAAACATTTTCTTTAATGTGAGTGAAATTTCAAATGTGTCTCCAATTCAAGATCTGGGGCTGTATCCTCCAACATGGAATCTGGCTTCCAGGTTCTCTGAAATCAAGAAGCAGCACACAACAGAGAGAAGCAGAATGCTGGCGGAACACAATTAATTGAAATGCAATGAAGTGAATATGAGTATTTTTTTGAAGTGAATATATAGGTGTGTATATATATTTAACTTTAAACAAAAAAATCATCTACAGAGAAGATATTCTGTAATCAATAACCATTGTATCATCCTAGAGCCAGGACACAAGATTACGGAAAACCTGTAACTAAGCAGAACTTACTATAGATACTTGAACTTTTAGGCTTCTGACCTGAAACTAGCCAAATACAAAATAGGATTCTAAAGGTTGAAGAGAATATTTCTGTCATGCACTCAGTGAGCTATTAAAGAGAGTTCTAAGAAAACAGTAACTAAAATTTAAATGTGAGATATTGAAAAGTTAAATACTGTCAAATCTGAAGAATAAAACCAGAAGCCTACTTACTTGACGGCATGGTGTAGGTATCTTCTTCGTCTATAATCTCAGCATAATCATCTGTTTCTGTAGGAAAGGAAGCAGATATGTTGGAAAAGGTTAAATATTTGACCTCCTGGCCTTTAATATAATTAGAAAAGGCAAAATGATCTGCCTAAATCTCCTACTATGCCGACATATTCTTAAAACACTATTACTCAATTTTTGCTCACACATGAGTCATTTATGGAAATAAAGTGACATCATGGTGCAGTCTGTTATAACACACAGACTTGTTTCTCAGGGAGCAAAGAGCTGGCACAGAAAGCCCTTGTGCAGAACGGAAAGACAGGGAGCAACTATGTACCAACTGCAAAACTCTCCCTCAACTACACCAAATACGTGTTTAAGGCCACACTGCCATCTCCCAGGAGCTCTCCAAATGAGACTGGTATCTCAAAAACTGAGAATCTGACATTATTCACAAGTAGACTCTACAGCAGAATCTGAACGCTGGCCTCTTGGAAAACAAAAGTGATAGCCTGACTGCTGAGGAGACTAACTGGGTAACATGTTTCATTTGTTCCGGGTGGAAGGAACCCAGGAAGGCATCTCCTGTCACGCTACGCTCAGGTAGTTGAAGCGTACAGGCTAATGTCAGAAGGGTAAAAGGTCTAGCAGAAAGAATGGAATGGGAAGAGGCGGCATAGTAAAAGGAGGCTTCTTTGAGATGATGCCAAGGAGCTGCAGTGCTTCTACTACTCCTCTCAGTAATACAGTGACTTAGAAACCCACCTCCGTATCAACGGGGAAAACTCATCTGAAGGAAACAGCCCTCACTTGGACAACAATTATGCTGACTTAAGCCTTGCCCATTTTCCTCTTTCTATAAAGAGGAAAAGCTTTAGCTGCTCCAGCCTGAGGATGTAAGCTGCTGGGCCAGGGAAGGAGGGGCAGCACTTCCTGAATTATCTTTGAGGAGAGCTCTTCAAAGAGAAAATCTGACCAAGCATCTACCTTTAACCCCAGAGAAACTAAAAACTAAGTGTTCTTTCCTTTGTGCTGCCATGACTACTTCATTCAGATATCAAAATTATAGAAAAGAGAGAATACACACAGTCTACGTTCTTTAGGAGATCAATCATTCCACATATTGCTATGGTAATGACTGAGATCAGACCTCACAGTTCCTGGAAGAATTCAGTTCTTAATTAAAAGTGATTAAAGTAAAAAAAAAAAAAAATTCAGCTAGCAGAGTGCAACATCAATAAATCAATTCTCCTTAAAGCATTTAGTAAATGTAAACTATTCCTAAATCCTACTGAGAGGTGGATAATCTGTATGGTTCTTACATGTTACCAGTAACACTACTTACAGGATTAAAGAACCTTTACATTCTTTTCTTTCTTTACTGCTCCCTCTTACCCTGTTCTCAGTGCGCTGGCATGTCCTCGGCCTGCAGCTTTGCTTTTGTGTAGGCTGGCTTAATGAAGGACAGTGGGAGATGATATTTGGGGACAGAAGGGAGCTTCTAAGGCACTTTAAGAAAAAGGACCACGCAGGGGAGGAATCTACACGAGTAGCTGAGACAAAAGAAGCAACACGTCACACACATGGCATCTGGGGATTGTTTTCCCTCCTTGTTCTGTGATTTGTGCCCTTCCCTCAGGAAGCTAACTAAGGCAGAATTTCCACCAACAACAGGCTCTACCCTCACTGCCTTCCTACAAAGCACACACCTGTAGAGGCCGAACACAATAGGTGACCCCGGGGGTGGCAGGATCTGGGTGGTGACGGGTGCCAGACCCCCAGCCTCTGCTTCCCTTGCTGCCCCATTACCAGAAGTGTTTCAGGGACCCTTGCACCTGGCCCTTTGCTCTACTAAGGAGACGTCACAGATCCATCAACCCCCTTGTCATGATTCCTTTTGTGGCTGGGGGGTCACTGCCTGCCTGACGGAGAAGGGCACAAAGCTGCCAACGATATCAGAGTAGGCCTCTCACCCAGGACTTACCCCACAGTAGAGCTCATGCTGGCTCAGCCAATTCTGGTGTCAGCTGAAGCGTCATCCAGCCAGAGACCTGCCTCAAACTAACCTGCCCCCGACCCCCCCCCAATCTTAGTTATGCTGCCCGGCTTACTTTCCTCAGTGCCATCACTACCAACCAGCTGGCAGTCCTCTTGTTCCTTGTCAACTGTCTGCCCGCTCCACACAGAGAGCCCAGGGGAGCAGAGCCCTCGTGCATCTTCCACTCATCTCAGCACCCAACATGGTGCCTGGCACACAGAAGGGGTAAGGCACGTACTTGCTGAAGAGAGGACTTCACTGCGACCACACAGTGAGCAGACTAAAGCTGAGGCAAAGAAGTATGTGGTCCATGCAGGGTCCTGCAGACCATACGGGGTGGAGCTGCAGCGCCCGGGACGGGCACATACCCTGCTCCACCCCGCGAGGTCATCTCACCTGTCTGCTGTAGCTGTGCCCTTGTGTGTAAAATGGGGACACATCCACCTTGCAGGGTTGTTATGAGGATTACAGGAGATACATACAAAGTCGAGGTGTGGACCTGTGCATGATAGATGATCCGTGTGGTTTTGCTTCTTCTGAGTGCTCTCGGGGAAGAATCTGGCAGCAGAGGGGTTCCTGACTGCTGAGACTCTCAGTCGGCCCTCCTGGTTTGACTGCAATGGCTTCTGAGACTGTCTCTTTTTAGAAAAGCCTCACTAGAAATACTAACCTCTGAAAATATTATGAAGCCATAAAAATTAAATGGCTGATATACATCAGGCTAGCATACAAAATTGATTTGGGAAAAATCAAGTTGCAGATACCTTAATTAATTGACACAATCACAAAAGAGCCTGTAATTCCTTCCTCTCTTTGGATTGGAAAGCTATCTGGGAATCACTCAGGCTGACACCGAGGTGTAGACATGTGTACTGAGCTGTACCATGACTAGAGACTTTTCGCTGCAGTGAACGGTACTAGTGGCCTCTGAGCTGGTTCCTAAGGAACAGTCACTGCTGTTGAAGGCACACAGACCTATAGAAGTTTCATCGTAATCTCTACATAGGAGCTTTCAGGTTGTAATACGTGGCGTATTTCCCCAAGAATGCTTGATATTGACTTGGTTCTATTTTCCTTACCCGGTTTTTAGCGTTTCAGGATATGATACTGATACAAGAGGCATTTAAGGGCCCCTGAAAAACTGGAGCCTGACTTGAAATTGCCAGGTCTCCCCAAACAATGATACAAGGAAAACAAACATAAAGAAAGGAAACAAGTTGAAGATCTGAGCACCAATAAGGAAAGCCAGATCTGCCTACTGACGATGATGGCAGCATTCCTGAGCTCACCACACCGCGGACGTTATTAGAAACTGTTAACGCTGATCCAGGGAGGGGGTACTGCTAGCATCGTCCCACTTCACAGACAGGAGGCTGGGGCTCCCAGGGCACAAGTCAGTTCCTCAAGGTCCCAAAGCCAATCGGTGGCAGGCTGCTACTCACAGCAGCGCTTAGGCACAGAGCCTGGGCTGTGCTGTCCCGGGCCTCATCCTTTATTATCTTCCACAACATTTATAGGGACTTTTATATATCTTTTAAAGTTTTTAAAGTAATCTCTACACCTAATGTGGAACTTGAACTCCAACCCCCAGATCAAGAGTTGCACGCTCCACCAAAAAGCCCCTGGGGACTTCTGTGAGACCATGTACCCTATGCTATGAAACTATGGAATATTCCTCTAGGATATTTGGGGGATCTCTCCCCACCTTCCAACATGAGCACAGTTTGGCTCCAGGAATGTTCAAAGGATGGGGACCTGTGTATTTGGGAGACTATTTCCATGAATTAAATATTTCAAAACAAACATTTTTAAAAATGGAGACTCCTAAAACCTTGTACAACATAATAATTTGAAAGGCTGGGTATCACAATATGTAGTAAAATAAAAATGAGAGGAAGACACATAAAGAGGACAGTGACAGCTCAGAACTTAGGGGAGAAAAGAATGAAGTTCTCCTCTTAGAGCAAGGTGAACAGGTGGAGTCAAGCTGCTACTGAAAACAAGGACACGGCTGCACAGCGTCCAAGCCTCATGCTCTGTCACGCTGTCTGCCGCCTTTGGAGCCCAAGGCACACATGTTGGTGCAACAGCACAAGAGCCTTCAGGCTCACAAATTTGTCCAGTGCAGACCATCTGCTCACCGACCATGGGAGAGGGGGTAGACAGGGTGCTTCAGGGGCACCTCCTCCAACCACCTGGCGGAAAATGGTCCCCTTTCCCCTTGTGGTGCTTGGGCCATGGCTTGGACACTTGTAATTCTGAAAACTCGTTCCCCTGGCCGCCGCCCTCTGCTGCCCTCGGGAAGTCAGAACGGGACACCAATCCCACAGAGCCACATCTCTGTGGACAAGACAACTCGGGCAATTCAGCAGGGCTGGCCCATGGCCCGGCTTCCTGTTCCACCTGCATGACGGACAGGGGCCGCTAGCACAGAGCCCCGGAAAGCAGGGAAGAGTTCTCTCCTGGAAGCCGGGAAGGGCTCCTCTGTGCTCTTTTGTATCCACGGCTCTATGACCCAGCCCAGGGTCGGCTGCTCTCCCCTGTCCCAGGGTAGACAGCGTGTCTCTTAGACTCCGCTGGTCAGTGTCTGCTGCAACTGTCCAACCCTGCTGCTGTGGGCCAGCGGGTAGGCAGCCCTCTACCACAATGGCTGTGGCTGTGCTGCAATACAGTCTTACCTGTGGACCCTGAAATGTGAATTTCATGCAGTTCTGATGCCACAAACACTATTCTTTTTTTTTATTTTCCCCCAATCATTAGAAAGAGTAATAATAATCCTGTGCTCCAGGGGCAATTGGAAAGAGGCAGGCTGTATTTTGCCCATGGGCCTCAGTGTGTGGCCTCCTGACCTAGACCAAGTGACTAAAGCCCTGAAGTCCAGCTTACTCATCTGTAAAATGGGAGCAGAAATACTTGCCCCAACTGATTGCTAGAATTGGGAAAGTCAAATGTGGGGAAAATGATTTTATCACATAGAATGTGGGAATAAGCTCATGTTTATAAACACTTGTTCCAATTCTCATGCTTTTACAGTAATCCTCACAACAACCGCTGAGGCCTTTTATGATGAAGACACATGAGATGAAGCAATTTCAACCAGGCTGCTGGTGACATGATGGGGCAGTGGGGGAGCATGAGGCTGGAGCCTGTGCTCCTTAGGCCCCCCTTGGGCTCTGCAGAGAGGACAATGCTGGAGTCACACACCAAGCGCCTGTGCACAGGGGGCTCCGCGCCAGCAGTGACTGCTAACTAACTGTAAGTACCAAGGACTGGATCTGCATGCTGTCAGTCCCTGGAACAGACACGCTTTCTCAGTCGTGTTTAGTTAAGATCCTTCACTACTCGAGTTATCAGTCCTACCACGAAGATGACACAGCTGAAACCTTCAGTAAAAGCACTCTCTCATGTGATCATGAGGAAAAATGCTATTCCCTGTAATTTGAGTTTAGTGTAAAGAGTATGAAGTTCCATGCAGGCAGCACATGAAGCGGAGAACATAAAACACAATACCTGACTTTCAAATTTCTAGTTTTTTAAGTACTACACTCGACCGCTTGAAGAATAGTCATTATCACTGTTGCAGATATTTCTCTAGTTTGTATGATTCTTAAAAATCACTTTTCATTCCTTCCTTTCTGCTATCTACTCTCAAGCTAAGAATTATGATATATATATACATGTATGTATGTGTATGTATATATACACAGTCCTTGGGAAATGCTCTATGAACTTCTATTATTTAAAGCTTTCAAGTGCGACTAATCTTATTGACTAGTACTGTTTTTGACAATTGTTCTAGAAATCTAAAGTGTTAATACTGAAATCCAGAAAATTCACTATGTGTATACCCAACCCAAATTTACCACTGAGACATGACAGAGAAACTGGCAAAGCCCTAAACAATTTTTAAGAGATCATTTGTTCACATCATTATTTTTTCATATGTGCTTTTCTGGATCAAAACCACATTTTGCCTCTCATTAAATACTAAACCATTTTTACGGTTAAATAACTCTATTAGTAACACAAACGTGAAAATAAATATTACCGTCCCCACTAATTTCATCTGCAGATCCAGGTGGCATGCAAAGAAAGGGAGGGTGGGGGAGGAAGGAGGGCAGGGAGGGGAGAGAAGGAGACACACTATTAAAAAGACAAGTAAGTCAAAGCACAAGGAAAACAAAAAAATCACCCCCCAGGTCTAATTCAAAAGATGAAAGAGCAACTGCAGTAGTGAGTGCGTTTACTTGGTGTAAGGGCATTATGCTGAGTTTCCAGCTATCCACACGTCATACAAAGTTCCACAGAAGTTCTGTAAAGCTGGTTTCTACCATACTGAGCAAAATTAATCTGATAGGCTCTCGCAGTTAAATGCTAAAAATAGCCTTTATCCCCTCAAAGGGAAGCATCCTGTCAGATAAAAATGAAGATAACCAGTCATTAATGTGTCTGGTGAAGGCCAGCCTCCCCCAGTGAGCCATGGGGTCCAATTACATGGAGCCACAGGCCAGGCCCAGCACACAAGCTGTACAAGTCAAGCTTCCACTTAAATTTATGCAGTGTTTGGAGAAATTCCTATTCTGATGATACAAATAATCTCCACTTTCCAGAAAATGATCCAAGTGGCCTGGCTGCCTCTGCTCTGAGGCATCCCTGAGTATCTGCCAGCAAAGCATGAAAAACAGCCTGGGGCTCACTCTGACCATTCTCTGTTCAGCTGCATGCCACTTTAGGAAACCCGCAGTGGAAAACGAGGTACCTGCTGGTGGCCCCTGAGGTAGAACATGAGGACCCCATAAACGAAACCAGGAAGCCACGCCTTGCCCTGTCATGCATTTAAAAACCAGCCAACAGGCAAGTCTTCTCTTGGAGAGCAGCCCAAAGACGGTCAACATGAACCGTCGCCCCCGTATGGCTGCTGAGCAGCAGACAGCACATACGCTGACACCCAATTAAGGCACACTCTGCTCAGGACAGTCTACAAGCGTCCCGTTAGGCCTGCTGCCAGGGCGCGGCGGTTAGTGAGAGCTGGCGCGAGCGAGTGCAGTACCCGTAGGAGAAGGCTCATGGGAACAGAAGACCAAAGGGAGAAAGCGCCTAGCTTTCTTAACTTTATGTTGGCAGGGACTGACTCCTTTATAAAGAGGCAAGAGGAAGAAAGAGAAAAATAGAAACACATTATTTCATACAAAAATACAAAAGAAAACTTATGTTACATTTTAAGGCAGATGTATAAAAGCAAATACAAAATTGCGATGCTTTTATTTGACTATTGGCACACTTTATCTCTTACTATGATTGACTTTAGTTTTAAAAATCATATTAATATTTTAAAATACAAGTTCCTCTTTTAGCAAAGATTAGCACTAGGTATCGAAACTTGCAGCCAGACACATGAGTTTCCCAGCTCTGCAGAGCCAGCCAAGTGTAGGTGTCACAGATATTTTTACAAATAACAAAACTAAAACAAAACGAAACAAGACAATAAACAAAGACCAGTAAATAATTCAAGGATCCTGTGAACATTCAGCCATAAAGAAAAATTGCCAGAACCTAGCAGATCCCGATTTGCGAAAGAGTCTTACGAGCACTTTTTCCCAAATCATCAGCAAAGACACAGGCTCTCAGACCTTAAGTGTATACCCTATATATATGACCTAAACATAAAAACTGTGATGGGGATGTCTGAACACACAGGCCGCAGAGCCCCCTACTCACTAGGGTCGTCTGCTCACTTGCTGCCTCACTCACGTACTGTAGACTCCTGTGACAGCCAGTCCCCTCTGCCCTGGACACGAGCTGCATCCTTGCCCGCCAGGAGCACGCCGCACAGCAGCCCCAAGAAGCAACAATTATGGTGTGGTACGGGGAACAGTGGGCATCTGTCAAGGTGAGGTCAGCACAGGGCACATACGGCTCTTGAAGATGCAGTGGTGAGAACATGTGACACAGAAGACGCAGGAGACGTGCAACACTCAACTGCATTTCCCAGGGGTCCCGTCGAGAAAGGCCAGTACTTCAGGTGAGACCCAGGGAGAGTGGGACCCGGATCCACCGAAGGCAGAAGACTTACAGACGGTATCAACGTGTCAGGAACAGAAGCAAGAGGAATGGAAACATAGCACGTGGCGATATTTCAGATGCTGGGCCAGGACCCCAGCCCCATTACTAAGGGTTGCATCTCCCCCCATCAGCTGCCCGTGGTTGTCGGGGAAGAACGGGGGCCTGGTGCGAAGCCTGAATGCACTGTCAGGCTGGATGGAGCCCGGGCCTGGGGCCGAGGAGGAGGGCAGGGATGAGGGCAGGGACGTGCCCAGGTGAGACAGGAACATGGACCGTGGGGAAGGTGACAGCATTCCATCAGGAGTACATTTTCTCATTTCTGTAATTATGTTATGAGCATGTAAGATGACATCTTTGGTCTCAGAAAATACACACTGGAGCATTTCTAAGTAAAGGGACCCACCATGTCGGCAAGTGCTTTCAAATGGCTCAAGGGGGAAAAAAATGAACAAAGGTAAGTGGGCCAGGATATAAACATAGTGAATTTGATAAAGAATATGAGAGGCTTCATTTTAACTGTTCTTAAACCCATCTTCTACGTGTGGAATTATGGAGACATAACAAATACAAAGAACAGGTATTTGAATTGAGATGCTGGCTTCACCACTCATTCCTTGACCTTGGAAAAGTTAACCGCGCTTGTTTGTGTTTTATTTATAAAATGAGGCTTCCTTGAGTGGAGCCGTGGAGAAGGCCCAAGGGATTCCCCAGGCACCTGTCCCCGGGCAGCCACTGCCTAAGTGCTAGCTGGTCCCATTTTTCTATTGTTTATTTTCTTTCTAAACAGAGCTGAGTACTCTTTATATTGACTTAAAAGGCAAATAGTTTCAAAAAAATTTAACTTTTCTTCAGTAATACCAAGGTTACCCTACATCATTAAAAATGCTATTAGGACTCTTCTTCTATTTATGTAGGTAATTATTTTATTCAAGACGATGACTTTACATTTGTTGAACACCTACCGTGAGCAGGACACACTGTATATAGATGCTGTGTTTACAGCAAACACGTCCCCCGACTCCTACCTTATTCAGTTTATAAATTCTAGTATGGGGGGAAAACAAACAAAAAGGTAAATTACCTGGTGTGTCAATACTAAGAGCTATAGAGAAAAACAGAGCAGAGGTGGGCATGGAGTATTTATTTTCTAGTGTGGCTGCAACTTTAAATATGGAAGGAGTTGCTTGTAAAATGCCTTGAGGGGCAGAGGGAGAGGGCGGTGCAAACATCGGGGCAGAAGAAGCAGCAGCTGAGCACTGCCTCTGCAGAAGGGAGCCTGGGCCACACGCCAAAGAGCAGGGAGGTCAGGCAGGATGATGCAAGAGTCGGTGTGTGTGTGTGTGCGCGCGCGCATGCGCACGTGTGTGTGTGTGTGTGTGTGTGTGTGTGTGATGATACACACTTGGGAGCCCATGTCAGGGCTCTGGCTGTCACTGTGAATGATGTGGGGTGGACACAGGTGAAAAAGGAAGTGAGAGGATTGGCCTTAGCCTTTAAAGGTTTCCTGGGGTGCTGTAACAGGGTGTAAGGAGAACTGCCCAGGCTACTGCAAGAAACAAGGCACGGAGTATGTGCGTCTGAACAAGGGCAGGTGCGTGGAAAGCTTGGACTGAATACACTCAGAGGACGGAGCCCCCTAGGATGTGCCAATCAACTGAATGTAGAGGAAGAAGCAGCACAGCATCAGAACAACCCCAAAGCCTCTGGTCTGATCAGCAAGAAGGAAGGAACCACCACTTAATAAGAGGAGAGACTGAGGAGTATGTGCTTGGTGGGGAGACCAGGAGTTCACTTTCGAGCACAGTTAAGCATGAGATTCTCATGAGACCTCAGAGTGGACCTGCTGAAGAGATAGTTGGCTGCAAGAGTAGAGTTCAGGGAAGCTTCTGGGATTAAGATGACAATTTGGGAGTCGCCAGCATAATTAAGGCATGAAACAGTAAGATCCTCAAGGAGGCAACTGCCGGCAGGGAAGAGGCCCGAAGACTGAGAGCTGGGGTCATCCCACGTGGAGACTGGGGTTGTAGCAGTAAGGAAGGCAAAAAGCCAGGGAAGCACAATCTTCAGAAGCAGGATGACGGGGCCACAATGCCTTCTATGCCAAGTTCCGTTCTCAGGCCAACAAGAAGAGGGCCAGAGCCCCACCGGCAGGGGCCAGTGGTTGGAAGAATCCTCTAGCACGAACATGGAGATCATCTGGGACTTGGAGGGCGCCGGGCGGGGGGGGGGGGGGGGGGGGGTAGCCGTGTGCCAGAAATGCAGGACAGTCTTGTTCTGAGGGAGGACAGTTTGGAAGGGGTAACAAGAAGCAATGGATACTGGGTTCACCTCCAGTCCAGGTGTGGCGACGGCTCGGAGGGGAAGCCATGGCTGTGACTACGAGGGTGGCAGGGGCCACCACTGGGGAGGGGAGGCGACCAGGGGCTCAGAGAAGATGCAGGTGAGGGCGGGAGAGAACACACAGGGCTGCTCAAGGAGTTGGCACACCCGGGGTCAGTGTGAGGGGATCAGCGCTTTCCCGCTCATCTTTAGCTGCACAAGTGAAACAACAGTCCCTGTGACATGCTTCTCAGGCCCACCTCTTTGCTCAGACAGTACAGGTCAGGGCCGATGATATGTGGGGGGAAACAGCCCTAGCAACCATCCAACCCGGCTCAGTCGTGGGAGCCCCCTGCCCCTGACAATGCCAAAACCCCACAAATTTGTACTGATGCTTGAAAGCACAGAGGCACAAGATCTGGTTAGCGAGGCAACTCATCATTTTAAAAACTAGAAAATACAGGGAATAAGCAGTTTTCTCATCTTCTCAGAGCAACTGAACAGCCGATCAGGAAAAGCTATCTTTACAAGTATAAGCGCTAAATAACGGAAAGCACAGCGCAAGTCACGTGTGGCCACTCTGCGGCCCCTGACATAATCCAGGCATGTGGCCGCTGAGGCTCTTGGGTGTAATGCCCACAGGAACCTCATGATGGGGGGTCACACACAACCAAATCTACTGGTCAGTCTTAGTGTCATGTAGACACAGCCAGCTGTGGGCGGTGTATTCTTGTAAAGCAAAATCACTGCACCTGAATCTGACCAAACTTCCCTGGATCCTAATGAGCAGCTCCTAGGGAACACAGAAATATAGGGGCTTCAGCATCGATCACAGGGTTGTGCCCAGCTAGACCCAGAGGGTGGGGATGCAGCGTAGGTGACACAATCTCTTCAACAGATAAAGCACTACATTGCCCCTGACTATGTGGAGGTGATCGGGGGAAGGTGGGCATATGCTCCATGCTGGAAACAGGTGCACAGGCTAAGGTAACAGATGTGTGTGGCCAGGAAAGACTGGAAAAGTGAATATCCTGTTTAGTTTGCTGTCGTACTCCTTGTTCTGCTCTCAGGTGGGCTTTTTCTCACTCTGCTCCCTGCACGGGGGCCACAGGGATGTCTCTACCTGTCTGTAGCTGAGGGCTGGTTGGCTCCAGATACTATGTTGCAATATGACCGGATATTTCAGTACCCATGAGGCTCCAGGGTATTTTTCCCAATTCCTTTAGAATCCAGAGAGGACAGGCAGAGGGTTCAGGAGCCCAAATCTCAGCAGAGGCAAAGAGAGTTCAACTGGCAGTGGAGTACTACTGGCGGTAGAAGGAAGCCAGCACAGTGGGGTGCCCTGGCCATTCACGCACAGCGCCATCAGCCAGTCCTGACCATACCCAGGGAGACACAACTGTGAACCTCTCCATGGCTAAAAGTCTCTCCTAACGTAAGACTGATTTTAGAACCCTATCGTGATCGTAGAAATCAGAATTTCCAGTAAGCCAGGGACTAGGACTAAGTCAATGACATCCAACGCTTACACTTCCTACACATAAAAATAATCAGCAGTGATTTGATTAAATTATGTCACTGAGCGCTTAATTAACAAAAATTAACTTTGTATCTACTAGGTGCCAATACTCTAAATTAGGGCACTGAAAATTTTTCCCAAAAGCTACTGTTAAAACCAAGCTTTCAGCAATAGACAGAGACTACCCTGTAAATCACAGCACTATCAAAACTGAAGCTACCATGTAAACGAGACAAAGGAAACTCTTTCAAACTTGAGTAGAGGGCAGATTTTTGAATTTTAGCAGAAGAGTGTCAGAAAGGAGTCAGGACTATGCTGTTCTTGACAAATGGAGGAATAAACAATGCCATGCCTTCAGACTCTTCCAAACCAGTCCTCCCTTCTACGTACGAAAACCATTGAGCCTCTGAACAATTTGGTGTGGTCTATGATAAAAAAAACAGTGGGTTCTGGAGTCTATGACATGAGTTTTCATCAGGCTTTCTATTACTCTGTGAACCAGGCCAAGCCACCTCAACTGTGAGTCTTAATTTCCTACCTGTAAAGTGGGAACAATATGAGGAAGAGTGTCCTGAGGTTTAAATAAGACAACGCACGAAAACATGCCACACATCATCTCTGGGCCTTATTCACATATAAATACCTGCTTATGTTTAAAGGCCACAGCACAGTAACCAATGAATCACAGACCTGATATTTCAGAAGCCATGGGAAAAAGAGGAAAAGTGAAATAATTACTATGGACTATGTACATACCACCTTGTATTTTACAGAGCTTTACAATTTGCAAACTGCTTTTGCATATATAAGTGAATTGTAAAATTTATAATGAAGTAGGTGGAAAAAAAACTTTATTTTGTTAAATATATTTTAGTTTAGAATAATTTTTAGTCACTGACCTGAAAAATGTCAAAGTAGTCAAGGAAATATTGACGATGCATGATTAACAACTAAACCAAAAGACTCTGTTACGAAGTTAAAAATTTTAAAATTGCAATAAATGCTGAAAAAATGCCATTATATAGCGCTCAGCAGAAACCATCAAACCAAACATTTCTGACAGAAAAAGGTCACTACATTGGTTTTCGTGGCAGAGGTACAAAAGAGAAAGATGTTTCACCATCTCTGATCCTATTTCATATAATCCAAACATTCAACAGGAGCCCTGCTTATAATGTGGTAGCATCATCATCACATGTGGCCCTGTACTTCTGGTCATACTAAGGTTTTATGGCTTGTTTTGTTTTAAAGATTTTATTTATTCATGAGATACACAGAGAGAGGCAGAGACACAGGCAGAGGGAGAAGCAGACAGCTCTCCTGTAGGGAGCCCAATGTGGGACTCGATCCCAGGACCCTGGGATCATGCCCTGAGCCGAAGGCAGACGCGGAAACTCGGAGCCACCCAGGCATCCCTATGGCTTGGTTATTAAAAAACAAACCAAAAAACCCTAAAACACAAAAACCAACCAAACAAAAAAAACAGAGTTTATATCTTCAAAACATTTAAAATACAGTTTTATTCACTGCTCTTCCTTGGAAATATCTGTGTTCCTGAAGGATTTTTACACACACACACACACACACACACACTCACCCCTCAAGCCCTGTCCCAGATGCAGGCCATACCCCTCCCTGCAAGCACAGGCCTCTTGGTTCTGAGTTCTAACTGAGCTCTGTAATATGCATATTTCCTAAAAACTTATCAGGCTAAGAAAATTACTTCAGGCCCTCAGAATAATGTGCCCAGGGAAATGTGCTGTCATTCTTTAAATCTCTCAATGTTACATTTATTTTTGTAGGGAAACTTTGTCTAGATTTCAAACATAAACTTTCATATATTCAACATGGGTTATAACTGTGACCTTAATGAAAATGATCAAGTAATGACATTTACTTTGGAACAAAATACAAATGAGTGCCTCGTACCTCCCCTGGAAGTCAGGATTCTGCTTTATTTCCCATCTAGGGACCTGTCAAGAGTTGAAAATGGTCTTAAGTTATCTAGAGCCTACTCTTCCTGTTGGTGAGCTTCCATGCCTTTTGCCCAAAACCTCCACAGAAAGCATCTAGAACAATTCACATTGATGAGCTTACGGGCAATCATCCGAGAGCCCAATGACTCTCATGTCCCTGCAAGCTCTGAGTGTTCCTGCCTTTCTACCTTCCGCTCCTGCTCCTGGAACTGCATTCCTAAGTCCCGGCCTGTCTCCAAACCTTGCTCAGGCATCCCTTGACTCACCTAATAGTTACTAAGTACTAGTGTCCCAGTCAATAAGCAGACAGATAGAACATGTCTTTCCTTATGATAGAGCATGGTCCAGGGGACAAGATGGTTTGTAGAGACTCTCTAGAGACATTCCATGACAGGACGCCTGGGTGGCTCAGCAGTTGAGTGTCTGCCTTCAGCTCAGGGCATGATCCTAGGGTCCAAGGATCCCTGTGGGGAACCTGCTTCTCCCTCTGCCTATATCTCTGCCTCTGTGTGTCTTTCATGAATAAATACATAAAATCTTTAAAAAAAATAAAGAAGGACGCCTGGGTGGCTCAGCTGTTGGGCGTCTGCCTTTGGCTCAGGGTGTGATCCTGGAGTCCCGGGGTCAAGTCCCACATTAGGCTCCCCACAGGGAGCCTGCTTCTCCCTCTGCTTGTGTCTCTGCCCCTCTTTGTGTGTCTCTCAGGAATAAATAAAAAATATTAAAAAAAAAAAAAAAGAAAAAAGACTTTCCATAACAGAAAGATGCACATTGGGTTAGAATATTCTGAGATGAGGAGCAGTCCTAGAGTAGTCCAGGAAGGCTTCTAGGAGGTGGTGACATCTAAATCTGGTCTTGAAGAGCAGGTAAGAACTTTTCAGAAACAGGGCGGTCAGACAAGTTCCACTTTCTCCACCTCCAAGTCTGTTTCATCTGTACTCGGGGGAAACTCCTCTAGACTGGCACTGAAAGACAGTTTAGCCTAGGCAGCAATAATGACCCGAGTTCCAGTCCTAGCTCCAGCAATGTCAAATGTGACACTAACACATTTGTTTACTTTCTGAATTTCTCCCCTTAGATCTGTGAAACGCGGATGTAAAAGACCCTGTAAGGTTGTTGTAGAGACTGAACCAGATCACATCTAAGGCATGTGAAGGTTTCAACTCCATGAAACCATTCTGACACTAAGGAGAGGCCTGTTACCTCCTCGCCGTGTGGGACCTGGGCCAAGATCCCAAGTCTTGACTGCTGTGCCTTTTGCATCTCCTGGCCTCTCTCCCTGTTCCCTGTGACTTTGGCTGCCGCCTGCATTGGCCAAGCTCCTGCTCCAGGGCCTGGGGCTCTGCACTCCCCATCTGCACAGCTCCATCTCTCACTTCACTCAGTTACCTGCCCGCACGTTACCTGCTCAGAGATACTTTTCTTGACCACAACTTTATTTTATTACTTATTAAAGAAATCTCTACCTGCAATGTAGGGCTCCAACTTATGAACCCAAAATCAAGAGTCACACACTCCACTGACTGAGCCAGCCAGGCACCCCTTGACCACAATTTTAAATAGTCTCCTCCTTACTGCTCTTGATTTACCTGCTTGGTTTTAATCCAGTGTCTCTGGTTTGTTTCCTATACAGAATGTCAACTCTGGGCCTTGTTTTCACTTTCACACCCCAGCACCCAGATCAGTGCCTGCACATAGTATTTGCTGCCAAGTGGAAAATGCAAAACTGGAATAATATTCATCTCACAAGGCTCACTAAGGGGTTCAATGAGATGGAGCATTAACAGGAAAGCATGCACTCATGGCTGGCAAGCCACTGGACTGCAGCCTCACCCCAGGAGCTGGGAGAAAGAGAATGGGCTCACTGTGGGGGCAGCAGATAGAGTCTGCAGGGCTCAGGGCAGCTGGATCTGTCCCTCGGTGTGCCAGTATCACACCCACATGGTGTGTACAGGGTTTCCACGCTGCCTGGCGAAGACACGTTCTCAGGGTTTAGCAACAGTACTGGTTTTCTAGGTATCAATGTAACAGCTTCTAGATTAAGCGTGAGGCAGGCTCCTGGCTGGCCAGATGTTATGTTACAGTCTTTGAGAAAGATTTTTTTGTTTGTTTGTTTGTTTTTGATGAGAAAGATTTAAATAAACCACACCTGTTAGCCCAATTCACTGAAGTAAGTAGTAGGTGAGATGACTAAGGGTCAACATTGTTGGTGTTGCTAAATATCCCCCAAACATGGAATGCTTTCCTTTACCTGTAAATCACCAAAGTGACAGCCATGCAAGAAACAGAGTCATTGTAAGAATGAAAGACTTCAACACATGATGATGACAACAATGTCCCAGCCGAAGGAATAGCTCAAGCAAGCTGAGGGACAGTAAGAAAGAAGATGGGTGGAAGGGGAGAGGTCCCTGCTTCTTTCTGAGGCTGAGTGCCTCTGTGTGTGTGTGTGTGTGTATGTGGGGGTGGGGGGGTAGGCTTCTCAGGGCTGAGCTATGGAACCTAAACTTTGTAACTGAAAGTCTCTGATCAGAGAGCTGCCTATTGAAATGATATACATAGGATGGCAATCCAATTAATTAACATGGAGAAGGGACTGAGGGTCAGCTATATGATCACTATAGGATCCTATAGGATCGCTGGCTATAGGATCCCTAGGGAGAACAGTGACAGCAGGATGGTAAAGGATGGGTGGTAGGGAGACATAAAACCCAGATGATCAAGGATGATCAGCTGCTAAAAATTCAGGTTCAAAGCCTAAAGCAGTGAGGACACCAATTTGAAGAGAGTTACGGAAATAGGAGAAGGAGCAAGATGGGACGGGTCTCTGAGGACCTAATTTTATTTCATGTGAGCTGCAGAGTCCCGACGCACCTAACAGAGCACCTCTGCACTCTGCTCAGTGTGGGACCTGGGCGCAGAGAGGCACTCCCCAGGGCTCACTTGTGAAGCCACCTGTGGGTCGCAGGATGGTGCCACGGAGCTCTGCAAGTCGCACAGAGCTGGCCCCAGTCTCACCTGTCCTACACAGCACACAGCAGGCTGTCCTGGGGCGCCCCAGGCCTGCTCAGAGAGAGGATCCTTCACCACAGGGTGGCTTTTGTCTCTCCAACAAAAAGATTAGAAACCCCTTGAGGGCCTGGTTTACATCTGCCCAATCTCTCAGGCCCCAAAACCTGGCCTGAACAAGGGATGGGCCCAACAAGGCAAATGCCAAGCACTAGGTAGTGCCTCGGTGCCACCATCCGGTTAGGAGAGCCCATGGGTGGAGGGAGCATACCCTCACGATGGACTCCTATTGCAGAACACGTCAGTAACCCCGCAGCCCACCAGGCATCTAATGCCAGCCAAGCGTACAAGCTCGAGTACCAAAACGTCCTGCACCTGGTCAGGAAGCGGTCCCTGATTCCTTGCACTGCAGTGCTCTGACGTCTGTCACACCACTCATCGCTAGAGCATCTTTGCCGTATAAAGTATAAAGGTGTGAACGGACACTTCTTGAGAGATGCTTGCGGGGTTTGTGCACAATAAAAAATAAGCAGTCACATTTGTCTGCTGAACACTAAGAGAGAATATAGTCATCAACTAGGCAAAAGCACAAAACTAAATTTCAGGAAAAATTAACTCAAGGGAAATCAAACTATAGCAATTAGGTTTCTTCTGAGTCAGATTATCAGACACTGGAGCTATTAGGAAGCTACTGCTGTAGAAAGGTAGCACAGAGCCCAGAATAGACTGATGCACATGTATGCATGTGTGTATATGAATGTGCACATGCATGCATATGTGTGTGGTATGCGTTCACACACATGCATATCTGTGTGTACATGTAAAAGACACCAACCTTGGGGCCACAGAAGATGCTTCCTGTTCCCATTTTCCTCTATTTCCCACATTTTAAATGGGGGGAAAAAGGCACATAGTTTTTGAAAACATACCAAGGAAAGCACACTGTACTCATGACACCAGAGAAAAAAAATAGTTACCATACTGCTTGTGCCAGTATCTTAACTGTATCTCTTAAAAAAGTAATATTTGAACACCACTTGATATTGTGAAAGACAAAAACCATTTAAAAACATTTTGCATTTCCTGAACTCAAAACAATACATACACAAAGTATATACTGTTAATGTTCTAAATTACAAAGATAAATTATAATGGCAAGTTCAAAAGTAAAAATGTTCACTCTAAATATGATCAACATGACATTACAACTGAAAAATAACTTGGAATTCCATACAGTCTTGTAAGTAATCTGGTATTACACATGTCTCATCTACAAATCTGTGAGCCATATTTAAACCTATCTAATGATGTTAAAACTATGGAGCTTTGGGTAGTCAGACTGCTTGGCTTCCTAAGCTGTTCTAGAGAGAGCAATCACAAGTAAGAGCCCGCTCCTTCTACAGCACTGTGAACATTTCTGCCTGGCAGCCCACTGTCCGGGCCTTTCCAGGTGGAGCCTCTCACCTGACACGGAGACCGCGTGTGTCCGCACGCCTTGCTTCTCGCTGTTGGCCAGCCTGAAACAGAGATGAGCAAAGCTGTGAGCGCTGTGCTTACAGACAGGAAGTGCCTATAGTTAGGACCATGCCATTTCCCACACACTTTAGAGGATGATTTTTAAAAGATTAAACTTTACAACCTGAGGCACTTAAAATAATCAGACTGCTTTCCTGTATTAACAGTGGGAATGAAGACTGGCAAGTGAAGGACCTCTGAGCTGCTCTGAGAGCCACTCGTGACAGGAGCTTTGGCCCTAAAGTACCACCCACCACTCGGTGGGTATGTGGGTCAGACTGAATTTTACATTTCAATGCTATACAGCAAGGGATTGCTCTAAACATATAAGGCAGAGGGTAAAGAACCACCTGGAACTGAAACTTCCACTCTGAAACAAAATTTGAAAAACTGGAGTATAACTGATCCTTCTTAAATTTAGAGCATTTGAAAAAGCAGGCAGGACATTAATACCTATTTTTATTATTTACAGACTGAAAAAAAAAAGTAAGCCTAATGATCTGATTACTTGTTTCACTAAATAGCTCAACAAGGGTCGCCTGGGTGGCTCAGTGGTTGAGCATCTGCCTTCGGCTCAGGTAGTGATCCCAGGGTCCTGGGACTGAGTCCTACATGGGGCTCCCCAGAGGGAGCCTGCTTCTCCCTCTGCCTACATCTCTGCCTCTCTCTGTGCGTCGCTCATGAATAAATACATAAAATCTGAAAAAAACAAAAACAAAAAACAAACAAACAACCCACTGGCTCAACAACAGGTGTGTTTTACGTATTTACCTACATAGAATTTTCGCCAAAAGTCTCAGTGACATTTAAAAAATACCATGATGGTTCAGTTTTAAATTTTTGGAAAGCACAAAACAGAGAGAAAGGAAAGGAACCCCAGACTCTTTAGAGTCCAAAGGGACTTTGATGTTTTTATAGAAGAAAACTTCTCCCAGATACGTAAGCATGTGCTCTAGAAGTACTGAACAGAAGATGGGTCTAGTACACAGAACTGACACCAGGAAATACGAGAACTGAAGAGTAGATTCCTCTTGAGAACAGGGAAGATTCAGTATGCAGCTGTGCACCCTCTATGATCAGTGATCACAGCATAAAGCCATGGGACCGAGTTCCTCTTAGTGAGTTCTCTACTTTATCTGAGATCTCTGAAGTTGAACCAGAGCTGCAGTGTGACAAATCTGTTTTGCCGTTTTCTCCTCAGCTACGTGACTCCCGACAACTCTCTGCAGCACATGCAGTGGGAAGACGGCATGCAGGCTCCCGACAGCAGGTCGGGCTGTTTGCGTCCACGTCGTGCTGCCCACATGGTGGGCTCTTCCTCTCCCACGCCGTGTCTCCGGGTGCTGCTGCAGATCACCACTGCGTGGATCTCACCACTCTCCAATCAACAGCAGCCACAGTGTCTGCTGCTCTGATTTGTGGCAATGCCACTCTTTTAAAGTTTGTTTTTTTATTCACTGTTTCTAGCATGTTACCGTTTCTACCCTACTACCTTCCTCATCTACTTTTATATCTGTGTTTATGATTCTGCATATTTCAATCTTCAAAGTCATCGCTTATGGACTTTCTACAGTTGCAGATATTCTAGGCATTAGCTCCAGGCCTAATGTGGGACATTAATAAATATCTACTAAATATTATTGAGTTTGTGAAACACACTGCCTGAAAGCTGAAAGAAAGTTGCTTTCACCCATCCCTCCACTCACCTGCACAGCTACTGTGCACCTCCCACATGCCAGATAGACGCCAGGGTCAGGTCTATAATGCCACATGAACCTGGCCATCCACAAGGCCATGGGGGTGTGGATCAACAAAGAGGCGGTTTTTAAAGTGTGGTAAGTACTCTGGCAAGGAAAAAGTATTATGGGAAAGCACACGGAGCTGCTCTCCAGGACTAGGAGAGCATGGAAGGTTTCTAGAGAAAGTGATGCAGGATGAGCCTAGAAAGATGACCAGGGGCTAAGCGAGGTCAAGGAGGCTGGGGGAAGGGTGGGGCCTGTGAAGGAACAGCATTTACAATGGCCTAGAGGCGAAAAAAGGACAGTTTACTCCAGTAACTAAAAGAAGTTCAGAAGTTCAACAAAGCTGAAGATGAATGCGAGTCATGATTAAGAAAGCCTGGAGCGGTTTGCAGGGGCCAGTGGCTGGGGTCAGGCCGGCTGGCCCACTGATGCTGGCATTTACATGCAGAGCAGCAGAAATGCCTGCAGGTGCCAGGAGACTCTGTTCCAACCTGGAAGCACTCAGCACTCAGATGTGATGCTTAGTTACCGACATGTCTACATCTCTGAATTTTAACTTTCATTAGATCCCCAGGCCTCAGCACATTGCCTGACAACAGAGCAGTTATTAAGTTTTTCTGGCATCACTGTTCAATTCTTTTTAATCATACAGATCAACACATATACTATGAAATTTGTGGCATAAACATAAATAACTTATGTTTACTTTTCTCACTTATAAAATGGCCAGAATGGCACCACTTCTCAGGTTCTTATAAAGGTGAGTGCTGACTATAAACTACCAATAGGTCTCCCTGGTGCTATCACTAGGACAGTCTTCCAGCTGCCCACCTTAAACTTTTGGTTAAAACTAAATACGTAACATGATTTACAATTGATTTGACTTCTTTTTGGAAATACTTATTTTCTACTTCCTTAGTCGTGTACACAGAAATTTGATTATTCAGGCAAATGGAAAAGAAAGCATGATGATTTCCTTACAGTTTCTAACACTGTAACAAAATGCACAAAGTAACAAAATGCACAAAGTAGCACTTACTTTGGTATCGATGGCAAAGCCCGTTCACCTTCTGGAGAAAAAGAGAGAGAGAGAGATGAGGTCCCTATTTCTTTTGAAAAGGTTATGTGTAGAAATCAGAGAACGAGGGTAAGTCTGAGTCCAGATTTCAGCAATAACCCTTTAGTAAGGAGGTCATCACACTGTGTATCTTAGGCTTTCACGGTTCAGTTTCAGTATTTACAACCCACATGAACTGACGGGGGGTGTGCGTTGTTTTAAAGGTACTGCCCAATCACAACAAAGCCCCAAGGTGACAAACTAGTTAGTGAAAGACATCTCTCCCAGGAAACTCTGAAAGATGAAGGATCTCTTATGGTCAAAGTCAACATTCCTTTACACCAAAGGACCGGATATTTTGTACTTTGATAAAAACGCTCACTCGTGACATCAAAGCTTGTCCAGGAAACACCAATACAAGAAAACCAAGTCCTTGGGATGTGTGGAAGCAGAGGGATCGATGCAGCAGAGCAGCCGAGGGTTCACCTCCCACTCGGACGGCGATGGGCTTGTCGCTCGGGGCACTGGCTCCTGTTGGTCTCATCACAGCAAAGTGTAGGACTTGGTTTGGTGGGTGGGTGGGGGAGACACGCTGTCCCCACCTCCTTCTGAGAAGTAGCTTCGAAGGAAGCTCAGAGCCCCCAGGTCAATGTCTTTCATCTGTCTAAATCTAACAGGCCCCTAACTAATCCTCTCTTCTAATCCATCCCTGAGCTAAAAGTCACTACGAGGATAATCTCCCCCCAGTACAAACTCATCAAGTCATTCCCTTGCTTAAAATTGTAGTGTCGCTCATCGGCTTTTTTTTTTTTTAAGATTTTAAAGTAATCTCTATACCCAATGTGGGGCTCGAATTCACAACCCTGAGATCAAGAGTCAATGACTTTTGAGATGAAATTTAAGCACATCTGCTTAACCCACAGAGCACTGTTTCATTCCTGCAGGCACACAACCCCACCCCATCTCCCACTTCGGGGTGTTTGCCCACCCACCACCCATCTCTCTGCTGCCTTCCCAGGCAGCCCACTGGTGTCACCCACTGCAGTCACAATTGTTGTCTAGAATCCTGCTCCTTGCACTTGCCCTAGAACTCAGCCCCAAGAGCTCCCTGTCCCCAGAAGTTACTTGTGTCCTGTCTCCCCAGTCTCATTCTCTACTGTTCCCTGGTCCTATGTGGCTGCACATCATATTTTCCTGAACACATCATGCTGCCTTCACACATTTCAACCCTTGAAAGATGCTCTTCCTTCTAGTAGAAGCACCATTCCTCAATATCTCAAAGCTCAATTTGGTGCGGGATGGGCTAGATGGGGGATGGGGACCAAGGCGGGGCGGGGGGGAGACTTGTGATGAGTACTGGGTATTGAAGTGATAACTCACTGAATTCTACTCCAGAAACCAACACTGCATTGTATATTTACTACCTAAAACTTAAAAATAAATAAATAAATGACATATTCTTTAAAAACCAAAGCTCCATCCAAGCACAATTTGAACTCTAAGGAGCCCTTTCTGTGGCAGCCCAGGTGGCTCTGGTTGGCCCTGCTGTGCTTCTGCCTCATTACAGGGCACTTCCATGTATCAGACTCGTGGAGGTTAGACTTAACCTGCACACAGGTGTCTCTAACACTCAGCAGGGTCCCCTGCGCTCAGAAAGTTCACAGACCACCACTTGGTAAATGAAGAACTGAATCAGCCTTGGACCCCACACGAGTGACTCTGAACAACTGTTTATTGACCTATAAACAGAAATCAGACTGCCTGATTTGCAGGGACGGTGGTGAGGCGTGAGTAACACAGAATATATACAACTACTGGATAATGCCCAACGCACTACAGCAATTCCATTGAAATTTCCTCTCTTTTTGACATCCAAATTTCAAGCAAAATAAGCCAAGCTATACCCAAATGTGGAGTTACTAGAAAATCCTATCATTAGTTGACCACCCATGAATGCTAGGTCCACATCTTGCCCACACCCACCACTGTCAGTTAATAACGGCCTTTAAGTGACACACTAGTGTGGCCACTAGCTGTCTGCACTCTTTGTTGCAATGTCTGCTTCCTTGGAGAGAAAGAGATCAGTTAATAAACACTAAATAAGTTAATAAACACTAAATAAAGAGCCTTCCCAGCAGCTGGGCAGGAGCCGAAAGAAGGCTGTAAAAGAACTAACAACTGAAGGATCTTAGGAGAGTACATTTTCAGGAAGCAAGAGAGTTACAGATCACTGAGTAAAATGGCAACACACAGTCAGCAGCAGAGTTATAAAAACTCAGTACTCACCAACTAAAAGGCCCAATTCTAGGTATTAATTCTTAACATTCCTTTAAAGGTATAAGCCGAATGCCTACCATACAACTTCTTGTACCATTCCCACAGTAGGTATCTTATTTCTGGAATAAATCCCTTTGTATTAACCTATTAATCTGACTTTTAACTTCAGGATAAAAGTTTTAATCTGTTTTTCAAATTAAACAATGCAGATACCTTGCAACAAATCTTAAGTCCTAAAAGCACATAACGTGGAAAGGAAGTGGAAAAGCCGAAGGCTCCCCTCTGCTTCAGACACATCTCCACCTCCCCAGGAGTACTCCCTTTCCATGGTGGTCTCTTAGCTGCCCACATTTCCACACTCCTTTTACATGTGCGAACACACACACACAGGTTTAGCTACATATATATGTATGTACACACATGTAGGCTTTCAGCACAAAAGAGCGCCCCGTCATGGTTTTTCACAGCCGTGGAGTACTCCCTCAGGGGTGCATGCTCCCTCACTAGTGATTACTTCCCACCGTGTGGACGCCTAGGCTGGTCCTGGTTTGAAGCTCTTACAAATAGTGCAGAGTGAACATCCTGTGTCTGTCTGGTTCCGCAGGAGGATTTCTAGGAGGGGGGACAACAGGCAGGGCGCCACCGCTCTGCTGGCCTCCGACAACTTACACAGACACCAACAAAGTGTGAGAGCCTATCTTCCAAGCCCTTCCAAGAAAGGAAGGAAAGATCACTCACTTCACCAAACTCAACCACAAAATGCTACCTATGATTGCTGGCGGCCAATGCTTGCGGGACATTTGCACGTCTGCTCTTCTGTGGGGAGCCTATTTTCATACTGGCTTGTCTTAAAGAGCTAGAAGAACATGTGAGAAAAAAGAATTTTAATTCTTTGTTGTCTGTATCCCTCCTGTACCCCAGCTTTAAAAAATGTTTCTTTTACTGAGAGAAGTGCTTTCTCATTTACATAACCAAATCTGTCATTTCTGTTCTTTGTACGCTGTGGGTCATGATGTCTTAGAAGCATGTACCCGCTCCCTCATAGGCACAGGCTTATCATCATACTGCATACAGGAAATCTCCTGAGGAATGAGAAATTATGACCCTATACTAATCTGCATAATTCTTTCCTCTGAGAAAAATTTTGCTAAAATTGAAAATCTGCCACTGAGCTTGTGGGTAAGGCATAGGTGAGCTGAGGCCCCACAGAAGGCTCCAAGGCCACTCAGCAACTCTGGTGGAACTCAGTTCAAGACATCTTGCTTGTGGCTATTTATTATTTAAATTCAATTTGCCAACATATAGTATAACACCCAGTGCTCATCCCATCAAGTGCTCTCCTCAGTGCCCGTCACCCAGCTACCCCGTCCCCCACTCACCTCCCTTGCTTATGGCTCTTACTATGTTTTCCATCTCAGGAAACACCACCTTTAAAAGCACTTTATAAATGCAAGGTTACTGTTATAGATCACAGATCTAATCAGGTGTGTGTGAGCATACTCACAGCTCACGTGGAGAACCTACAGATCACTTAGAACTGGTGCCTCTGGTACGCATAAGAACACGTACATGCTGCTTACTGTTAAACAGTTTGTAATCTAGAGAAGACATATGGGTACATGTGTAACTGTTATTAAAAGCACAGTGCCAGGAAAATGGTGCACTGGATTATAGAAACGTGTTTTACATTTATTAGAAATTTCAAAAAAATCGAAATTGAACATGCCCATGTACTCTTGTGCACATATATTTCTGACTATAATCCATTAAAAATATTTGATTTAAAATTTTTTTTTTTAAATTTTTATTTACTTATGATAGTCACAGAGAGACAGAGAGAGAGGCAGAGACATAGGCAGAGGGAGAAACAGGCTCCATGCACCGGGAGCCTGATGTGGGATTCGATCCCGGGTCTCCAGGATCGCGCCCTGGGCCAAAGGCAAGCGCCAAACCATTGCGCCACCCAGGGATCCCCAAAAATATTTGATTTAAAGTAATATTTCCATTAGGCAATTTATCCTATCCTAACTTTATCCTATCCTATCCTAACTTATCTATTACAAAATAGCTGTGTAATAAAAGAATATGCTGCAACTGAGAATAAGTAAATTATCCACTCTGGGATCTCATTCTGTAAAGACAACAAAAAATTGCTGAGAGCCAGCGCCCTACTAGGATTTTATGAGAAGCATTTTCACTTGTGCTCTTGTCATATGCATGAGAACGTAATGCATCTCAGTTCACAAGATGTGATATCAAAATGTTTATCCCTAAGGAGAAAAAAAAAGCCAATTAAAAGCCAACACAGGAAGGTGTTTAAGTTTTGAAAGTGAAACGGCTGGCTTATTTAATGCTTAATGTCTGAATGTTATTTTTTTGTGTGTACAGACAAACTGATAAACATTTGGTAAATTAGGATAAAATTTTTTAAATAATTTACTAAAAAGGAGATGGGCAATATGTAACATTGAACACTTTGACAAAACACTGTCTTGAGGGAAAGAAACTTCTCCAAAGCATTTAAATCATATTTGCAAGGTGAACATGAAAAATCAAGAGTTTACGTCTGTACCAGTTTTACTGAGAGTGGCCTTTAGAGCTTTTGAAAAGCAACTTCACTACTGTATTTCACACAAAGAAAGCTACTATAAGTACAAATATACACTATATTTTAGAATAAAAATGAACAGGTCACTGGTGTGATCATGGTGTTAAAAAGAGGAGTCCTAGATTAGGCATATCCTAGAATCCACACTTACTGGCCTCTGGCTGTGGCTTCAGCTACTGTTTTCAGAGCACATCATGACCCTAACTTTTAAACAAAGGTTCCAATGTTCTCTCTGCTTCACAGTGCACCCCCCTCCCGACTGCTCCCTCCAACCACTCTGTCAACACAAGACACTCGGCTGCTGGGCAGGCAGGGCTTTCTGCTGCATGTCTACCAGGAGTCCGGTACTTCATCATCTGCTCTCCTATCTCCTCTTCAGACCGCTTGCCTGGCCACATAGCACTCAGCCCCTCAGGACCACTTCTCTGTTATCGTCCTGGTCACGGAGGGGAGCGCTGCAAGGGATCCTATGTCTACCAGCCACAGAGCTGGCTGCTTTGTGGGCACCACTATGAACCCACTCACTGTGTCTTCTACAGACAAGGACAAAGTCAAACTTCACGTAGTATGTCAGGATCACAGGGCAGCTAGCAGCAGCAATGGGAACAATGCTAACATTTGTGGCCACTGTATATGCCAGACACAGTTCTAAGCCTTCTATGTATATGAAGTCATTTATCCTCCCTAAACCATAAAAGATAGGTGCCACTGAGCGTTATAGCTAGAGAACCGAGGCACAGAAAGGTCAAGCAATTTACAGGTGGCAGCACCGGGCACTTGTGATTTCAATACACAAACGGATACAATTTCTAAAGCCCAGATTTTTCCTGCTACCACTATGCTGTTATCTTGCTGGGAACATTCTGTTTGATTATTTCAGAAATCTAAATCTTCTGAAACCACCCTTCTTATGGACTTGCAAGAACCCACAACACTTCCGAAGTGATATAGGCTTGTTTCTAGGACAATTATTCACTCTAATCACTGATTTTACATCATGACTTAGAATTTTGTTCTTTACACTAAGATTTTGAGATCTATCAGAAAAAACAGGAAAGATACTTTATTTAACAAGAAATACAAAGGACACCTAAAGGAAAAAAAACCCCACTCCAGAACATAATCTGAAAATTTTATTTACAAACACTGACAGTTGCCTAGAAAGTACCCCAGTGTGTTGCTCAAACCCAGCACCTGAACACCAACACTGTTTCCCTGAAGCTCTTCTATTCAAACCTGGCTCAGAGGCTGTACATCACCCCACTTCCCCAGAAAACCAACCACAGACATAGTGGCCTGAATTACTTGGTCGGTCTTCAGAGTCACCTAAAAGAAGGAACAGAGGCTGTTGGAGTGAGCTTGCCTAACAGCTCCCAGTGGGACTGCTCAAGCAGAAGCAGGACCTCACCTTTCTGGGGTCTGATGATAAAAGACTGCGTGGCCCCGTTCACCAGCCGGCAGTACCCATCTATCAAGTCAGCCATATTCTCGGCGATGGTTAGGGACGGCGCTGTCACTGTCAGAGGCTAAAAGGGGAAAAGACCAAGAGAGAGGCGTTATTGTTCTCTGCAATCATCAAAGGGGCAGCTGCGCTATGACATCAGATCTCTAGATACCCTTGGAAACAGAGAAGAGTGACAGCGACACAGATTTGTCATAAGGTTGGTGTGAAAAAGGAAGTCTGATATTTAAGGACGTTATTCCTAGAATATGTGACAGAAGGCGACCCAGACAAAAACAGAAAAATCACTTAAACTGAGATTCACTTTCTAGAACTAAAGGAGGTGAAAAAAATATTTCCCTCCAGAATGTCTGGCCCCTCTGGCACATCTAATTAAGGGAAGAATTTAGAGAATCGGTATATTTCAAGTATGGCTTATTTTAGAAACTAAACATGGAGTAAATTTTTATCAATTATCCATCATAATTTTTCTAACATTAAAGAAAATTACTAAAATGTCATTATTTTTAACATGCACAGGATATTCGGCCTATGAGGTCAGAAATCACTCTTTTCACTATCAAACCTGCAATTTTGATAAACTTACTAAAGATTTATCATCAAAGATTATCTGGGAGATGATCAGAGCTGTATCTTCCTTCCAGACACAGGGCTGTCCTGAGTATTCCTCACCTCCTCCTCCACAAACAACACACCTTCCCTGCAGTCAGCTACCTGTTATGGTGTGTGTGTGTGTGTGTGTGTGTGTGTGTGTGTGTGTGAAGGAGTCTGAAAATGGTGGGGCTGAACAAGAATATTACAGAGATACTGTCAGGAAATTTTAATTGGCAATAAAGTCTCCAAATTTTAGGGTTTCATTTATTCACCTCCAAGAATCAAATGCAGTTCCTAAAGCCTCAGAAATGCCACCACTTCCAAGGCAGAAAGAACAAGTGAGGAGTGTGGCAGATAAATCCATCTGAGAAAAGGCTGCTGCCACCAAAGAGCCCTGTATGCATCTCGGAACAGATGACAGAGGTCTGAAAACATGCTGTGTGCCACAACCATGACCGCTCGTGCCAAGTTGTTTGGATTCCTCAACACGTGAGTATTCTTTGCCTGTCTTTCAGAGGGCCACCTGATGCAATATTTGCCAAATGACACCCTGTCTGGACCGTGCCATGCTACGTAAGGATTAAAAACATGGGCTCTGGGACGCACCCCATCTCTGCCACTTGTACTTGGCTTCCTCAGCTGTACAACGGGAACAAAGTATCTCAAAGAACTGCTTTCCCTGGGTTCTGAGAACCGTGTAGCTCTTGGCGCCTATGCTAAGCATCAGGAGAGCAGAAGCCCCGCTGCGATGGCCCTGTTGCCAGCACGGTGACCCGGCCCAGAGACTGCCATGTATAGCAGTCTAGGACATGATGCCACTTACTGAAGGTACCTGTGTATTTACCTAATCCTAAGAAGCTGATGTTCTTGGTAGTTCACAAGAATCTTCAATCATCTTGACAATAATGTTCCTGAATGACTTTTCCACCTGTCACCTGCTCCACTCTTGGGGGCACACACTCATTACTACTTCAAACAGAACACCCACCACGTAATAAGAGAAAGCTGGGATTCTGACAACCCATGAAAAGCACATTCTTACCTCGGGGGCGCCGGCGATCTTCAACTGCAGCATTCCTTTCCTGTCCTTGTCTTCGCTGTTCGAATACTGAATGGTCTGCACCTGATTGAAGTCAGCCAGGTGTGTGGGCTGCGGAGGGAAAAGGCAACCACTTTGGACCCCAGATGAAGACTCCTGCTAGGTACTCTGTGACATTCCCGCAGTGCCCACCCCAATGCACTCTCCAAGGACTTCCCCCCAGTGACTGCGTCTGGGGAGAGGCTGCTCATCCATGCAGCCCCTGGTGGGGTTTCCTTCTCCTCTGGAGTGGTCCTGGAACCACCAGGAACTGTTTACTCACTTCGAGGTCAGGGACATGCCTGCTCTGTGCTCCTGATGGCCAACCAGGAGCACGCCACCTGTCAGAGCTGGACCAGTGAATCACTGGCACCAGAGAAGGAAAGAAGTAGAAGAAAGTCCCTGACTTGACTCACTCACTGGCCTTGGGGAGAACTGCATGGAAACCTGCTCCCCCTCCCACAGAGAGGGGGACCTGGGAGCATTCCCAGTGCTCCCTAAATTAGAGGCAAGTCTGAGTGCACTGGCACCAGGGAGTTGGCAGGTGTCCAAAGGCCCCTTCCCAGGAAGATGAGCCAAAAGGGACTTCATTTTTCCAAGTAGAATAAACTCTTTTCTTCTTATGAAGACAAAAAAAAAAAAAAAAAAAAAAAAAGCCCATTTGTCCCTTATCCTTCTAGCATTTCATGACAACGATCACTTTGCTGTGATGATTCCTCCACATTTATTCACAACAGTTACCCTGATTACAGCGTGGGGAGGACTGGCCTCTCCCACCAAATGCTCCATTCAGCCCAGAATCTGCCACCGGGACTAAGCTGGAATCGTTGTTCAGAAAGTGACTCATAGGGACACCTGGGGGGCTCAGCGGTTGAGCATCTGCCTTCAGCTCGGGTCATGATCCCAGGGTCCTGGGATCAAGTCCTGCGTCAGGCTCCCTGCTCAGCGGAGTCTGCTTCTGCCTCTGCCCTCTGCCCCCGCCCTAGTTTGTGCACGCGTGGATGCTCTCGCTAATAAATAAAGAAAATCTTAAAAAAAAAAAAAAAAAAAAGAAAGTGACTCATAGCCAGCTTCCCTTCCCATGAAAACCCCTTGACAGCTTTGCCCTCAGGCACAGGGGTCCTCCGTGAGGCACTGAGATGGGAAACAGGGACGCCCTCTGCGTTCCTGTTCTGAGACCTCCAAGCAGCACACAGTGGCCCCATGCCCACTCTCCCCTCTCCACCTCTGTGTCATCTGCCCCCATGGGGTTCCCTCCTACCTCTCTGGCTGTCTTCCGCAGTTCCGGTGGCTTCTCCCTCTACTCCATCTCTAAGTGATCAAGGGCCACAGGTCTCTGTGCTGGGCCCCATCCTTGCCCTGAGCTCTGGTGGCCCAGCAAATACCACCCAGCCCCTGAACTGGGACACGTATCCAACCACCCACATAACACCCCCACACGGACGTCGGGGACAGCCTGTGAACAGCACAGTCACAGGATCCGCCCTCAACACCTGCTCCTCCCAGGCCTCCCCAGTGCAGCAACAAGCATTGCTGTTCAACCCTGTTCCTGAGCCAAAACACGGAGGCATTATCACCGGCCCCTGTTTCCCTCGCCCACACCCAGCCCAGCTCCACACCCGGAGTCTGTGTGTTTTCCTTCCACCTTCCCAGCTGCCACTCTAGTGCAATTGCCATTTGGTATCCTGCTTAGAGCATCAACCCTGCAGCTGTTTCCCTTGATCTGTGCCTCCCTTAATCTCTGCCCCTCCCCCTACCTGGAAGCCAGGGAGGTACCTGAAAGTGTAAGTCAGGTCTGACAGTCCCCTGTTAAACAGGTATGATGCCTGCAAAAGGAAGCAAACACCCACATGGTCCTCCCTCTGCCTGCCTCCTGGGCCTAATTTCTCATCATGAGCTCATCCTGATTGGAAGCACTCTAGTCTTACAGGGGCAGAATCATGCTCCAGAGGGTTGTTTTGGGGTGGCCGAAGAATGAGGAATTTAAATGGGGACAGGGCTGTGAGATGTCACATAAAGCACAGGAAATTGCCTCACAATGAAAACTGTCCTGGGTACTGAACAGCGTTCAACTGTCCTGGTGTTCATATTGGTGAAAAATCCTATTCTAGAACTCAAGTCTGTTTTTTTTAAAAAAGATTTTATTTATTTATTCATGAGAGACACAGAGAGAGAGGCAGAGACACAGGCAGAGGGAGAAGCAGGCTCCCTGCAGGGACCCCAATGCTGGACTCGATCCTAGGACCCCGGGGTCACAACCTGAGCCGAAGGCAGACGCTCAACCACTGAGCTACCCAGGTGTCCTGAACCCAAGTCTATTTTAAAAAAGTATGCTCTGCACTCAATTTTCCAGGAATGCAACTTATGGGTAATTTTGAGAATACTGACTTTGCTATTGTTGGATGCTGAGTTGCTCACCATTTTCAGAAACGACACTACAGGGGGCAATACTTGTTTGGTGTTTGAGCTGCTGACCCTGAGCACACACATCTGTAACGGACGAGATGAGGGTCCTTCTAGCAGACCAGGAGTCAAATGTGATTAAGCTGCTGATGCATGAAGTGAGGGACATCTCAATTATTAGTCTCACTGAATGATTATATTAAAGTATTCCTATTATTGCCATCTGTTAATGAAAAAAGTTATTTCCAAAGCACAATGAGAAATTTAAGTCATGGAAATTATTGTGTTCCCTTTTTTAACCACACTGTGTTTCTGCCTCATTCTGACATGATCCCAAGGTCAGTCACATGGCTCCTTCTTCTTGTCACTTTCCTATACTACTTGCAAGGGGTTACTTCCGGTTGTCCTCTCTCAGATGAACATACAAAGTACTAAGCTCTGACTCGCCTGTAACGTCTGCCTGTCTCTGTGCTGTGCACTGACATACTGAAAGAGAGTTTATGAAATTTTATGTGCATGGCATATTCTGTGAGTTTGTTTCAAATTAGCAAAAGGCTCTTTAAAAGTATCTGTTACACAGAAGACGAGGTTGGGAGGGGCCAACACTGACCCCACTCTAAACTGGACACCAGACACTCTCACACCACCCTACTGGGGCCCTCTCTCCGATCGGATTATTTCTGCTGCTTATCTTCTTTCTTACATCCACTCTCACAACCGGACTAAAAGCCCCCTGAGAGTGATCTAGTGGCAGGCACCCATCCTGTCCACCATCACCACAAGGAAGTAGGGCTGTCCCTGGGTGTGAGGGAGTGAACGAAGGCCTCTGAGAATTTACGAGGTGCTGGGCTCTAAGTGCCAGGAACACAGCAGTGGACAAGGAGGACATGAATCCAGACATAAACAATCACACAAGTATGTAGTTACAAATGTGATAAGGAACATGAGAAAGCCTCGGAGGGTATTGTCTAACGCCGTATCTATGCTGTTTGGGGCAGGGAAGGAGGAAATGGTGAGGCCGCAGAACCAGCCACGTGCTCGAGGGAGGATATTTTTCGGGAGAGAGAAATTACATATTTTTCTGTGCTCACGGAATGGCCCAGGAGACTGGGAGCATTTGCTGTGCAGGAAAGAGGAGACGGGGCCGCGCACAGCCAGGGGCGGTCTTACCAGAAGCCTGCCTTCACGCACGGAGTCGGGGAGGGCGGCTGTGGCAGGCAGAAGGGGAGCAGGAGGGCCTTCCGGGCTCTATCCAACTGCCCCCGTGCCAGTTCCCTTCCACTTCACACAACCAGCAACTTTCACTTCAGAGGACAGAGATCCTCATAGCCTCCCAGAGAAAACAGACATTTTTTCCATAGAACATGAATAAAAAACTACCACATGCTTGGCTATAAAGGAGACTGGAACACAGTCACAACAATTAACACATAAAAAAACCTGTTCTCTGCTCATCAGCCAGTAGCATTAGAAATAACAGTGAGACCCAAACCCCCAGAGCTACTTTTACATCCTCCTAAATAATCCTATGATGAAAGAAACAACACTTCAAGCTGTAGAGAAATGCAACGAAAGGAGGACACCACCTACCAACACTGGTAAGATGTTAAAAGTTGTACGAGAAAACGGCCTCCGACGTAAACGAGCATAGGTTGTAAGGAAACACCCAAAGGGAACAGCAGGAGAAAGACTAAAACAATCAAACGGGACTGGGAGAGGGGGTTGGCCGAGATCCGTATGGGCACTGAGGAACATGAACGGCCTGCCGTGACCCCGATTTCTGAGCTCGCCCACGAAGGGCCGCTACGACAGACAAGCCCTCCACACGTGTGCCAGGGCCAAACCCCCAGAGACGCTCGGGGGCATGAGGACAGGTGCAGGACTGAGGTCATTGGAGAGATGATGAGACAGACTGAGATATGGCTCCACAGTGACAAACTGGAGATGCGGAGAGGCAGAGGACATGCTGATGGAACACGAGTTATGAAAGGCGAGGAGAAGTGGACAGCCTGAGCAGCTGTGCCTCTGTGGGAGGGGCAGGAGGGGCGGGAAGGGTCTGGCAGGCCTGTCACCGAGACCCGGGCTACCTTCCCTGAAAAATACCCAATTCCCATTCTTGCTTCAAATATTCAGGATTTACATAAAATCATAAAAAGACCCCAATTTACCTGACGAAATTAATGTAACTTTCAATATCCTTTAACGTCTTTATAAAGTTAACATTAAAAAGACAAGTCTAGATTGTGCTCATTTCGACAGTACCTAAACTAAAAAGAAAAGATAAGATTTTTGTGCTGTCGCACATCAAGTTGTATGGAGTCGACACAGAAAGAGACAACAGGACCCGTGTTACAGAATGGAAGACCCGGAGGTGCACAAGACTTGATAAACCTCGCTGACACCACTGGCTGCTCACCTGCAACAGGGCAGCAACAACAGTGATGACATGACAGTGATGACACCCAAACTTCTACGTGATTCCTTTGTGCAAGGCCATGATCTAATTCGTCAAAGTATTTAATTCACTTACCAACCCTGTTAGGTTCCAACTGAAATTATTATGGCCATTTTACCAATGAGGAAACACAAGCCAACTGTGGAGGGATGGACTCAAAGTTATGAGGCTAACAGGAGAGTGAGTCAAGATGGAAACTGCGGCCATGTCCTCCAGAGCCTGCCCCCCTTGACCACATTCTGGGGGCCCTACCTGTGACCTCACCTGAGGAATCTAGGGAGATTCCAGATGGGCTAAAGACTTACATGTAAAAAGGACAAAGAAAACATTGTAAGAAAATACAGGAGACCACAAATCAAGCCTAAAGGCTATGACTACAAAAATCCGAAGGCGTGAAAACAGATAATGCCACAGACTGTGCTGAAGAGGTCACACACAGCTGCTCTTGCCACCAGTGGAGGAAAGCTCCAACAGGGCATTCCTGCCAACACCTGGTATTACAGCTCCTTTTCATTTTAGCCATCGCAGTAGATACATAATAGCACATATCTGATGACTCCGAGGCTCAACACTTCCTCATTTACCTATAGACTATTTGGATATCCTTTTAGGTCATCTGCCCTTTACTTAACTGATTTATTGCCAATCTATATCCTGGCTTAGGAACCTACTGTCAAATATATCAATGCAAACATCTGGCTTCTCTCTCTCTTCTTTTTTTGTTTTTTAAGATTATTTATTTATTTATTTATTTATTTATTTATTTATTTATTCATGAGAGACACAGAGAGAGAGGCAGAGACACAGGCAGTGGGAGAAGCAGACTCCCTGCAGGGAGCCCAATGCAGGGCTCGATCCCAGGACCCCAGGATCACGCCCTGAGCCAAAGGCAGACGCTCAACCCCTGAGCCATCCAGGCGTCCCTGGCTTGTCTTTCTATTATCTTTGAAGAAAAGAAGTTTTTGATTTCGATGTACTCTATCAGAATTGTCTTGTAGAGTCAGCACTTTTTAAATCTTGTTAAGGAATCTCTGCCTACCCCAAATTTATGAAGATATCCTCCTATGTTTTCCTCTACGATTCTTATCATTTATCTTCCATGTGTAGATCAATACTCTATCTAGAATGGGTTTTGTCATAGTGTGTGACAGGGTCAAAATTCCCTGCTTCTTCTCTGTGAATATCCAGCTGACTCTGCAGCACTAACTAAAGAGTTAATCTATGTCGCAGAACTCAGGACAGAGGCCCCTCTCAGGTCGGGGCTAGAGTCTGGGAAGGGGCATGATTCACTTTGTCTACACTCAGGTCCCGCATGAGGGGTATTGCCGAAGCAGACTTACGTTGCAGCCTTTGTCCGTGAGGTAACTGATTCCTTCTTCTGGGCCGATTGCCAGTTCCACTGAAATAATCCAGCTTGACTTTTGAAGGTGAAACAGGTAATGACAAAGGTCCCAGAAGAAAAAAGAAAATATTTTAGATGAAAACATGGACATATGAAAAGACCAAGGCAGGGGGGTGGGGGCTGGCTTAGCTTGTGATTCATCTACCCAACCAAGTACTACAAAATACCTGTAACTTCACCGACCCAGTACTTGGTAGGTCTAAAGCTAACAGTTTCCTTGGAAAGATGATTTGAATAGGTAAACTAGCCCAGAGACAACAAATAATTAACAAATCATTGGGCTAGAGTTAAAAAAAAAACAACAACTAATTATCAACAAAGGCATTCTTTTTTTTTTTTTATCAAAGGCATTCTTTTAAAAAAGATTTCATCCTCACATTGATACATTTTTTTTTTGCATTTTTTCCCCACTGCAAAGTGACAAACATTCTCATGTTGTTCAAAATGTGACAAATCAGATTTCAATCAGAAATTTAGACATACATGGTTAAGAAAAAGCAAAAGAAATCAAGCCCAGTCCACCATCTCCCGTGTCCCCATACTTACCCCCAGAGCACACTTGAAACATTCTTTATCAAATCTGTATACTGGGGAGAGGATCTCAAAGAACTTCAGAATACTTTCTTCTCTGTTAAGGTTGGCAAACTGTCTAAATGTCTGTTGGATCAGCTTTCTTAGTGTTTTGGCCTGCATGATAAAATCACAAAAATCGTTTTAGAGTTGACACCACACAGCAACAATAACTAACATCAAAGAAGGTATCTTTACCTCCCATCTATGTTCACATTACTATGAAATGCCATTATTCGTCAAAGCCTTATTTCCTTTCTTAAGTAGCCATAACATAATGCACATGGTATAATATACAGCATCCTGACCCTTTTTAAATACACAGTTCAGTGGTTCAAAGACTCATTTCTTAGATATAAATGTATAAGGCAATAGTTTATTTACTAGAATATATAGTAAAAAGTTAGGCATTAAAATAACACACACTATCCAAAAAAATTAAAAACTAAATAAAAAACACATACTAGCTATGCAAACAACAGGGAGCTGCCTAAGGCTTAGATATGAAGGCCCTCACATATCCCACTGTTAGGAGGGTAAGTCCACCATCTTTCTGAAGGGCTATTTGGCAGTACAAATAAAAATACCTTCTAAAAAAAACTACAACTCTGGATCCAGAAATTAAATTCCAAGGCATTATTCTTTAGAAATGATGAAAGAACTCCACAAGGACTCAGCAACAAGGAGGTTGAGTGCAGAACTATATATAGTAGCAGTTGGGTTACATGCATCATACTGTGTCTGCCTACGTTGTACGTGGCCCTAAAGACTATGGTTTGGAACTAACATACTGACGTTAAAATCCATCATCATGGTGTTATGTGGAAAAATATGGTGAAGCAATCTGTATATATAGTACGGCTGCCTTTAAAAGGGGAGCAAAAGGGGAGCACCAGAGATGGGACGCACACACGCATCAACACACAGAGAAGGAGACGGAACAACTATGCCCCTTTTTCTGTGTAGTGGGATCACAGGTGGTCTTTAGGCCTTTTTTGTACAATTGAGTGTTCTATTTATGTACCATGAGCATCTATCTGGATGGTGGAGGGAAGGGCCCCACAGGCAGCAAGCCCATAGTGTACAGTGTGTAGGGGGAGGCCCGGGAAGGCCAGTGGGCAAAGGCTGCATGACAAGGTCTGAGCAAGAGGGCTGGGGAAGCCAGCCAGCCAGTCAGCTTTCACTGTGGGGAGAGAGAAAGTCCTTGGGTACCTTGTGTAGAGTGATGTGATTTGACGCAGGCACCAACAGGAACAGTGGCACAGCTGTGCTGTGAACAGCATGAAGGAAGCAGGAAAGACCAAGTAGGAGGCTGCCCAAGTAATCTAGGCAAGAGCTGAGCAGAGCCTACACAAGTATAGAAGCAGAAAGGTGTAAGAAATAGATTTATTCTGAAAAACAGAACCAAGATGTACTGAGAGGCCGGTGTTAACATGAACTGAAATGGTAGTCCTGTGGGAGCAGCAGGGTGGCAGGTGGAGGTCTTGGAGGAGACCAGAGGCCCAACTGGAAGTTCAGTGTGAGGCATACTCAGACAGGACTCAGAGCCAGCAAACTGGAGAAGGCTGGGGGTGGAAGGGCCTCATCCTACAGAGTACGCTCATCTTTGCAGGTCAGGGAGCTGTGGCTGCTCAGGCAGCTAAGAAGTGACCCACTGGGGAGTGGCACATGGAAGGGACCACCCACCTGCAGTGGCTTGCAAGTCCCCCTGTGGTCAAGGGATTCCTGGATCTGGGACACTGCAGAGTGAGCTGACAGCTGGGAGCTATGGTCAAAGAGTCGGGCATAGTCACAGTGGCCTACGGTTACTGGGAACGAAGAAAACAGTGTGAGAGGCAAAGGACAGGGTTCAAAGAGCCGAGGGAGCAGGTGTTGGAATATGACCAATGGCATGTGACCTTCATTTTAAAGGCTCGCGCTGCTCTTGGAACAGAGGGTGTTGGGGAGAGTGTGAGAAGCAGAGAGAGCAGCCAGGTTCCTGGAATAGGCCACCTGAGAAACACCAGTGGCACAGGCCCTGAGGTGGTGGCGAAGGAGAGAGCCAGGCAGCCAGGCAACTTTGGGACACTCGGATGACTATATGGGACGGGAGGAAAACAAGCACCTGAGCAGGACGAGGTTTCTGGATGGGACAGGGGCAAACAGAAGGGGCAGGCTTGGTGAGAATAAAGTCACACCAATTCTGGACATGGGAGACCCTTACGTCTTTGGACCTGAACCATCAAGCAGACAGCTGCATAGAGATGTGGAGCTTAGGAGAGGGCAGGGCTGGGGACGGCACTGTCAGAGTGCAGTGGCTGACAGCTTCACAGATGGCTCCCACCAATCACACGGAGGCGAGAAAGGAGAGAGGGCCACAGCCAGGTCAGCAGGTCAAGAGCTGGGGCTCTGACGGGTGAGGAGGACAGTGTGGAACTGCAAGTATTCTGAAGAGGATTAATTGCAGACATAGATCACATAATCTAAACTGAAGAGAAGTATAACAGGCTTGAGGTTAGCAAGGCTTCTCTATCAGACGTTCACACGTCAATGGTCAGCCTTGCATGCTCAGTAAAGAAAAATCTGGGAAACATATTTTGGGGAATGCCCATCTAAGCACCAGCCATAGGCCAAGGGACTGCAAAGGCCATTCCTATCATGGGCTGAGATGGAACGTAATAGTTGTTCTGACTTCAGGCTTTGCAAACATTCCTGTGGCCTATTGGGTCTGGCTGTCTACCAGGAGCATGTGGACTGGCCATGGAGACCGAGGAAGAGCACAACTCTAGCCTAACAGTGCTTAAATAGACAAAATGAAAATAAAATCCCGTCTGTCCTGTAACCAATGACACTTCACTCCCTAGCATGTAAGCTCTGACTTCTTTGATTTCAATAGCCTGAGACAGGGCATACTGCTGCCAGGTGCTCACAAGCCCATCCAAGGAGGAAACCAGTGCACAGAAAGCCCTAGAATGCCTTCCAACTCTTCCTGCAAGTGCAGGACACCGCAAACTAGATTGCGCTAACAGCTGCGAGGGATGGTGTCCATGGAGCATGGGAACCAGAGCACTGTGACAAATCACTTTCATTAACATTAATAAACAGTCGATATAGTTATTTGTGCCTCCAGGAGGAACACTTTAACTCAGGACAGATGAGTAATGGCACGCAACGATGAAAACCATGTCAAAGAGGTCCAGAAAAGAAGCCAATTCTCTGCCTTGTATCCAATCCCCAACTGGCTGCTTGGACAATCCTCCACTTGAACCTGCTCATTCGTGCAATGCTTTCAAAAACGAGTCACCCAAATGAGCTTCCTCTCTGAAGTGGTACAGACAGTCTCTCTTTTAAGTCAAGCAGCTCAAGTCCTGGCTTGAGCATCAGACTCACATGCATCCTCCTGCCCGCATGAGGTTTCCATGGGACGTCTCACACATCTGAAAGCTGACAGTTCCCTAAGAGGACTCACGATTGCTCTCCAGGCTCGGCAACCCCAGCTCGGCCAATCTCCCAGCCACTTAAAGGTAGAGACCCAGGTGGCAGCCCCGACCGCTCTTTTCCCTAACCCCTCAAACCTACTACACCCCCAACGAAGCCCTGCAAGTACTTTTCCAAAAAGCATATCGTGTCCCCTAATGCTTTCCACCACACCAGCCCCACTCTTGCCTGAACCCCTGCGACAGCCGCCTGGGCTACCATCTACGTAGCTTACACAGTCGCCAGGCGCTTTTTAAAACATGAATTGGATCACTTCACTCTGCAGCCTCAACCCTTGGGTACTTAGGAAACGGAATCATCTAACTCTGCAAGTGTGGAGCATGAGAGGCCTCAAGGCCCCAGGGGTCAGGAGGAAGAGCAGGGTGGACGAGCAGGTTCGGCAGCCAAGTCAGGGCCGCATCATCATGGCCATGTAGGGAGGCTCAGGGAGGGCACAGCTGCTCTCTCGTCTCCAGCCCCCTCTATCTCGCAGCGCCCTCAGAGAGAGGTTCTTCTATTACCTGCATCTTACAAATGAGGAAATGGGAGGCACAAAGACAACAAAGACCCCAAATCTCCGAGCTGCATGGCAGAGCCAGGACTGAAGGCCAAGCAGCCTGGCGCCAGCATCTGTGCTCTTGATGAGAGCATCGCTTCCCCTCCTGGAGGCCATCAGCCTCCTGGAGGCCGTCGGCCTTTTAAATGCCACCCTGGCATTTAAACCACTCCTGGTTAGGGCAGGAGCCTGGCCAGCACCGGGCACGCAGTACACACTGGGCACTCAACAAACATTTTAAAGAGATGAGCAGCTTCAAGAAAAAAGAAAGGACACTGTCCCTTCCATTATCCTTCACCCTCGGGGCAGCACTGACAATGGCAGCCTGGAGCTGCAGCAGAAGAGAGCCCTGAAATTAGGAGGGAGGGGCACAAGTGTGCTCAGGAGCCTCACTGGCATTGGCTCTTTATTAAAGCAACTTCAGTGATGTTAGTGCATAGCTCTCCTGTTTTCCAGTCTTTTTCCTAACATTACAAAGCTGGTTCTAAAAAAATAATTTGCATGTAACAGATAAATATATGCATGTGTGTAAAAAATAAAACCTAAGACCACCTCACAGTCCCCGTGGATCCCGTCTCACTGATCCCGAGCCACGACAGCTCCCCATCCTGCTTCCCCTTCCCTATTCTGCACCTGGACCACCAGCAGCAGGCCCGCTTGAGTATGCGAGGCAGAAATGCAGGCCAGGCCCTGCTCCCCCTCCCTCCCCCACATCAGGCTTCACACCCTCAGCGCTCCGCTCACTCTGCTACTCACGTTCACAACAGTGTGTCCTGAGGACCAAGGAACACAAAAGAGTGTGGGCACTTCTATGACAGGATGGGAGCCATCGGCCCCGTGCTCCTGCCCCGCCCTCAGCCCCATGCCCAACACTTGACCATGGACCCCCTACCTCAGCATTCACCTGCTGGGAATTTCCGAGTAGCTGGGAAATGTCTGAAAGTGGCACCTACTGTGCGGTATTGACTGACCAACAGTCTGAGGCACAGGTTCCTGCATCTCCCTCCCGCAGCCAAACCTGCGGGAATGTGCTGGCCTGCACACTGCTCTCATGCTCGTCTGGGCAGAAGTCTCAGGATGACAGTGGCAGCCTGTCCGTGGGCTCAAGCGGCCCCAGCAGGCCCCAGTCTCCACTCAGGACTAGCCTCTGGCTCCCGGCGACTCCCAGGGCACCTGGCCAGGGGGGAGTGCCGCCACTTTCCCACTGTCTGGACTTCCACGTTGCTCCAAAGCTACGGTGTCCAGTGCCAGACAACAGCTAGAAATCCCTGCTGTCTGATAGGAGCCCTGGAATCATTTTAATGTGAAGGATCTTGGAGCCAGCACCAGTTCTTTCCTACTGCGTCAGTGAGGAAACAATCCCCCAAGATCTAACCTCCTGGACTCTCCGAATGTTAGTCAATACACTTCCAGAACTGTCGGAGCAGGCAAGACTGCTGTGCATTCGCATTCTGTCCCTATTTATAGTTTCAACTCCCGCTTTGTGTTTGCCTGGATTTAGGAAACAAGGCATCTATCTATGAATGCTGTTCAATTTGAAACCAATCCCTCTACAGAGAAAACTACTCAGCATGTGATACTTCTTCAGAATGAAGCAGTGTTATTAGGTTGGATCATCAGAAATCGCTTCTATTAAGCCACTGTGAATAACAAAAGTTAATTCTACATTAGTCACCCTAATATTTATCAAATGCTGCTAGCAGCAATGAACTTGCAGGGCTTCCCAGATGAAAAGGTTATGTAATATAATGCACAAGAAAATCTGCAATAAAAGAATAGGTGGAGAATACATTAATTGAATCCTTTCATCCACCCACCCACCAAATGCTAAACATAGATGTATTAGCAGTGCATGCAGACTGTGTTTTTAACTGAGACACATCAGACATAAACACTGTGCTAGTTTCAGGTGTAGAACACAGTGACTCGGTATTTGTACACATTGTGAAATGATCACCCCGGTAACCCTAGTGACCATCCATCACCTCATATCGTTACCAAGTTTCTGGTGATGAGAACTTTAAAGAATTACTCTCTTGGCAACTTTCAAGTACGCACTGCAGTATCACTATCTACATTTACGTGTATGCGACATCCCCGTGACTTATAACTGGGAGTCCGTATCTTTGACCACCTTCACCCATTTCACTAACCTACCACCCGCCATCATTATCTTCTCTGTACCTATGAGCTCAGGTTTTTTGTTTGTTTTTATATTCTATAAGTGAGATCATAGAGTGTTTGTCATTTTCTGACTTATTTCACGTAGCATAATGCCCTGAAGTCCATCCATGTTGTCACAAATGGAAGATTTCTTCTTTCCTTTTTCTGGCTGAGTAACACACCACATCTTCATTATCTGTCCATCCGTCAATCTACTCTCCCTGTCCACTAAGCCCCTCTTATATTGTTGCTGGACCTCACACTGCATTTCCTCATGTGTCCTCAGTGTCCTCCGGCTGGGACAGCTTCTTGTCACCACGGAAAAGCATTCCTCAGGTTGGCTTAGATTTGTTGACTTTACTGGTACAATGTTGTTATAGATGTGTCTCTGCTGCTACTAAGATCAAAGACACAGAAACTTAAAATATCTTGTAATTATTCTTCGTCACTGAGGTACATATGTCCCCTCCTCTGTTCTGTCATCCATCAGAGCTCACTTAAGTCCCACCCAATACAACAAGGTACTCTCCCAAACCTTCAGTGTGAGCCTCTGGAACAGCCTGAGGAAACACAAATGTACCCACACAGCATACGTGCGGGAAAGCAAGTATGCGTGGATCTGGCCACCAGAGGACTGTTCTGGATGAAACAGGAAGCTGAGATAAATTTCGTGTTAGCTGAAGTTTCGTTAGCAATACTTCTGAAGAAGGGACTGTGCAAACACAATGCACGTTGTACGGCAGCTGTTCCACGCCACACGGGCACTTGCTGAGGACGGTGCCATGGATCTGGGTGGCCATCAGTGCAACACTGAGGATTTTTATGCAGAAGGTAAACAATGCTGGCCTATGGAAATGAACTACTGATTAAACTATGTAAGAAGCCAAACAGACTTTACTTGGTTTATAAAATTACAGTAGAGAGCAGGCGGGAAGTGAGTTCTGCTGAACTTGCGTGAGAACCACTAGTTGAATCTATACCTACACCAAGCAGCAGCTAAAAATTCTATTTTCCCCTGCTTGTCACAAAATAGCAGCGACTGAACTTCTCAAAACACAACTGCTCTTTATGGTTCAGGAAGTTTTCTCAAGTTCCCTACAGTCGGCGCCTTCCTTTTTGCTCCCGAGGAAGCCACGGCGCCCAGGCCGGATCACTGCACATCCCGCCCTTCCCCACCCCAGCTCTGCCTGTTTCCACCCTGTCCTCTGGGCTGCTGCTGGGCTCACACTCCGAAATCCACACGATGATCACACCTGCAGCCCACAGGGAGAGCTGCTGCAGGTCCCAGCCCACACCACTCCCAATCTCCACACACAAGGCCATGGGGGCCTCATGCCTTCTAAGTGCTGCCCCAACACTGGAGGCAGCAGCAGTGAGGACAGGAAGGCAATCATCGGGGCAGATCCGAGGGACAGCCTGCAAGAGGCCTGAAGGGACGAGTCCAGTCAGGGAAGGGGGCTTGTGCTCAGTGAGGCAGACGTGGAGCAGCAAGCACACCAGGCTCTCGGTGCTGCTCTCCTAAAGGGGTCTTCCTTCCACAGCACACCTCCCTACACAGCTCCCTGCTACATTGACTCATCTTCCCAGTTGCTCTTCAAGCTGTCCACTCTGTCATCTGAGTTAGGTTTGCCTAACGTCACCAAGTTACCAGGCACCAGGCCAAACACAGCACTCATGGTGGAGAATGCAACAGGCATTATCAGTGCTCTCGTAGATCTTAAAATACAGTGGAGGCGGACAGACAAAATGCAGATGGAAATAACTGTGAATCAGAATTTGAGAAAGTAAATAAAGTAAAGACCCTGAGCAGAGTCCTGAGAGAGGAGAGCAGTCCTCTGCCTTCTGTCTGTACCTGGCATGCTGAGGAGACCATGAGAGGGCGAGCAAGCCCAGGTCTGGGAGAGCTCGCAATGAGGACCAGGAGGCTCAGACCAGTCCCCTTGTAGACCTCCTCAGACGCTGCGGGTCACCTGGGCTATACCTGCACCAGGGTACTTGTGACCTGTACCCGGCGCCCCCCACCCCCAGTTTTGAGTCTGAGCATCCTTTTTAAATGTTATCTGTTGGGGTTCCCAAGTGACAGCAGTCATACCTCTTGTGACAACTGCTTATCTGCATACAGCTTTGAGGAGATTGCAGAAACTCTGCAGTGGCCTTGGGGCTCACATCAGAGAGCCACTTAAGACACTACTGACATGACACAGCCATTTCCACATACCTCCCTGCTTTTTAATTCCACATTGGCTAGTGCACTTTTATGTTCAGTGACAATGTAAATTTGCTAAAGAACTGTGTCTTCTACTTGTGTGAACGCCTCTTCCCCACCCCACCCACCGGCAAATTGCAGACTCATGCACAAAGACATCTCTTCACTGGAGGCTCTATTCTCCTAGGCCTTCTTGGCACCATAGCACGGCTCTCCAGGTCAAACTGAGTCTCCCATCCTCCCAAACCCAGAAATACCACCAGCCCACACCTAATAACCCTCCAGAAGGACGCAACTCCACCATTCTCACATACTCCAAACACGCTGGATTTCTCCTGCTACACCACCCTCCCACCATTCCAAACTTCACTTAAAGCTGGTCTGTGAACTACCTGTCCCATCCATTGCCGTGCCTGGCCTTTATCACCTGCTTGGAGTGCACTGCAAGAGCTAGCTCCCTACCAATTCACTCCAGCCTTTTGTGAGTAGATCAGGTAACGTGAATGAAAATAAAACAGCAGGATAGCCACACTAGAAAAAGAGCCTGAAACATTACAGAAGAGTATACTTCTCCCTTCGTAACTGTGCTCATTACATTTGTAGAGTACTTTATAACAAACACTTCTGTATCCGTTTCCCATTAGATCATTGAGAAGCTGTGTGAGAAAAGGAGGACCATTACTACCTCCTTTGTGAGGTTCAAGCAAGCAAGACCCAGATGCCTGGACTCAGGGCCTTTGTCACAGATTGCATTTGGTAAAGTGTACCCAGACTATGACCTAATAACAGGCAATGGGACATAGTCGGCGAACAGTAATAGCACAATGGCCAAGAAACTTTTGCGTAGAAGGAAGTAATGCAGGGGTGCCTGGGTGGCTCAGTTGGTGAAGCATCTGCCGTCAGCTCAGGTCATGATCCCAAGGTCCTAGGATCAAGCCCTACATCAGGCTTCCTGCTTAGAGGTGAGTGGCTTGTCCCTCTCCCTCTGACCCTCCCTACTGCTTGTGCTCTTTGTCTCTCTCTCTCTCTCAAATAAATAAGTAAAATCTTTAAAAAGGAAAAGAAAGTTTAATGCAATTAAAACTGATGGACTTGGCATTTTATCATTATGAGCTCAGTGTTCCTTTTCTTAATATTAGATAACACCTAGTGAGGTTTTTTTAAGATTTTATTTGTGAGAGAGAGAGCATGCACGTGGGGGTGGGGGATGAGGAGGGGCAGAGGCAGAGGGAGAAGCAGGCTCCCCACCTGAGCAGGGAGTGCCATGTAGGGCTTGATGCCAGGACCCAGAAATCATGACCTGAGCCTAAGACAGATGCTTAATTGACTGAGCCACCCAGGGCCCCTACATACTGAGTTCTGTGTTCACTGTTCTCAGGCTTTATGAATCTGTAATCCTTGTATGAAGCCCAAGTGTTAAAAAGTGGTTTCATCCCCACTTTACATATGTGGAAACTAAAATACAGTAAAATTAAGTAACTTGGCTAAAGTTCCATGTAATTCACCGTGATGAAGTCAAATTTGCACCAAGGCAGTGTGGCTTCAGAGCCAGTTTTCTGGACCAATGTTACATTCTCTCATAACATACATTTTAGCCTGCTTGGATGGTCTTCCATGTGACTATTCTGGTACAGAACAGCACTTTGGTGATAAAAAAGAGCAGTAACAGCCACCATTATATATAAACTGCATTGTTACAGATCCCATGGTAAGTAACGTATATAACAATCTGTAAATATTCACATCAACCCTACAAAATGCTATTTTCTTCATTGTGGAAATAACAAACAGTCCAAGACTATGGGGCTCATAAATGGGAAAGCTCGTATCAGCCGGACTCTATTCTGACCAAAGCCCTCCCTCACTTGAACGTCTTGGCATGTGCTCTAGATTGGCTGGAAACACTTCAGAGCCCCTGGGTGTTCCTCCCCTGCGGTTTCCTCTGCAGGGAGGGAGAGAAGATGAGGCTCTGCAAAAGTTACTAATGAGGAGGAGTGTCCACATGGTTGGAATAAGAGAAGAGAGATCTTTACAATGCAACTTATACGTGCACAGGTGTGCACAGACACACATTCAGCTACCACTATGATCCGTTTACATACTGCTTCTTCACTTACATGTATCAAAATACCTGAGACCATAAAGACCTAGGTGACAAAGCCTCGGGTACATTCAAGTTTCTTAATGTTGTACTTAGCTGAGCGTCACATGTAATAAACAAGTGAAACCATAGCTTTGTGGGAGAAAGCTGTGCCTGCAAAAATCTACTTGCCATTAACCGGAGCAAAATAACTATCAGCTTTTTTACATTGTAACTTTTACATGTAAGAGAGAAAACCATATACCATAGGGAGGTATTTACATAATGTGGTCATCTGATTACAATAAAGCAGATTCTAATTACCTTGACAGAATCCAGTAAACTCCTAGGAAAAAATCGCTTCAAACCAACATCTTTTCTGAAACATAAAAAGAAGTGTATTAACAAATAACACCACCAAATCAATTAATATAATGACATTGTTGCAAGAACATAAATGCAATTTATTTATCCTTCCACTTATTATTCAGGAAAGAAGGAAGTATAATAAAGCTCCAATTTACCAGCAGTCAGGGAAGGGGTGGGACAAGTCATTTTCTAGATATGAGTAGAAAATATCAATATGAGTTGCTTTCAGTAGAACATCTTTTTCCTGTTTTAACCCTCACTGTTAAAAACCCTTCTAAAGTGTGCCTCTTGGCAAGAGGGTAATGTATGAGTAAACACAGTTTGAAAGTTGGCCTTATAAATACCAGTTCCAACTGGGTGACATTGTATTTGTAGAGAAAGTAGACTGGCCAGAGGAGGAAAACGTTTGGGATATACCATTAAAATTACTTGAATTAATTCTAAGAGTAGACTATTTTTTTAAGTAAACTTTTTTTGACTAAGGGATTCATTCACCTAACCCAAATGTATCATCTTAGTTTCACATAGCAAACAAAAAGCGAGAAATTAGGTGACTTGCCTAAAGTCAGAAAGCTAAAAGTGTGAAAAGGTCATAAGTCCCAGTGATTTTCTTTAGATCAGGCTACAGAATTGATCATTACTATCACAAGCGTCAAAACACTCTGGCCAAGAGCACAGACCAAAAAGACCAGCTCGTTCTCTTTCCTTGGTACCGAGTGCACCAGGAGTTGGGGCCACTAGATGGCCCTCGTGTGCTAGTAAAATGAAACAGCCTCTGCAGACATTAAGGAACAGAGGACATCAAAGGATCCAGAAGGAGAAAACTAGACAATGGTATCCTTTCAGAATTACATTAAGTATAAGCTAAATAAGAAATATTTTAAAATACAAAAGGGATGACTTCTTTATCTATGATTGCAGTAAGTTAGCTGGCATTATAAATAAAACTACAGAAATCACAGTTTATATGGTTGATCCAATATCCAAACATTCCAATCCCCTATTCTATAATCTACTAGTTAGCACCTAAGCCAACAAACTTGCTAAATCCAAAACTGGTCTCAGTTCTCATTTCCTTTTCGTTGTTATCATGTCCACAACATGTTTCTAAATTCTTTCTCAACTTCCATGATGTTGTTTCCTGGTTCTATCTACCAATTAGTTCATATAACCCTAGCTTTTCATTTATTTTTCTAACTACTTCACTTTGTGACTTCCCTTCCATATCTTTTCAGATCTGCATCATCTACAGTGATTACAGGGTGTCAAAGGAGGAGAAGTGTCCCCCCCAGGGTCTTCCCTTTCTTGCTGCCTCCTAAACAGACAGGGTCTTTGTATTTAAGGGTTTGGGTGCTAACCACTATGGAAAGTAGCACAATAAGCAGGTGAAGAGAAAAAGTCTAGACTCTTTAGGCACTGTTTCTGAGTATTTTCTCCCCTACGTTCCTTTCCGGGCACTTTTCACACAGAGAGCTCTGGGCTGGAATCTTCACATGGCCACAGGATGGATTTGACTATAACCAAACACCTATAAACTTGAGGCTGTTTGTAAGCTGGGAATGCTAATTCCTACTCCAACAGTGGTGCTGAGGATGAAAAAAGAGCGTGTTAAGTTCCTACAACTCTTTTCTCCAGAAATACAGTAGATGCCCCTCCTGTCTGGTGAGCATTTGGTCCACACGCCTGACTGCCTGCTGTTTAAGCACAGGGAGGTATGACCCTTTTCTGCCACAAGCAGAATACACGGTGGGGGTGGGGGAGGATAAAAGAGCAGGTAGGAGGAAGGCTGGCAGATGCTCAGGGAAGAGGTGGTGGAAGGGTAGGCAGCAGAGGAAGTGAGAAGGGAAGAGATTCAGACCTGTGGACACAAGGTCAAGAGTGCCCAGTGACTGGACATATGTGAAAGGACTCCATGCATCGAGAAGGGGAAGCCGGGGTGGGTTCTGTTTTAGATGTGTGGGTGCAAGCAAAGTGTATGTGGCCTCCTAGTGGGGATTTCAAGGAGGCAGCTGGCCACCAATGTCTCTGGCTGAGGGGGAAGACCAGGGCAGGGGATGTCCTCTTCCTGACCGTGAAACCAGTGTCACCCCTAGCCAACCAGGTAATGCATCTACTTTTAGAGTCAATTGGATAGCAAAGAATTTATCACACTCATTCTGTTACAAATGGGGAAATTAAAGATGGACCCAAAGGGTTGTATGTTTCATGAAAAATGAGAGGGCATACTTCCTGGTGAAAATAAAGCCCGTTTCTAGGTGTTACTTTTACTTCCAAGATGAAGACAATTTCATCTGAGAGAAAAGAAAACAAAACAAAAAAAGGTAAGGCCAACTAATGCTGGCAAGTATATAGTTTAGTTTTTCCAACACTTTTGAGCAATGGATTTGTAACATTTGTCCGTATGTTACAATTCTTTTAAATGTGACACCTGGCAAGTAAGAAACTAGAAATGAGACAAAAGCAAGCAAAATCATCAGAAAGATCCAACAACAACACATTTCAGTTCACTGAATCCAGAAGCCAATCTACCTTAGGCTTCATGGTGCAGGGCGCCCAGAAACCTGGAGGAGCAGCTCAGGCACTACGTTCACAGTTTTAGGGAGGGCCTATTACAATCATTCAAATTTAAACCCTCTCCTAGGACACCCAGTGGGGACAGGCAGCCTGTCCCACTTTCAATGTGAGGCTGCCTCTACAAGCTGCATAGCAGTTGAGCTTTTAGTTTCTTGTGCCCTAAAATTCATCTGAGCCCAAACTCTACACAAGTGTGAGATTATGTGAATCAAACAATAAATACTACTTATACATTTCAACAAAATACAACTACTGGCTTTTATTATAGGCAATTCTTTACAAATAATTGTCAAGGGGTAGATCCTAAATTCATGCAAACTCACTGGACAAAAAACTAGCTACATGAAACTTTTAGAATACTGCCAAACTGCAATTCCCAAACTCAAGCATTAGGTTGCTGGATTTCCACATAAGTCCAAAGGAAACCTCCAAACCCATACACAGCTGACAAGATATTAACATTAGGTAAGAACTATACTGTCCATTGCAGAGCCATGTGAAGCAATATAGACTTAAATTAGTTAAAATTCATCTAAAAATCTAGTTCCCTGTCATGCCGGCTACATTTCAGGTGCTTAGTGACCTCACATAGTGAGTGTGGTTGCCATGCTGGCCAGGGCAGAGAGGGCATCTCCAACATTATAAGATGCTGCACTGGGCTGCAGCAGTGAATCCAGGACATCAGGGACCCTGACTCTCCAGGGCTTGGGGCTTGGATCAAAGGCTCCTCGGTAAGTGAAGGGGTGAGTGGAATAGATGGATGCTGGGTACAGCTACACAGCTAGGACAGTGACCATGGGATACCACGCAGCATTGGAACCTCTGGGACGAAGCCCTGGAGCCAGAAGGAGAGCATCCCATGCAGCCAATCTTACAGGACAGGGCTGGGAGTCATACAGAAGCCCTCAGCTGGCACTGCCCATCCATGTGCAGCAGGGAGCTTCCAATTGCTACTCTTCCTACTTATTCTCTAAGGATTAGCAGAAAAGGGTGTCTATCATTTAGTTTCTAAAATTCAAATTATCTTGATGTGAAGCCTCAGAGAAAGCAAGGCTGCCCTCATCTGCTTGCTCACACCAGCACCATGTTGGATACTGGGGTGGAACAATCCCCTTTCCTCGGGGGAGACACAGGCTCAACTACCCACTGGCAGAGGTACAGTCAGACCACCAGGCTCCAACGCCAATATGACTGCTTGTTGACATTAGAGTTTCTGGAGTTTCAATTTATAGTTGTGATCAATTTTAAGCCAGAATCCTTTTAATTAATGTTTAATTTACTTCTCGTCTTTCACAGGAAATACTGAAACCACTGCTGACCAACGAGGACTTTGTTCTGCTCTGTGTCTCCAGGTGTCAGGGCTGACTGCCCACCTGCCACACCCGCCACACCCAGCTCCCTACCCAGAGCAGTCTAGGCCCTAAGACACATTCCCTCCCCCTGGCAGGTGGCAGTCCTCGCCACCTGTCCTCACCAGCTGTCCTCAGCACCTGCTGCATCTCCTTGACACCCAGGGTCTCCTGCACACCAGGATGAATACCCCAGAGTGCACCAGCTCCTGCCTAGGTAGCCCAGCGTGTGGCCTTGTCCTGCACAGGTGCATCCAAGTCTACAGATCCCTAACACAGCAGGCTTTGGGAGACCTGGGTATGAAATAAGCTTCATTATAAGTAAATTCTTATGTCAAAGATAAATTTATTTCCCCTTTGGCACTACTTCTAAGAAGACCTTGACTTTGTCTGTTAGCTTGGGGTACTTATACTCTGTGGACATAATTCCTTAAAGATTTAAAATCCAGGCAAAAAAAGCAACCAAAACCATGTTAAAATACAACTAAAATGTGCATTTTTCATATAGCATCCCTATCTTATCCTTGCTCCAAAACTCTCAGACGCAAGTATCTTTAGTGTAAAAATACGACAGATATTTAACCTCTATAATACCTCTTAAAGACTGATAAATATGAAAATTCTCTAAATGCAGGACAGATTTTTCACTTCTGAATAAGTGAATAGCAATTCACTGGTAATAAGAAGCTGTCTTTTGGCCAGGAAAAGTATGTGTTCCTTCCTCTCTTGTAGCCAGGGGTGGCCATAGGACTACGACTCAGTCCATGTCCCTCTAAGGGAAAGCACTATGTATACACCTGTGTCCTTGCGAGGAAGAGAAAGAAAGAGGATGTCCACTTCTTCCTCCTCTGTGAGGCTGGAATACAAATGTGATGGTAAAGTCCACTAGCCATCCTAGGTCATAAGGTGGCTGCTATAGATGATGGAATGGCCAGATTAAAGAAGCCCGGCACCCTGCTAATGAGGAGCAGTGTCCATCTAAGACTTGCTTCGTATGAAAGAAGAATGACCTTGTCTTAGTTAAGCCACTATCAATTCATGCCAAACCCATCAGCATCTTCTTTAACATAGGCAACTAAAAAAACCATGAGATTACTATTCAGAAGACAATGAAAAAATGAAAACAATGCAAAATCATAATTAACTTCTGTTAACTTTAACTCATGAATTTTTTTTCATTCAAGAAATCCCAATGGATGAATACCAAATGAATGTCCAACACTGTTAGGTGCTGGGAATAGCGGTGGGTCGGGGGAGGGAGGTCCTCCCTCAGGGAAGCTGACATTCTAGCAGAGAACAGATACAAGTACACAAACAACTGCAGAAAATACATGACATGCAAAGATGATTAAAAACAAATTTCTTTAAAAAGCAAACCACTTTAATAAGGAAATGAGCAGAACTGAAGAACAAAGTAGTTCACATAAAATAATTTCATGATACAATTGTGTAGTTCAAAGAAGAATCACTGGTATGTGAAATCCTTCCTTCAACAAGATCACAGTGGGAACCATAATTGAAACACAGCTGATTTATTAGCTGATTCTGGTAAATCTGTCATTGTCACAATGCTTGAGGACAAGACAATTCTCTTAAAGCTCTGATCTGCCCTCCTGTGGAGGCTGCCTCCCTCCCCCCCGCCTCGGCTCTGCTCATCAAGGTGTGCAGGTCTCTAGCTGCATGCCACTCCCTGGAAGCATGTCCTTGGGAGGACAGGTTCTGGGGCCGGGGTGGGGCTGTGGGGGGGTGTCACCGCCATGCATCTTCCCTTAGGCTACAAAGAAGGCACACTGGTTCTACCACAGTGGGAAAGACAGGGAAAGACTAGGTCTGGTTAGTTTAAAGAGCTACAGAACTTCCTATGTACTACTTTCCCCACTCGTAGAAGCTGGCCCAGTTATCTTCAGCATGATTTTAAAATACTTATTTAGAAACGTGGTAAAGTGGAAGGGGTATTCTTTATCAGGCTGTAATCAAGATTGTCTTTAAATTTTCAGACAGAAACTAAGCAACCCTGTGGATTATTTCACAATTTATCTCCTTACTGGCAGGCCACCCAGGCCGCCCCAAGGGAAAAAGAACCATACAATAAAGTCAGAGGAAACATGTGATATTCTGCATTCATGCTGAATTCTTTTCTGTACTAGAAAATCTACATCCTTCCAAGTGGCCCCAAGTCACCAGCAATCCTCAGAAGGAAAGAGAAATGCCGAGAGAAATGCCGAGGCCCCTGTAGGATCTGGACTGCCGGGTCTCTGGGGCAGGATGGCCAGAGTCTGCTCTGAGCTAGATGATCCTCTCAGTAGGCATCACGTGTAAAGCCTTCTTGACAGCTGTGTGGGAAGATGGAATGGGAAGAGCAGCTTCACAGATTTTTAAAGTACTGAGAAAATACCACGATGAGTCAAGAATTGTTCATGGAGTAAAGCCACCTTTCAAGATGTCAGAAACAGAACTTTACCACGAAAAGATGCATACAAAAGAATTAAATACTATATCTTAAAAATGAAGGGAAATGGACATCCAAAGACAGGCTGGGTCCAGCCTGGGCTCCAGCAGGGTCAGTTTGAGCAGCCGGGTAACAAACAGGCAGGCCTGCAGTCCTGGCCCAACATGCCCTAAGTGCTGGGGTTGAAGAGCGCTGGGGAGGAGCACTGTGGTTGAGGAGTGCTGGGCCAGCTGGCCTCAGGCACCTGCTCTGGGGTTCTGGACAGGATGCTGTCTGAAGGACCAAGTGTTCTGGCGCTGGGTCCGGACCCAAGGAAGGCTGCAGTTGTGCCATCCACCCTTCGGATCTCCAAGAAGCCCCTCTGGAGCCCCACATGCCCAACTTCGGGCCAACAGTCTCTGATTCAAGCCACGTGGAGGCCTGAGTGAGTCAGTGGAACAGCAGACTAACACACTCCTGGCACCATCACAGGCACAAGCACGCAACAAAAGGTTACTAGGAACTAAGAGCAGATCATATCCCAAGACATGACCTTGCAGAACTGAAAAGTATCAATGGTGAAATGAAACATGAGCCAATGAGGCTTAGAAGACACACACACCATCACAGGGAGAAACGGAGATGGAAAATATGAACCCCACATGAGGAGCTACAAAAGTCCAAATGTATTTAGTTGACAATTCCAGAGCTGATGGCATATACTTTCCAGATGAAAACACAAATCCACAGAACCAAGCAGCACATCTTGTTCCAAGCTGGGTCACCAAAGAAACGCAAGCCTGAGACACGAGTGAGACTGGAAGAGCAACGCTAAGATCTTAAAGGGAAGAGCAATCAGAGAAATGGCAGCACACCTGTCAACAGCTGTACTGAACATTATCTTTTGAATGTGGGGAAAATACAGTGTTTGAAAGGAAAAGGATGCTGGAAGGGTGCGCTTAGGTGACACAAGAGCATTTAAGAGATAAAATGGTACACATGCTGCCAAATCAGCAATGTCTGCATGAGATCATATAATGTCTAACGTGTGGTTTAAGCAAAGACAGAACTAACATAATGAGTGAAATGGCATAGAAGTTGGAAGGAGATGCAGAGAGTGAGGATGTCCCAAGGTCTTTGCACTACTAGAAGGGTGAAGGTAACTTTAAGATCTAGATTTGGTTAATATAGAAGGTTAAAATGTAAGGGTAACTAATAAAAGAACAGAAGTAGTTTATACATATCCAAATCATTAGGGAAGAAAATTTGGAATAAGAAAACCCATTAAGAAATAAACATTTAAAAAAGGAATGAATACACACACACACACACACACACACACACACACACATACACACACAGTAGAAATAAAGACAACACAAGCCAGTCCAAATAGATCATTTATTCTAATAAATACGAACATATTAAAGCCATCAGTTAAAGGAAAGACATTCTGGATTTAAGAAATCTGACTCTATGATGCTTACAAGAAACACTATAAAAGTGTAAAGATGTAATGAGGTGGGAAGTAATAGAAGAAAAGTAGTAAAGGGACAGAAGAAGTGATACAAAGAAAGGAAATGAAAGTTAGGCCAATGCTAACCTAAAGAAGGCAAAGCAGACTTCAGGACGAGAAGTCCCCCCAAAACAAGAAAGTATGTATGATTAGGCACCCTGAGAGTAACTGAATAACGACATGAGATTCAATTAACCAAGAAGATAAAAACATTCTGTTTGTGTTTATATGAAAAAGCTTCAAATACAAAGCAAACATGAACTGACCCACAGGAGGATACGGACACAGCTGCTCTCACAGAGGGAGACACATGCCTTCTCAGTTACTGAGTTGTCAAGAGACAAAATACCAGGAAAGACAGACATTAACCAGCTTGAGCAGAAAATACATTTTTAAAATCACACTGAACCACTTATAAAAACTGTCCACATAAAGGAAACACAGAAGAATATTAACTGCAGAATCTAGGTGGCAGATACATGTGTGCTTCCTGCATGGTTCTTTCAACTTTCTGTATGTCTGAATTTTTTCATAATAAATTACTGCAGGGAAATGATCTTACACAAGCCTGCAATGACAGTCTCCATGAAAGCCAAAGAAGCTGTTATTACACGGACCATTACCAAGAAAACCTTTTTAAAAATATCTGCACACTTGGAAATGTAAAAATAGAAATAAATACACAAGACTTTTATTTTTATTTTATTTTTAATTTTTTTTTATTATTTATTTACGATAGTCACAGAGAGGGGGAGAGAGAGAGAGAGAGAGGCAGAGACACAGGCAGAGGGAGAAGCAGGCTCCATGCACCAGGAGCCCGACATGGGATTCGATCCTGGGTCTCCAGGATCACACCCTGAGCCAAAGGCAGGCGCCAAACCGCTGCGCCACCCAGGGATCCCCTAAATACACAAGATTTTTAGAACAAAAGTTTCAGAACAAACATCAGGTCTTGAAACTCAAAACCAAAGTGAAAATAACTGGCAGATTTTACTACATTAAAGAAAAAACAAGAAAAAAGAACATGTCCTGTATGATGAAAAGCCATATAAGCACAGTTGACAAAGACAAGTTGGGAAGAACGTGCAGAACAAATACTACAAACACAGTTAATATGACAAAAACCTCTTAATATTAATAAGAAAAAACACAAATACATGTAAAAATTGATAAAAAAAAATAAATAGCTAATTTTTAAAAAGGAATATAAAACGGCCCACATACGGGAAAGTGTTCGATATCAACAGTAATCAAGCTAAAGCAAATAAAACAAGCTATTATCTGCAGGTCAACAGGCAAAAACGAACAAGAAAACATGATGACATTGCCTCGTACTGTCATTGTCCTGACTGGTTAAATGTGGCATCACACACGGATGTGATGGACTACTGTGCTGATGTGCATCCAGTGAGTGGAAACCTCTTTCCAGAATAAGGCTGCCGGAAAAAAGCAGGATGCACATACAGCGCCACCACTCTCACGTTAAGCTCTGTACTGTGTTGTACGAAAACATGGAAAAAGGGGGCCTAGGAGAATATCTGCTAAGACGGTAAGACTGGGAAGGTGGTTAACACTAACTGTTGGGATTTGAAGACTTTTATCTTATTGGACAACTCCGTTTCAATCTTCTCTAGCTAGACTGTATTACGACCTCTGTAAACAAATGAAAACTATTTTAAAGGGCTCAACATTAAGTTAACCGATAAACTCTGACATTCTTTTATATGCTTTTTTCTAGTAACACTGTGAAGTGACGCTACACAGTTTGGTTTCATCAAGAGTGACAAGCTGTCCCCTGGATCCGGATCACAGCAAAGATCATGGGCAGACATTCACTCAGGGCCTGGTGCTACGTTCAGCTCTCCGGGCAGGCCACCTCCCTAACCACACACCAAGGCAGGCAGCAGCCCCGCCCGCACTTTACACCCCTAGCCATGGGGCAACCAGGACCCACACCCAGATACCCTGCCGCCAGAGGGCAGAGTCACACGACTTCTACAACTACGCAGAACCTAGCAGGAGGCAGAGGGCGGGCAGGGGAAACCCCGCCTGGTCATACCCTGGAACACAAGCCGCTTAAATCCACCCCTCTTTTCCTTCTCTAGCATCTCTGCTTAATTCACAAAGCATATCTCTAAAAGGATTCACAACAGCTGCCTCAAGATTACAGAGAATTCAGCTTTACACCCTCACCCTCTGAGAAGGCCCGTGATGAGCACACCATGCTGCACCCATTTCTCCCACAATACGAGCACAGGCCCTCCCTTGTGGATTGTGATTCCCACATTCTCCACTTCACTGACCCCCCACTCATCAGAGCCCCAGACTGTCCTCTGCCCCCTGCCTCCTGTCCTGTTGTCTCAATTTCTGTAATCTCTAGAAAGGAGCCCAGTTTACACCGATTCCAGTGTAATCTTCAATTTTCATTTCAAACAGGCCCTGAGATCAAGAGCTGCAAGCTCTACCATCGGCCAGACAGGTGCCCCTCATTGCAAACTGATCTTAAACTGAAAACTCCTCTCTCCAACCCACCTTGATGGATACCTGCTTCTTCCTTTTCTTCTTTTAACTGCCTGTTCTTGCTGCTACGAACATGTCAATGCATGATCCATGGAGATTTTTTGGGCCCCTGGTGTCCTGTGACTCTGGCCCTTTTACAGTATTTCCAGTACACCTGGCTCACTTCATCCTGTGACACCACAGTTCCTAGCCTCGCAGAGACAGGGCAGGATACAGTTCACACCATCCTTCCCCAGTCCCTAAAACAGGACGGGCTTCCACAGTGACCCGAAGGACACAAACAGGTGCTCCTGCACCCTGCCACTAACTGCCAGGTGATTAATAATCCTGGTCCTCCTTGGACTTCACAAACCGTCCACCTCGGACTGGACCTCTTGAGATCGTCATCTTTATCTACTTGCTGGCTTTTCAGCTCCACTCCCTCATCATTTCCCTTTACATGGAGACAGACTCCTGCAGAATAGTCTCCGATTTACAGAGGTTGCAAAGACAGTACAGAGTCCCACGGATACCCCATGCCCAGCTGTTGCTACTGCTCCTAGCTCACATTGCCAATGGCACACCAGCCGCAACTCCTAATCAACATCGATTTATTATTGTTAACAAAGTCTGTACTTCATTCAGATTTCATTATTTTCTGTATCATTTTTTTTGTTTCAGAATCCAACTTAATCATCATGACACTAACTGTCATGTTAGTGTCTAAAGGCTCTTCTTGGCTCTTCTTGGCTGTGTCAGCTTCTCAGATTTTCCTTGTTTTTGACAACCTTGACAGTTTGAAGGTGTACTGGTTTGTTGTTTTGTATAATACCTCTCAACTGGGAATTATCTGTTTCACATGATGAGACTGGGGTTATAGGTTTAGGGGAGGAAGCCAAGAGAGGTGAAGTGCCCTTCTCAACAGATCCTACCAGGGGCACGTGCCATCAACACGGCTCATCACTGCTCATGCTGACCTTGAGCATCCAGCTCAGGTGGGGCCTGCAGGTTTCCTCACTGCCAGCCGACTTTCTCCCCATACCCCTTTCTGCACTGCACTGTACAAGTCACTAAGTACAGGCCACTCTTTGAGGTGGGATTTTGTGTTCTGCCCCCTTTGTTGTCATATCTACATTAATTACTTGTAATTCTTCTGTATGGGAGACCTATCACTTCTCATTTATTTATTCAATTGTTTATATTAGTATGGACTCACGGATGTCTACTTTATGCTCTGGGTTATGATCTAAAACTGTCGCTCATTTTGTAGCTCAGACTACTCAGCTTCAGGCACCTCAGCTGGCTCTTGCGACACGTGGGCAGAGCACTTCCTCCCTCCTGGCACCTCCAGATGCCCAGGCCCCGCCTGCATTTATTTCCCCTCCCTGCCTCTCTCTGGCATCAGGCACTTCTTAAAGGAGCCCTGGTTCCTTTTACTGACAAATGACATTAGAAACCAGGCCCTGGATACCACTGGAGATTTTAATGCTATTGATATGAGTGATCTTTTAACATATGAAATAAACCCACATTTCTCCTTCCTTTCATTTCAAAAACAGGCATATTCCTTCAGAACTGAAAATCAATATGCTGTAATAGTTCACATGATTCCTCCTCAAACAGAAACCCTTCCTATGAGCAGCATCCCTAGCAGCCCAGGACAGACCTCGGCTCCAGCCACCTCCACCCTGCTGCCAGTGCTACGGTGCCTACGACACAGCCTCACTCCTTCTTGAGTGGGCAGGAAGGACACAGTGGTGCCCTGCTTCCTCACTTCCCTTTTCTAACCTTCCTTAATAACATGGGAGTTCTAAACCACAGACCATGGTCCTCGTTTGCATGGCTCAGGAGTCCATGGCGTCAAGGACCTCAGCCCTTTGCAGAGCTCACTGGAGTGTTGGTGACCTGGCCCTCACAACCAACAGGTGGTTTCCTAGCTGTTACCTGGCCTCCTGTGTTTTTGTGCCTTCACGAAGTCTCTTCCCTCCTCCCGGCCAGCTATCCCCACCTGCCCACATGCTGTCTTTGGGACTCAAAGACAGCATGTGGCAAGACAGTATGTGGCATGTTGCATCTCCCAATGAAACCACCTCAGACGTCAAGTACCACACTCCCCACACACACAAGCTCCAGGCACCCCCACTTCAGCTCCTAGGACCTTATTCTACAGGTCTGCTCACTCATCTGAGTCTCCTTGCTAGCTATAAGCTTCTGGAGGGAGAATGTTTTGTATTATTAATTTCTGAGAGTGCAGCACTAGGCTGCCAGTGGCTCAGCACATGCTCAGTAATGTCTGTTAAGTGAACTAGCGAGTAAAGAAATCAAAGCACAAGGAATAGATAATCGACCAAATAACCAAATAGTTAAAACTATTCCTGTTATTCCTTGAGCCTCCATTGGAATTCAGGACAAGCTCAACATCATCTCAGATGAGATCTTCAGTGAGCCCCTTAATTCTGATCTGTATTTTAAGCATTAAGAGTCCAGGAGTCTGAAGACTGTGACAGTTGTAAACAGAAATCTATGGCACAGTGAACACTAGCCATTTTCTTGTTTAGGTTATTAAGGGTCTCACTACTTCTATACCATCCACTGAAGGTCAGGGAATACTCAAGATAATTCCACCTGCTAACATGTCCTAGCTAATCTCATTCATCTCCAACCAACTTGTTTTTGCCCTGGCCGATCTGCTAAGGGCCTATGTATAGGTACACTCAGATTAACACAGGCACAGCCTCTGGCGAGTGTCCTCTGCTGCATGCGGCCCCAGACACTAGGCTATGCTAACATGTCACATCCAGAAGTCAGGTGTGGAGCTGGCTCTCAGGGCCTCTCCCCAGATGCCACTCTCATCCCTCACGACCTGGCACAAAGGAGGCTCATGTCAGTTATGAAAAATAACTTGCATCTCTTATGACCAGTTATTATTCCAAATGGTTGTACCTGCAGCACCATAACCAATTTGCAAACTGGTTATTTCTACTTTTATGTTTAAATGACTACACCTCCCCTGTAAATCTTGCCTCCCAATGGGTGGGGCACTACACTTTCATACTATGGCTATAGCTGGGCTCTAAGAAAGTTCAAGCAAAATCTGAAGCCAGTTAAAGTTGTTATCACAGCAGGGTAGTAATGGATAACCTCTTACTTTATTTTACCAACTTATCTTACATCTCCCAAATACCACAAAGATTTTAGTAATAATACAGCCAGAAAAAAATAAATGTTGGCCAGATGTGATACTATTTTTAATGAAATTAAAATGGACCTTTGCTGATATTCAAATATCAACTCTCTTTTGCTGCATTCATTATCAAAAAGATGAAGAACAGAACTTCTAGCCTACCCAGACATAAGCTCCAGCATGGCTTAGATGCATTTAATACAACCTAATACGACAATCTAATACACAAATTAATTCCTGAAAATTTTATTCCTGAATTATCTGAAAAATTTTCAGTTATTCTAAATATCCTGATAACCTGAGCAACAAGTAATTCACATATCGCCACCTGTGAAAAACCCTTCAACAATGCATAGAGATTATATAATAACTGAACCAGCAATTCTGAATTCGATGCAAACTAGAAGCAAAACTTCACCCCAATGTGATTAAATCTACAGAGACAGAAGTCTGTGATGACGTGCCGTAGACATTACCAACCATTATTAAGACATCTGTCAACAAATTGAAACGTCTGCTTACACAGTTCCTGTCATTAGGAATTCTTTGCTTAAAAAAACTTTTCTTCTTCCAGACACAATTGTTTTAGAAACAGTAGTGTTTCAGGTTTTGAATTTAACTTTAAGTAAACTAACAAAAGTTCGGATTTGCAGGTGGGCTCATCTCCGGGTGTATGTGATACAGCTCAGGGGTGCGATACTTACTCCAGCACTTCATAGTTAGACTTCTTCTCCAGCGCGTTGCCTCTCATCTCCCAGTATGACCGCCTAAAACCAGGGAACACATACATTTATACACACGTGTGAGGAGTGTCTATGCTGCCATATGGTAACTACTTTGTGGCTCAGCCACAGACATCCTAATATATGCTATTAATAAAGACCGAATCTGACCCTCAGCATTACTCCCACACCGCAGTGAAGCAGAGATCAGGTAACACAGGCTCTGTCCTACTGGATAATCTCGCTTTCTCTTTCAATGTGAAGCAGGGAAGGCTCTTTGTAAAGACAAGACACGAGACTCCAGGTACAACTGCTGCCTGCTATGCTCATCCTGCTCACACGAGCAGGATAGCTGCAGGCCAGCAGACTGCTGCCATGGCCAGGCGAGCACCAAACCCCCTCCTGCAGGGGCACGCATGTCACCAAGCGTAACTGCACAGACCTGTAACAGAACAGAGAAGGCCGTGCAGGATATGTGCCAGGCTCCTGCACACTCTGAACGTTCATAGTCTGATCTGTACGGTTTCAACTCCAGATGACCTGTTCAAGTTGTTTCTGGTCCTTGCTCTACAGTACCTGCCACCAGGGGGCAGGATTCTATCTGCACAAACATAGTAACTTGCAGAAGGGGAAGCTCTGGCTGGGGTGCTTTGGGACACACTGATGATATACATCACCTCAATAATGTTTTAGGAGAATGAGACCTTGTTTCAAACTTGTCTCTAGTAACATAAATACCAGGTTTGCCTTTTAAATTTGCCTTTTTCTTTGGCCTACTTAAAATGAAAGTACTAGATTTAGATGAAAAATTCCAAAAGGGCCCCAAAAGGGTCACTTAGTTTGTTTTCCTGCATTCTATTGGGGCGGGGGGGCTGAAGGGAAAGACTACTGTGTCAGGCTTTTCCTATAGTGCATTACCTCATAATGAAGTCAGGGACACTGAACAGGGCACAGGGCATTAGGATGCACACAGCGTGGGAGGCCAGAATGGGAAGGAGCAGAAAAGTTACCTAGAACCAAGGGGGGGGGGGGCGGGTACCGTGCCACTTGCACAATAGCTCATGCTTTTTGACTCCTGCTCCAGATAACCCAGTACAGCACCATCTGCAGTGAGAAAGGAGCAGCAACCAAGTATGCTTTCTATGCTAAAACTGTGAGGGTCAGGAGCAGGACAGGAACACAAAGTGACCAGTGAGGGAAACATAATTAAGGCTGAACACAAATTTCAGTGAAGAGCTGAGAGTTATACCTTAACCATCCTTGGGTTCTTATAGGGACTGGTATATAACAGCTGCCTTATATAATATAAAAAATAGTGACCTTGGAGGAAATTCTCACTAACTGTTCTGAGAACACATAATCAAATTTTGGCTAATTTAACCAATTTATCTTAAACTACCAGCCCAAAGTAAATTTTAATTGAAATCACACCTGAAAAAGGTAAAATATTCTTTTATTCAAAATTAAAATGGTAGCATAATATATGATACATGATGATAAATGTTATCAGCAGTAAGAACTATATTCTCAGATTTCCATTTCCCTTAAACCACAAGCCATCTGTGGCTATTTGTGTTTCCATTTAAATTCTGTGCCCTAGCACATTTAATTATTCAGTACCCACCTGTGGCTGGTGGCTAGCACCCGGGGTCCCACAGATACAGCACACTTCCATCATCCCAGGAGATTACTGGGGAGCGCCCTCAGACCTGCTCACATATGTGCACTCTCACCAATCACTCCATTCTAAATACAATGAAATCTCATTTTAAGAGATCCTAAGATTTCTAAAAGTAGCACTGACAACCTAATTCAAAATCTCAAATTTTTACTTGCATCTTATTCAATATTTTATTAACAAAAATCTTTATGAGGAAAGGAAAATCCTTCAATAATTTCCAAAACTAATGAAACCACTGATGAGCAAAGCCCTCCATGCCTAGTTACCAACTTACCGTATTTCTAGACAGCCCAGCTTCAAAGCAATGTCCTGGTCCACGCGGTCAGCTATCTCAGACATGTAGTCACTCTTCACCTGCAATCAGAAGGAATAGGGGAAATAATACTGCTTTAAAAGAGCACATTGTCGGGTCACTCATTCCATGACGGTTTCCAGGGTGCCGTTTACATTACACACACTGTGCCAATAATTATGCTAGATGCTAGATATAAAAATGAATAATACCAAAAACAGCTAAAGAAAGAAAGCAGGCTCTTAGTAAGAACTCATCTAATTCATGAGCAAACTTTAAGAAGCAACTCATCATCTGAATCACAAGCTGCTTTAGACCCTCCCCACACTGTCACAAGTGAAAGCAAGGAGGAAGATCTCCATTTTCTTTCTTTTTTTTTAAATATTTTATCTTTTTATTCATGAGACACACACACACACACACAGAGGCAGAGACACAGGCAGAGGGAGAAGCAGGCTCCACGCAGGGAGCCCGACGTGAGACTCGATCCCAGGATTCCAGGATCACACCCTGAGCCGAAGGCAGGCGCTCAACCGCTGAGCCACCCAGGCGTCCCAGATCTCCACTTTCAAGCAAATTTGCAGGACATATATTTTCTGAACTCAAACTACAGTCCTAGTAGCATTCTTTGGACCCCAATGGCAAGAGCAAAGAAAATTTACACATTTCAAAACCCCCTGCAACTGACATGCTTCCACCTCACCATCACCTCTAAGTGATTAATCTACAAAGTCATAACGTGTAAAATCTAATATAAAGAGAAGAATCTTGGAATGAGCACAGCGTGTTATAAGCAACTGATAAATCACTAAATTTTACCTTGGAAACTAGTAATACACTATATGTTAAGTACTTTAAAAGAGAGAGAGAGAGAGAGAGAGAAGAATCCAAAAGAATTCTATAAGCACCTTCTGAGTAATGATTATGCTCAACTAAGGTAATTGATGGACCACTAGTAGGACCTGAGAGCACCTGTCAGTGTGAAGACACTTCCTCAGATGAAATATATAAGATCTCCTTATAGTGTTAAGAGATCCACATCTACAACTGATATGACAAGAGGGAACACTATTCTGGACCTCAGTTAGTGAAATGTTATCAATCCCCCAAAAAAGAATCCCACTCTTCTCATTAGAACTGTATTATAAAAAACTACACTCAATTATAATATAATGAATTTCACCAATAAAAATTTTGTGGAAATATGTCTTGTCTCTTGTAGAAGTATTTCAAAAACACCTGATTTTGCCTCTTAATTCTCAACTCTAAAATGCTGACTTTTGGGCCCTTCACAGAAAAAGTGTGTTGACCTCTGCCTTGGAAAAAAAATTCCAAAGATCATGCTCTTCAACTCTTATCTTCTAGCCTGTTAGCTCACCTGCTCAAAATATTTCTACTCCCCTATTAAATACTCTGCCTTATATCATACATGTCATCATCATGACCTTCCCTTGCAAAGACCCTCAACTTCCCAATCTCTCATTATCCCTTTTTTTTTAACTGCCTGGCAAAACCAGTGCCACTGAAACAAACCACCTACCTCCTTCTTCATGTTTACTGCTAAGCAACTGGAGAAACTACAGGACGATATAAACTTTGCCTCAGTTCATGATGGCAAACCTCAAATGGCTGGCTGAAACTGTCCAGAAACTCAACAATGCTTGTCTAGCAAGAACTCCAACACATTGATTCACACTTCCTCCAGTCAATAAACATGTCTTTCTTATGGTGAAAATAAAAGTTTTCAGATGGGAATATCCTTTGTAACATACCAAAAATCTATAACCCAATGTGAACTGTACTCACCTACTCATTCCTCTTACAGGAGGAGCAATAACCACTCACCTAGCCCAGTAGGCAACCATCTGCTATTTCTGATCTGAACATCAGATTTCCTCTCAAAACCTTTGTCTTATTTTCTGCATTAGTACCTAGATCTAGGTGGTCAATAATATGTATTGACAGAATGAGTGAGCAAACAAACAAATAAAGTTTCCATATTGGGGTTTGGGTACCTCTGTAAACATCATTTTCCAAGTAAGTAAGCAACAATAATTTCTATTGTTTACACTTCAACCGGCCCTTTCTCCTATATAGCAAAAAATAAATCCAAATTTAAAAACTAAGTTTTTGCATCCTTTTTTCTATTTTAAATAAATTAATTTTTATTGGTGTTCAATTTACCAACATACAGAATAACACCCAGGGCTCATCCCGTCAAGGTTTTTGCATCCTAAGTAGGTTTATTATTGCACACAAAAATAAAACCACAAAAGATACATTAAGACATGTATTTCTATGAGTTAGAGAAATACCACCATTATTCTAACTGAAACAGTCAATCTTAGTTTATGGTTTGGTGAAGACCTCAAAAAAACTACAGCATAATACCAATTACACGCTGAGTAAAATTCATCATTACAAAATTAACTTAAAAATTAATTATTATAATTTTTAAGCATTTTTCACAGGTGGGAAAACATAATCACACAGTTTATTTCATTCACCAAAATCAAATCACATTAGTTGCAAAAATGCAAACAGAGAAAATTATAATTTGACAATCTCTGTAGAAAATCCCTTTATGAACAGGACTTAAAAGCTCTGAGAGTTGGGACGCCTGGGTGGCTCAGTGGTTGAGCATCTGCCTTCAGCTCAGGGCATGATCCCAGGGTCTTGGGATGGAGTCCCCCATCGGGCTCCCCGCAGGAAGCCTGCTCCTTCCTCTGCCTGTGTCTCTGCCTCTCTCTGTCTCTGTCTCTCATGAATAAATAAATAAAATCTTTAAAAAAAGAAAAAAGCTCTGAGAGTTGTTTTCCTAGAGCAACACTCTACTGCTCTTGGCTCTCAAAGATGTGTGTCCATGGCCTGAAGTGATCAATGTGCTCTGCAGAGTGGACTGACCCCACCTGATGCCATCCCAACAGACCCTCAGCTCTCCACATCCCTACTGCAAGTCCTACAGCAGCTTGCCTCTGCAGGAGCAAAGACAGGAACCCCATCCGAGATCCCTAATGGTCCCTGGAGAGGGTGTTTTCTGAAACCACTGTGCACGTTCACACAGTGATGCTGTGCTCAGGCATTCTTCAGGACTCAGGGTTCTATATACTCAGTGTTCATTTCTCTTATAAGACATTTCTTACTACCTTTCATCTCCTACTAACTCCCAGTAGAATTCTTTGCTTTCATTTGTGAAATAAATGCAATTTACTGACCGTTTAAGTGTGTGTATGTGTGTGAGAGCACCCTGGCAGGCAGACTTACATGGAACATCTCCTGTAATCCCTGTAGCATCACTGTGAGTTGGATAGTACTATCACCTCCAATTTAAAGCCTTAGAACAAGCCTAAAAAGAATGAAGGTAATAACAGGGCCCAGGCACCGTGCTAATTATTTCACATATGTTCTTTGAAATATTTACAATAACTCTTCAAGTTAATAGTCCCATTTTATACATAAAGACCAGAGAAATTAATTCACCCAAAGTCACACACCGAGTGTTGTAAGAGTGAACACTCAAGCACCAGTCCACCAACCCCTACAAGTTAGGCTTCAGTCTGTGCCCACATTGTCTCCAAAGTCTTTCACAGGCAAGACCACACAGAGGGCAGGTAGGGAGCTCATCCTGTCACCCGGCTGCCCGCAGGGGCTGATGTAATGGCTTCCTGCACACTGTCTGCTCCGCCTGACCACTGCTGTCATGATGTATTCTCTCTTTACACCAGAGACAACTACTGTGCGCTGACCCCAACTCCAGCACATGTGTAACAGTCTTCCAAGAAAAGACCTCTGAAAGCTGATGTTTGGTTTGTCTGTTTTTAAAGATTTTATTTATTTTAGAGAGAAAGAGTATATGAGAGAACTCACGAGCAGGGAGGGGGCAGGAGAGAGAGAATCTCAAGCAGATACCATGCTGAGCACGGAGCCCAAAGTGAGCCTTGATCTCACGACCCTGTGATCAGGACCTGAGCCGAAACCAAGAGTCAGCACTTAATCGACTGAACCACTCAGGTGCCCTCGGTGGTTGGTTTTTCAAATTAATCTGTGTCCAAGCTGATGTCAAGTTTCCTACTTGAAGAAACAGGGTATTTTCAGACTTCTTTCTGTGGCAAGTACTGTATTTATATTCATGAGGTTTATTCTTCTTACACTGCAAGAGAATCAATGCAAGTTCTATAAATCCTCCTAGTGAGTGACTGAGCCTGAAGCTGGTTCTGGGGACCCCACAACCACATTCCTAACACTGTGAGGGGCTGTTGAAGTCCCTGAAGTGAACTGACAGCAAATTTATAATGCCTTCCCATTTCTAAAATCTTTCATACAGAAGGATAACCAAGAAATATGGGCTGAATAGAGTAACTATGCAGGGTTTACCTACACCCTCAATAACATAAGTGTTTCTTGAATCAACAAAAATATACAGGAGTGGGAAAAAAAGAAGATATGTACAAGTAAATAAGTAGAGAAAACAGACCTTGTATAAGTCAGACTTAGACCTATATTTATTTTACCTTTTTTTCTAGAAAAGGACAGCTGATAATTTCCATACTGAAAATATCAGGTATTAAAACAATAAAGTATTAAAAGAATTTCTCGCTTGGACCTGCCATTTCAAAATGTTTTAACTGAAGAAAGCTTTACAGCCAAGAAAATACAAATAATCAATTTCTGATAATATAATTACCTGAATAAAAACTTATAAAAATAACAAATCTGAATAAAAATCGCAGAACAAGAAACCGTGCATGCCCTGTTACCTCAGTATTTCACCAGGCACATTCAGATTCTATTCCCCAGCCCCGCCCTTGGTAACTTCTTTCAACTCTCTACCGGAACTCCTTTTGTCAAGTAAGTCACAATTACATTACAGCCCATGTTTTCAGGACAGGGTGGACAGGTATACAGGTGACACATGAATAACACGTGTTAGAACTGTGTAGGTCCACTTATACATGGATTTTTTTGATGAACACAGTACAGTCCTATGCGTATGTTTTCTCTTATGATTTCCTTAATAATGTTTATCTCTAGCTTTACTGTAAGAATATTGTATATAATACAACATACAAAATATGTGTTGACTGTTCATATTATTAGTAAAGCTTCTTTCTGATCAACACTAGGCTATTAGTATTAAGTTCTGGGGGAGTCAGAAGTTGTGTCGGGGGTCAGTGCCCCTCATCCCCACATTGTTCAAGGGTCAACTATAGTCATTTTAGTCTTAAAATATTTGTAGGAAAAAACAATGGGAACCCCATGTCTGACCCACACATCCCAAGAGCTGAAAATTTTGAGTGCTAAATAATTTCTGTACAAGTTCTGCCTCAATACAAATTTAGTTAATATGACAACTTCTTGACCAAACATGGGCATGGCTCTTCAAACTAATGGCCACCATATTTGCAAAAGGTTGCCAATCAAATACAAAGGAGATTTCAGAGAGATAAAGAGGAGCAAAATGGGCAGCCCCGGTGGCCCAGCGGTTTAGCGCCCAGCGGTTTAGCGCCGCCTTCGGCCCCCGGTGTGATCCTGGAGACCCAGGATTGAGTTCCACGTCGGGCTCCCTGCATGGAGCCTGCTTCTTCCTCTGCCTGTGTCTCTGCCTCTCTGTGTGTGTCTCTCATGAATAAATAAATGAAATCTTAAAAAAAAAAAGAAGAAGAATAAAATGTTACGTGGCAAGGGAAAAGTTTGATTTCCAGGTAACACATACTTCCCTTGCTTTCTAATGAGCCATTAGCTTTAGCATCAAAATTTAGTTTTATAACCTCTGCTCTACAATGAATAAGGTTTTTAACAAGATTCAAGTTTATTTTTAGAGTGTGCTGATTAATATCTTTCAGAATATTCTAAAATGGGGTCAAAAACACTTAGTGAATCATTTGCAACACCTCACTTTGGTCACATTTAGGACATCTTTAAATGAAACTGTGCCTCCACAAGATAATCTCCAACCAGTAACCCGACATTCAATACATCCATGATATGTTGTTTTCTGCATGACACCATTCAAAACGATGGACAAAATGAATACTGGGCATAGATGAAATTTCAAAATAATAAAATTAAGGTAGTTTATTTTAAGTGCTCTCTGTTTCATGGGATCAGAGTGGTGACAGAGAAAATCTAAACATAATTCTTTTATTTCTACCCTGATAAAAGAGCCAAAATAATAAAAATATGTTTTCTTCTAAAATAGAGATTTTGAGGTAACACTCAAAAGTGTCTATTAGTCCCCCAGCTAGACCTTAAAGATGCCCACATCTACAACAAAGTAACAGTTCCTAACAAACAAACAAGGAAACAAATCACTAAAAGTCAGTGTAAGCCAGCACCAACAGATGTCAAAACCAAGAATTTCGGATGTAATAATTCAGATTCAGAAAAGACATTACCTCTATACAAAATGGTAGAGAAATAAAAGGCAGAAAAATGAGAAAACAATAAGAGCCATAAGTGATGCCCTGGCAGATTTTCATAAATGGGAAAGGGGCACAAAACTTAAAAAAAAACACTAAATAAAAACTCAGCAAATGCATTACACATCAAAGTGGTTGCAGCTAAGGAGAGCTGGCAGTGATATGACATATTTACGTGGATCACAGATCCCAGGGAACAAGAAGCCGAGACAGGAGAAAGAAGTGGATGCACACTTAGAGCAGCCTGAGAAGCTGTGACTCAGACCCACACGGAGACCTTAGGCCAAGTCACGAAGAAGGGAGAAAAGGCAAGGTCTGTCTGAGTCACTATCAAAAGACATTTCCAGAACTGATGAAAAGAGATCGAGCAGGAAAAAATGAGTGGAAATTCACACCTAGTTTGTAACATAACTGCTAAACACTAAAGATGAACAAAAGGCCTTAAAGCGCCCAGAGAGAAAGGATCCCTTCAAAGACAGGATGGCGGCCAACTTCTCAACAGCAATAATACATATCAAAGTTCCGAGAGGAAACGGTCCCTCCTGACTTGTACCCAAAGCAGGAAAAAGAATACTAGCCACACAGGAGGCCTGAACAACACCGCAGGCAACCCTGAGTTTGTGGGTGTTCATCATCCCTGTGCTCGACAATCACAGAAGACACATTCTCCTCAAGCAAAAAGCTCAGTAGGTGTGAGGTGCTGCAACAAGTCTAAACCAAGCCTGAACAACTAGGATCAAATGAACCACGGGCTCTAACCACAATTCAAAATTATTCTAGAAATTAACCAAATGGGAAACATGTTTAAATCACTTTATAACTTCCATTTCTACCAATAGTCAGTCAAATGTCCCAACCAATCTGCTCACTGAAAACAACGAAAAATGATAAATAACACATTTTTCTTTTCCAATCTTCTAGAATGCTTCGATGAGGTGGGTGATAAACAAAACAATACCAAACCCTAGTCAGGCTGATGAGGGAATGCAGAGGGCTCAGAGGAGATCTTGGGTCATCTTCTACCCTAGGCTAGAACCAAACACACACACACTGTAAAATGTGACAACTTGCAAAGGAAATAAGCAGGGGGATGTTGGCCACACAGGACCACAGCCATCTGCATGGAGTGAAAGGATGGGGGGATGTGACAAGGACAAGGGACCGCGAGATATTGGGCGTGTTCTCTTCATTTGGGCCATAAGATCACGGGCACTCACCCCTGTACTAACATTACAGCTCACAAAAGCATACATGTATCGGGCGTTACCAAACTAACAATTTAAAAGAATCAAGGTCATCCAATTCTGAGCCCCATAATAATGGCTTAGAATTCAGTAAAAATATACATACGCATATATGTATCTTACACATTTTCATCAAGTAGTAAAGCTAATAAAAAGTATAGAATGGGTGTCATTTAACTCTGAAGCCTCTATTAAATAACTTATCCCTGAAGTCAGTGAAAATTTCCGCACTCAAGTTCTTACAAAATATCTCAGTTCCGTTCTCAGTTAAACAGATCTTGGCTATAAAAAGCTGCTGAAGGGTTGTGTGTGTGTGTGTGTGTGTGTGTGTGTGTGTGTGCACATGCGCATGTGTTTAAATAGGAGAAAGTTCTGAATTCCTAACTGATTTCTTAACGATGGAATTAAGCCTGTTCCCAAGCTGGGTAATGCCTGCGCAGCAGAGCACACGATCACCTATCATAGTTCTGGAATTTCCACACGTGCAACAGGATTCTGCACTTTACAGTCACCCCAAGAAATTAAATAAATATATAGGCACTTGTCAAAGCAGCAATGCAAAAATCATACTATTTTCAAACTTTGGTAGGTCAGGGTGAAAATAAAAATAGAAGCATTCTTTCACATAAGTGAAAATTACATTATATATGTTTTATACATGCCCCGTTTTAAACACCAGCATTTAACACAATGCCTCCACATCAGGAGCAGAGACGTACTCCGCTCGTCAGGACAGCTGCACACATCTTATACTGAGCAGAATTATTTAACCAACATTTTACTGAGATTACTGACACAATGCTTCCAATTCCTCTTGTTATTGCACTATTTCTATGAGCATCATGTACGTACAGACCTCTGGATGTAAATCCCTGGAAGCAGAATTATTAGTTTGAATATTAAATTGCCAATATTCAACCATTTTATTCGTACCAAACTGCCAACAGTACCACATACCAACCTGAAGGATATGAACACACTCATGGCTCTTAGCATAGCTGCCAACTCATTGGTTGTGACAAGAACAGTCCTCTCCTCCTTCTCTCCCTCCTCCTTGTAGTTTGCACACACCTTTACCTTCCTGTTTCCAGTCCCTGGGGCCTGAGACACTGGTAGGATCAGCCATCGACATGGGGCGGTATCATGACTGCACTTGTATTTCTTTTAAAATAAAAATACTTGAGGTAGAATATAATAAAATCGTACACAAAATGAAAGTGATTGTTAGGATAAAGATACTTTAAGTGATGTTTTAGAATATTTTCGAGACTTTCTAAGAATGTGCCATGTGGCTGAATGACTATAAAAGATGAAAAAGGGTCAGGCTGAGGAAGAAGTGCAGTAACAGGAGAAAGCAGAGGGTGGGGTGGAGGCACACAAGAAGGGAAGGGTAAGTACCCTTCCAGAACATGCAGCTCACACTGGTGTCATGGATGTGCAGATGCTAAGTGCTGAATCCTCAGGAGGCTGGTGCTGCCCACAGACTGAAGTCTCATGACTGGGCACCTGTATGCCAGACGGTTCCACCTCACGTAGCTGGGATAGGTATTCACACCTGTCTATTTTAGTAGATGAGACAGTGAAGCCCAGGGAAGCTTGCAGAGCTGTTACACGCACAGTGAGTGTGTGGCAGGCTGCCCATTCCCTGCCTCTATTCAACAGAGTGACAAAGGCCGCAGTGACACATGTCCTGTGAGTAAGAGAAAACTAGGGCCACACAAGCATGTGAAGTGCTTTTAATCAGAGACAGAAGCAAGGTCCCAGAAAGGGAAAAACTAGGACACCTGGCGGCTGTGTGGAAGCAACAAGAACGCGGCCGACAGTGAGGTCAGCCTAGGAGTTATGAAAGGGAGGGGACTGCAAGCTAATGAGGCTTGTAGTATGAATTCCAGAAATTCATGTCACTAAAGTAGCATACAGTTCCTCGGGGGGGAGGGGGGGCGGATTTTTTGAAAGAAATTATGCTAAGAGTGATAAAGATCATCGACAAGAGAGAGAAACACAAGGCAAACATATCAGTTAACCAAACTCTCCTGTCCCCTCCTTCACTTCAACACGAAGCCCATCAGATGACTAAGGATGAGCTGGGGAAACACATATGAGAAATTTGTTAACCGGAAATCATTTCTGCAGTATGAGTGAGCCTCTAACAATCTCAGCTGGAATCCAAAGATGACTTCTCGTTCCATTTTGCCAAACCTAAACTCCCTCTGAATCATGGTAAACTTTCCCAAGTTCCTGCCAGGCTCCATACCTAACACCTCACATTTCTGATGGCACTTCCACCCCCTAGTCAAGAAAATAGATCCAATATCTGGGAACAGTATCCTTGGCTTCCTGCTCACACAGCTTCGATCTTATAAGCAGGAATATCCAGTTTTCTCACATTGGGAAATAAAACAACCTACCTTCTTAGCACCTTCCTTCTGAAGTTAGCCTACCTCTTCCCTTGACAGCAGGCACCTGGACTGAAGCAATCCACCTCTTTATTTTCCTGCTCCATTTGGATCAGTCTCCCGGTCCTATCAAATCCACCACTGAATGTGCTTACTACCACAATTAGACCTTTATCCCCCACCTTTCTTGACTCAATGGCTGGAGAGTCTCCTAACTTGCGCGCAGCCTTTAGACCCATCAGTCCATAACGGACGCTGCCATCACATCAATGTGGTCTTATTTAACAACAAAAATTCTCATCATGACATTCACTAACTGCATTCCCTAAACAGCTCCCCATACTCCGCAGGAGAAAACCTGCAACCTTCCCTTTTCCTAATGTGGGCCCTATCTCCTCTCCCTTGGCTTCTCAAACTTTTTAGCTCAGATTTAAGTGCACCATGTTTCCTAAAGTACAACTCTTTCTCATCTACAAAGCTGGGGACTCCTCACATGACAATTTCCAGGAGAACCTCCACAGGGTTAGCAGACCCTCCTGCACGGCCACATCCTCTGTGCTTCCCAACAGCAAAGGACCAAGTGCAAAGTACCAGTTTACAGGAGTTCCTCACCCAGGGCAGGAATTTAGGGTGCATACTATCTCATTTATTTCCTCTGCATCCTTGACCCACAGCAGATATTTAATAAATATTTTTATTAAAACAAAGAATTACCAAGTGCATTTGGCCGCAGAACATGCATGCAAATGTCAGCTATTCCTCAGACCTGTTTTTCTGGCACTCTTCATGAAAATTAACAAGCCAAAAATAAATAAATAAATAAATAAGAATAATAAATAAATAAATAAATAAATAAATAAATAAAAAAAATCAACAAGCCAAGTGGATATGGCCATAAAATTGTATTGGTTCATTTATGACACATGTTTACTGCCTAGCTAATATTTTTAAGGGGTAAAATGCAAGTTAGTGTTAAAAAAAAAGTCAATTTTAACTTTATTATGCATAGTGCTCTTGAGATTATATAAGTATTAGTTGGCTCTGACAATAAATTCACTATCTGACCAATCTGTTGGTATTCGGGCATAGCAATTATACTTGAATTAAAGATAAAGCAATGGTTGTGTCACTTAGGATTTCTGTCTCCACATAAAAGAAGTATCTTTTAAGATTTGCCCAAGCATACAAAAATTCACAGTGTCAAAAATTCAAAATTTCTCATTGGTTAGAGGTCTCTCACTGCCATACTGTGACAGTTCTACATTCTCCTAAATGTTAGGTTTAATCTAATTCTAAAATAAAACCATGCAGTAAGCAGGATTCAAAGAAACAAAGAAAAAAGTATATTAAGGCACCCTCCTATACCTGTTGATAGAAGAAATTCAGAGTTGGCTTGTCTTCAGTAAACTGGTTTAGAAATCCTTTTGGCAAATAACGAATTCTCAATTCGTATCTAAAAAATAATTCACAAAAATAGAACAATTAGAAATAAATAATTTTCTCAATTCACAGTCTACAATTACAGCATTATCGTAAATATGGCATAACCAATTATTCTGAAATACCACTGAAAAAAATAAGCTAAAATACAATCAGTTTTTCAACATAAATTTTCAAACTTTTCAGCACAAAGTTTCAGTGTCTAGAGCTCAATGATCCAGCAGGGAGACAGAGCAGGAAAGAAGCCCAGAAGGCACCCAGTCCTCGCACTCACTGTCCACCACAGGGCAGGCGCAGCACCTCTTCACCCTAAGCCTGATGGCTGACCTGATGTGCATGGAATCACACAGAATGTACTTTCATGCCTGGCTTTTGTTCAGTCACGGACATGCTTGTGAGATTCAGCCTATCTGGCAGCTGATGGTTGCACGTAGAGGGAGATGCTGCACTGCATGATATACAACATCACGACTAGGGGCCATTAGTGTTATTCGTGGGTTTTGGTTGTTATGTAGATACTGCTATAAACATTCTTCTTCCTCTAAGCATAAAATAATTGTTCAGGAAGCCACGCTTCCAGAGTAGTCGAAACAAACATTTTCACCAGAAGGCTCTCTCTCTGTATCTCTCTTCTACTGTGCAGGTCTTTTGGTGAGCACTTCTGTTAGGCACAGAGGCTCAGACTAGGAGTAGAATCAGCAGAACGCAAACACACACACACACACACACACACACCTGCTTTAGCAGATGCGTCGTCAATGAGCCGAAGAAGCCACACCAGTTCAAAGTCCCCCCACCGTGGGGTGTTCTGGATCCTCTCCACCCTCACCTCTGCCCAGCATTTCTCTTTCTTTCTAGTCACTGATATTTACCCCACTGAGTGTCAAAAGGACTGGATTGGCACTTCCTGATGGATGATGAGACTGGGAGCACTCTCATCTCATGACTGGCCATTCTGGAAATCTTTCGTGAAATATCTGTTCTTTCTAAAGGGTTGTTGATCTCCCCTCCTCAAGCCCCAGTTGACCTGTAGGCATTCCTCACATGGTCAGGGTGTGAGGCCATCATTAGACTCCTATCTTCTGCTACCACAAGGCTTGCCTTTCACTCTCTTAATGGTATCTTTAAAAAAATATATTTTAAAAATGTTTTTATTTTAATGTTATTTTTTCAGGAAAAGAGTTCATAATATTATGCAGCTCTATTTATTCTTTTCCTTTTTAGAAAATTCTTTTAGTGTCTTATTTATAAAATATTTGCCTACCCAAAGGTTATAGGAAGATCTATTTTTTTCTGAAGTTTTACTAACTGATGTTTACAAAAATGTAATAGGCTCACAAGGAAGACATGTAAACAAAGTAGTAAATACAATTCCTTTGGTTCAGCTAAAGGTGGAAAAAATCCAAGAAACACACACACAAGTTCTGTGAAGATTTTTAAGTGTCCATCTTTATTAAAATACATAATTGCCAAATGATTAGGTTCCCCTCTACTTCTACTCTCAGAACGAGGTCAATAATTTATCGCAGATTATCTATGTGGGGCAGTCATTTGTAGAAGCACGCTAGAGTTCATTTATTCTGAACTGAGGACTTACCAGGCACTTTACATGCACTATTTCTCCTAAGCCAGAGAACAGAAGTGGAGTGATTCACATGTAGCAGACTAGGAAGATGGTGCTCTGCAAGAAGCAGCAATTGGTCCCAAGGCTGCACATTCGGGATCAAACAGGACACAGGAAGCTTTTGCTACAGACACTATCGCACGTAACGATAAGGAAACAGACCTCAGACCAAACACTGGGCCGCCTGGCTGCACATCCTTGCTGCGACCAGCCAGCACCCTGATGATGCTGACAATGGCCTCAACGGACACCTCATGACTACTCAGGTCCTGGAAGAGATGGGGATAAGCACGAGACTACAGCCTCCTTCTAGTCGGCAATGGCCCTGACAGAAGCAGGAAGGCTTCTTCCTGTGGCTTCTGGCTCCATGGCCATCCACAGTCTGCCATCGCCTCTGCCTTGGTGTCTTCACAAAGTCCTTGGTGGAAATCAATGAATGAGCGAGCGCAGAACACCAAGCACACTCACTGGCACACAATTGTTGTGGGCTCCACGGCTTCTTACTACATTAGTAGTTACTCTACAGATACTGATTTCCAGCACCAATTCCATCCTAGGCAGGGCGCTCCAGGGGCTGGGAAGACATCAGTGAATAGAACAGGCCAAGAGCTGGCCTTCGGAAGTTTCTATACAATTTGTGGTGAGAGTCAGACAGCAAATACACAAATATCTATGAGGTGGCAGGAAATACGATAAAGACAAAGAAGCAAGGTAATGGGGCATGATAAGTGATGAAGTATTATTTTGTGCGGGGTAGCCAGTGAAGGACACTCTGATTCAGTGATATCTGAATGAAGATCCGAGGGGAGGAAAGGAGTCATGATGCCATCATGTGCAGGGACAAGAGTTCTAAATTGGTGGAAGAGAATGGATGACGGTCCTGAGGCTAGAGGAGGAATGAGAAGGTAAATGCAGCTCAAGCCCACTGAGCGCAAGCACTGAGTGGAAGGACTGCAGGGAGAGAGAGAGATCGGGAGGTGGCAAATCCCAGAGGCCCCTGCACGTCATGACTACGGGGCTTGGAGCACTATGAGCATGGCAGTGTCATCGCAAGATGTACATTTCTTAGACTAGGAAGGCGACAATGTGTAGGACAGACAACAGGGCCCGGGGGAGAAGCAGGAGGGCCGGAGGCGAGTGCAGTGCCCTGGCTGAGAAGTAATGAGGAGGGTAATATCTCACCCTGTTTTCACTGACGGGGGAAATTGTTTCAGGGAATTGGGTAAGTGGCCCCAGGTCTTACAGGTGATAAAGAGGCAGACACGGATCCCTCTGCAAGCACATGCACAAATGCTGCAAAGAAGAATGAAACCAAGAGATGCTATGGCTCAGAAACAGGGGAAGAGGAACTGATCTTGTGTGCAAGCAGGCAAGCTTTTCAATCATGAGAAGGATTCTGGTCCCTGCTTCAATCCGTACAATCTAGTGTATGTCCCCGATAGCGCTGCTAAACTGCCCAAGGTCGCCTGATTTAATCACCTTCCATCACCCTGGCTCAGTCCTTAAACCACAGCAGCCAACACCCACAGCCTACTGGCCCATGAGTGCTGACATGCCCACTGCCCCCTCTTCCATGAGAGTCACCATCCTCCTTACCCTTGTGCTACTCTTCTAAGAGCCTGGCCTCATCTTGAAACACACTTCCACTATTCTGCTATATGCCATTCCATGGATTTCTGAATAGCAGTTAAATATAACATACCCCAAATAAAATAATCCTTGTGCTTCTCCTAAGTAGTAACTTCCTATTAAAGCCACCGACACTAACCCCTTCAGTCTTACCAAGAACGAGCACCAAGATACCCAAAAGCTAACCAACTAACGGCAGGGAGGAGTAGGAAGTGTTTGGACAAAGAACCTGTTAACCCTGATACGGAGAAGGATCAGGTAGCCAGTCTGTGTGTAGTAAAATAAAGTACAATTTCCAGAAACAACACAGATATTGTTTCTTGATGGGCCTTACAAATAACATAGTATGGACTGCTCCTTCTTACAACAGACTCCACTTAAAAATCCTCAAAAGAATGGAAAAAGAAATTCATCATTAGGCAAAAACTATAGCAGTAATAGCTGTAAGAAAGAATCATCAATGGTACAGAGATTAGTAGGTGAAAATACAATGAGAAGCAGGAATATCTACAAGGTCTCAATATATCCCTCCCCCCCAAGGCAGGTATTTCTTAATTATAAAGGAGAAAACAGTAACTCTACAGTGGAGAAACCTGGCCACCACCTTAAACCAAATGATCCAAGTTAAAAACATCTGTAAAACGGAGTCACACCATCATTACAGACTTCCCAATAAGATGCACTGTGATGGGTTCAACAGTTTGGCTGTAGTATTCTTGCCAACAACACATAACCTCAATATATCCATGAAAACAAACCCAGACCAACCCAAATTGAAAGACATGTTACAAATAAGCAGCCAGTATTCTTCCAAAGTGTCAAGGTCATGATGGACATAAACAGACTGAGGAACTGTCTCAGATTAGCAAAGACTTAAGGACACAGTGAAAAGCCACATGGTACCCTGAAGCGGGAACGGATGTTAAGCGGGACGACTGCGGAAATGTGTATAACATCTGTACATCAGTTAACAATCCTGTATCAATGTAAGTTCCTGGTTTCAATTACTGTACCATGTTTATGAAAGCTTGAACATTTTAGGGAAGCTAGGTGAAGGATACACAGGGCTTCTGTGTACTATTCTTGCAACTTTTGATACATACAGAGAATAAAAAGAAATCTCCACGGGCATAGACTAGACTGTTCCATAACCATGGTCACAACACCCAGTAGAGCTGCTCTTCAACCAGCCTGGCCAGAGTCAGTCCACAGCCAGACAGCCTCGCCAGAAACTGTTGGAAACTCACCTATCTTCCCGCTCCTCACGTCTGAGGCAGAAGCATCCAGTAAATGTTTAAGTAACAGACCAGCAAATTAAAAGTCCATCCTCATTTTAAAGGTTTCATCTCCAAATGTGAGAGCGCTCCTCTATTTGTTGTCTTTCTGCTTTAACCCCTGAAAGATCTCTTGTTGAATGCAGGATTACAATGGAAGACTTGCTTTCAAATGAAAGCACATGTAGAGGCAGTGCCAGTTCAAGGCAACATAGGAAACTATCAAAAATAATCGAAAGCTTCCGAAACGATCATTATTCATTTTCATTTACCATCTTTGAAAAATGGCACACCTTTCCTCTCTATGAAAGACTTTTTCTCCTGCTGAGGTCTGAAAACAGCTGTGTCCTCACAAAGCCAGGGGCTGCTGCAGGACAGTGAGAGAACAGCAAGAAGCAGGGGGGTGGGAACCACGTCTTAGTAACAACGAGGAGGTTCTTCACTTGCAAAGCCCCACAATCCTTTCTCAAAGGCCAAGAGCCATCTCTCAGGCCTGGCTCTCCAAGCCCTGGGTTCGACATCAGAAAGGACTGGGCCATTTCCCTCACAGCTCTGACTGTCTATATCTGACTAACCCACCTGCAAGCCAAACACACCACTCCACATAGGTTGACTCAGATAAGCGAAATTTAATTACCAAAATTTGGTTCACTAGAAAGATCTAAGTGCAAAACTTTAAAGCTGAAATCTGATAGAAACCTCTCGGAGCTGCAGGACACCGCCGGCCACAGTATCGATTAGGATGGTATGGTGGCTGGCCAGGCAGGCAGCAGGGCATGTGTCTCCTAAGGGCCTGGCTTTCCGAGCCTGCATCAGAACCTGAGGGCTCCGCACACACCCCTGGGGGCCTGATGGAGACTGGGGGGCAGGCTGCTCCTCCTGCAGAGGCTCTGAATGATTTCCCTCTGGTCCTTTACCTATACGAGCCATACTGTCTTACCCAACTAATATGTTCCCAACATCTTTTTAGGGTTTTTTCTTCACTTTATAAAAGTTTGTCATTATATCATCTTCTGAGACTTACTTTTTTTTTTTTTTAATGGAGGTAAAATTCACATAACAAAAAAATTAACATTATAGAGTGCACAGTTCAGTGGTACTTAGTGTATTCACACCACCATCCTGGGAGACTCCGTTTTGTCACATGAGCTTACGTAGCTAAGATTCACCCCCACCGCTGCACAACCCTACAGTTCAATCATTTTGACTTGTGTATAATATTCTTGCCTGGTACAGAAACCTAAGAGTCTCTCAAGGACAAATCTGAAGTGGAACTGCAGGATTGTAGAAGAGTGTATAATGCCTCGATTTTCAAGCTGTTCACCAAATAGATTTACCCATTTACCTTCTCACCAGCAATGTAGGCAACACCCCGTCTGATCCCTCACCTCTCCAGCTACCAATACTGCCGACAACTGACTTTTTGCACGAGGGAGTAGAAGACGGATCTTATGGTCTAGATTCCCATCTCCCTGATAGCTACTGAGGCTGACAGTGTCTGCCTATGATTACTGGTCAAACTTGTTTTCTCTTTTAGGACAATACCTTCCTGTCTCTGGCCCACTTACTGAGTTGTCTGCAATTTTCATATCAATCAGAAGAACTCTTAGCACCATCTTCTGTTCATTATAGATGTTGCAAATATCTCAGTTGCAACTTGCTTTTCCACTTTTAAAAATACAACTTTTGATATACAGAAGTTCTTAATTCTAATGAACTCAAACCTGCTGTTCTTTCCTTTTACAGTGAACATTTTGGGGGACTAAATCTTCCTACTCCAGGACCAGAGACACATTCAACTATATTTTCCATTAAACTTTTTTCTCACCTGATCCACCTCAAGTGGGTTTCTGTGTATTATTTGAGGTAGGATCTAACTTTTATTTTTTATTTTTTTTATTTTTATTTTTTAGGATCTAACTTTTTTGTTATTCTTCCCACAAGGACAGCCATTTATCAAACCAGCCCTTCCTTTCCCCAGTGGCAAGAATGACACCTCTGTAAGGTCATGCTGCCTGACACAGTTACAATCACACTGTGTGCTGCAAGCTAGCTTACAGAGGTGTTTGTAGAGCTGAGGACTTAGGTAAGCAAGCTTCTAGCTCAGGATTATTGGACAGTATGAACAGATCCTATAGAAGCGCGCGCGCGCGCACGCACACACACACACACATCCATGTTCAAAAACCTGAGAATGGAAATTAACATCCAATTATTCTGATGAGTCCTAGCACTTCCATTTGAATAAGATCTTAGTTCTCAAAACTAAAGCCAGGAGTGCAGCTGCCCTCACAAACCACTTATTAACTAAGAAGATGCCTGCTGGAAGATGCTTCCATTTCTTGTATTTACACAGGAGGAAAGAGGAATGAGCTGAGCACATAGACTCCACTTTCTACCCTCCACCCACCCATCTGTCTATCTTGAGGTTTCTCACAGGTAAAATGGCTAAAAGGTGAGTATCCACCCACTTGATGAGACTATGGTAAGAATTCAGTTTGATAAAGCAAGCACAATGTCTGCCACATAGTAAGCAACGTGTTAGTGTGAAACACTGTTATTAACATAAACTACAGGTGTTCATCCCTAGTGGAATAGAAGTTATTATTCCATCATAGTGTTTTGCTTCTCGGCTTAATTTATACTTTCACTGACGCTAATTCAGTTTTCACTTAAGTTTTTACTGGGTGCCTACTATGTACCAGGCACAACAAACCAGAAACCAGTAACACAGCAGGGAATAAGACCAAGTCCCTGAGGGAGTCAACAGGTGGGTAGGCAGTGAGCCCTACGGATAGAACAGTGGGAGAAGAACACAGAAGAGGTGACAGTGGAGCGCCTGCCCTAAATGATGGGGAGTCCAAGCCATGCTGGACACAGAAGAGGGGGCACAGCTACCAGCGTCCCACCAAGTACAAGGACTCCAAGGTACAAAATACTTGGCTTGTTCGAGAACCAATAAGAGAACCATATGATTAGGGTGGAGCAAGTGGAAAGTTCTCAACAATAAAAGTCTGTACCATCGACCAAGCAAGAAAGCTGAAAGCAGAGAAGATCCTATCAAATTAGATCCTGATCTGGTAGCTCTGAAAGGAGAACATGGAGACGTCAAAGAGTGCAAGCTGCTGGAGCGCGTAGGAAGGAGGGTAAGAGCAAGAGGAGATGGGGCTAAGAGATGGAAGATCAGCAGCTCTGCAGTTGGCTTCGGGGATGATGAGGAACCCTGGAAGCTTCTACAGGAACGTATGACATATTTCATTGGATGTATATATTTTTAGACTCTTCAGCAAATCCTATGAGCTCTACCTTTTAAAAAAATCTTTGTACAACTGCTTCTCACTCCTACTACTGCTCCCCCAAGCCACCAGCTCTTAGGATTTTTGTCTGGGTCAGGCAATAACTGGTTTATTGGTTCCCTGTGTCTGTCCAATTAAAGTGTGATTTTATGCCAAAGGCAGGTCTACAGAGAGAAGAAAGAGGAAGAGGTCACTGGAGCAGCCCCAAATTTTAGTGCTAAGCAAGAGAAGACAGTGAATGGTCAGTAAAGTAGGAAAGCTGGGCAGGCAAGAGGTGAAGTGAAGAATGTCATTAGGTAAGAAATGACTGACAGCGTTCGCTCCTACAGGAGGTGGACTGGAGGGCGAAAGGGAAGAGCCCTGGGAGGTGGACAACAAGGGAGCATAGCCAGACCCTCAGCAAACTGGCAGTTTTACTTTGAACCATCAATTATTTAGGAATGTGTTTTCAAATTGATTAACACACTAGCCATGTGCACTGACTCTATATTTCCACATTAAAAAGGACAGTGGAAAACATAATTTAAAAACTGTTTACTATTTGTTTTCTTTTTAATTATTAGGAGAGGTAAGTTCTATTCTTTTATTACTGATTTTGCTTTATATATTTTGAGAAATGTCTTTAGGAACTTACAAGTTAAATAGTTCCATCTATTTCTATTCTTCATCAATTCTTGTGAAATGAGCCTTTTATTACCATGTAGTTACCCTCCATATCCCTAAGAATACTTTTCTGTCTTGAAACTTTTTTCATAGGATATTAATAAAGCAAGACCAATCCCCTTTCCCCACCCTCCACCCCACCCCCTGGTTAGTAGGTAGGAAAATGGTTTCTATCTATCCATTCATCCCCCCCTCTGCATCTTTCTATCCATCCACCCACCCAGCATCCATCTATCCATCCATCCCTCTTGCGGTATGTATCCATCCATTTTTCCATCCATCCACCCACCTACCATCCATCTCTTCATCCATTCACCTTCTATCCATCCATCCATCCATCCACCCACTCACCATCCATCTATCCATCCACCATCTATCCCTCCCTCTGTACGTATCCATCTATCGATCCATCTTTCTATCCATCCATTCACCCACTCACCATCCATCTATCCATCCATCCATCTATCCTTCCCTCTGTATGTATCCATACATCCTTCTATGCACCTATCTATCCACCCATCCACCCACCCACCATCCATCTCCATCCACTCATCATCCATCTATCCATCCATTCATCTCCATCCACCCATCCATTCACCCACCCACCATCCATCTCTGTCCATCTCTCCATCCAACCATCCATCCATCTATCCCTCTCTGTATCCATCCATCCATCCTTCTATCCATCTGTCTGTCCATCCATCTATCCATCCATCCACCATCTATGTATCTAAATGAAGTTGAACAGAACTGATTGCCCCTGGATGAAAAGTTTAGACTTCAGTGTACTAGTGAGGCTGGGTATGGTTTTGTGAAGTACATACGTAGAGTATGTGAAGTACATATGCTTACATATGTAAACAGTTCCGAGATACATACACGTGCGTGTGTACTGGATCTTAAGGTAAAATGTTTCTTCCTGTAAGTCACATAAGAATGTCTTCAACATCACTGTTTAAGATACCTGTCATAAAAAAACAGCTGGGCTCTATTTTTTAATCACACCTAACAATCTAACCAGTTACTGTTAGTCTGCTTGAGCTTATTTCCAAAGTCTAGTCTGTGATTCCTCTTTGTCCTGCTTTCCAATCCCTTCCTTCTCCACTTCTTGCCTCCTTCTGATTGCTGCATTTCCCCCAACACCTATTCACCCACCTGTTAAGCTTATAAAATCTATTTCTAATGTTTCATGACTGTCCCAATATACAATTTTATTTTTAATTTTTTTATATATAATTTTAAAAGATGGGTGACAACTTTAATTCTGAGCGCTGTCTTCTGACATGCACCCACTATTTGGGTTCTGTTTTTTTAATATGAAAAATCCATTCTAATCATTATTTGTTTTTAGACCCAATGCTTCTTTTTATCTATCCAATTTTTTCCCTAGCATTCCTTCTTGAATCTGAAACCTCCTTCAGAAATCACTTTCCTTTTCCTAAAGTATATTTGTGGAAGTTTCTTTTGGTGGTAAACTCTCTGAGGAAAGTACCTGCTCCTGAATGGTAACTGAATCTGAACAACAAATACAGGTTGCCAATTACTTTTTCTCACCACTTGGAACATATTCCCACTGTGGAGAATTGTGAATTTTTCCCTGGTTTCTTTTAGCATCATCTTTTTCTTTTGTACATGATTTGACTATAATCCACCAAAGTATAGATTTATTTCATTAACCCTATTTGGGATTTTATGTTAATCCTATACCTAAGTACTCATGGTATTCGCCACTTCTAGGAAATTCTCAGTCATTATTTCTTTGGAGTATTTCCTTTTCTTCATTCTTTCTATTCTCTTTGAGAACTCTTACAAGAAATGGGTTGACTTTCTCATTCTTCATGTTACACAACGTGCTTTTACACCCTCCACATGTTGACCTCTATGTGCTTTCTTTTGGGCAAATTGTCTCAGATCCACATTTCTGCTTAACTAATTTTTCAGGTATATCTGGTTTCCTGTTTCATCCATCCAGTGGTTTCTAGAACTTGTGTTTGAACCTTTTTCAAATCTACTTGGTTCTTTTTTAAAATACCATCCTGTTCCTTACTGACACTTTAAGTTCTGCCTCCTTCGGCATGCACAGAGGGGCAGCATGAAGCCTGACCCTCCCAGAAACATCCACAGGGACCACCTGTGCCTCCAGCCCCACTTCCTGTCTCATCCCCTCCACCCCACTGTCCACGCACCTTTACTGACCTTACTCGCCAGGCTCCTCTCAGAGCTAAGACTACAGAAGTCCTCCTGAGATGGGCATGTTCATTTTAAAAGCCTGCAGTATGAAGTCAGCTACATTCCAGTCAAAGCTGTGTCCTGAGTTCTCTCTGTAAGAGGAACTTAAATCAAGTCTGTTGCCCGTTTCCTCCAACCTTACCTCATAAGACTGGGGAGAGCTATGTGACATACACATTTTACACACTGCAAATGTACAGATTATAAAGAGCACACAGCTGGCCTGGCACCTGGCTGTGGACCCACTCCGTGGTGACGACAACAGGGGCGTCCTGTTCACCCCCTCTGTCAGCGTCAGACTCAGCCCTGCATTTGGCCAAGTTCTACCTCACCCAGTCTTACTTCTGAGGGTTCAGGCTCCACAAAATAGGGTAGTGCCCGCTCAAGTTTCCTTGAAATGAAGCAAAATAAATTGGCTTAAAAGAATAGAAACAGAGCTTTGTATACTGAGTGGTCTACATTCAACAAACGTTTTACTGAGCAACAGGGAGACTGTCATAGTGAAGTGTGCCTCTGACATGTCCATGTAAATAAAGAAGTGTGTTGAATAAACATACCTGCAGGTATTTTTAATTAACTTTTCAATATTCTTAACTTTTAAGCACTTATTTGATTGACTGGCTAAATAGCTGGAGGTCAAACCTCTGCTAGCCACTGGTGTAACCCAACCAAACTACGTCATCATGGAATATCCCCGTAGTTCAGTCAGTTCCAGCTGTTTGATCAACCTGAAAATACAAGTATATTTCTTGTAAACTAGGACAAGGCTGTATTCAACTAGAGATTTATTAACCTTCACATGTTTGTTTTTCTTTTCAAATGTCTCCTCTGATCAATTTAGGCAGCTGGACTGAGAGTGCCCACCACTGAGAGTCCACAGCGCCTCTGTCTCTGTGGCTGCAGCTACAAACACAAGGGCGCCGGTGCAAGGGGCCTACCTTCTCTCACATGGAAGTGTTTTACTTGTAGTTTCCTGCTAACATGTTACTCTGCTTATCAGTGGAAACAATTATTCGGAGAGAACCAGATAGAGGACAATTATAGAGAACTCTTTTAATTCACCTTGAATTGTTTCAGATTCGGTAAGGTCAGACGAGTGGCTACCTAACATCAAATACACACTCACTCTTTTTTGGGTGAGCCAGAGGTTACCAGGCCCGATGGGGCAGGCCTTGCTGCACATTAGTGACATAAGCAGGTGTGGTCTCCTCGGCGCTCAGGAAGGCCTGCTGCACAAAAGGAAGCTAACAGGCCAGAAAGGAAAAGAACCAGGAATTGAGCTCTTAGAGCCAAAGTTGACACAAAGTAGTCCTGACAAGAGAAGTGTGACTAGCCAAAGGCCATCCCCACAGACCCCAACCGGAAGCTCCAGCAGTCCAGTCGCTGGTGCCACAAAGACAGACTGAAGTCTAGAAGAGATCACTGGTTAATCATTACCAGCCATTTTATTTATACAGGAGACGTAATTACAATCAGTATGAAATGAAGCAAAGACATTCATCCTCTTGTGTGTGATTTAATATGCAAAACAAATCAAGGGTGAGTCACACCAAAGTAGGTATGTAATCTTACTTCCACTCCTCTGGTGGGTGTGCAAGTTCATACTTCTCCCTCACATTGGAGACACCCATATCCAAATGGAGCCAGTGAACCTCCTCTGACCGCAGGTGACTGAGGCGAAATCCATAGCAGGCCACGTGCTTTACTTTGTGACTGTCCACTATCTTCTGAATGATGCCCTAAAACATACCCCCCACAAAAATGACTGTTATAAACAAAAAAAAATTGTAGGCTAAAATTAATGCAATGTTCATTTCTTTTAGTTAGTTATCAGAAATCTTTGGTAAAAAGAGTATCAAGTTAAATAAATTACTTAATTTTTCTCAGGAATCTTTTTCTCAAATACTATTTTTATGAACAAGGAAAAGTTCTAGAAAAAAAAAAAAAGAAGCTCTTCCCTTTTCTTTAGTGATAAACAAAGCATGGATACTTAAAATACATTTCTGCCAGCTATACCTCTGCATCATCCCCAAAACCTGACAAAGCATTCCAGCCACCCTCTGGGTGTCACTTGATGAGAACTAGACCTGAGGAGGGGCTTCCATTTTCTGAACCCAGGACAGCATATTGTTCTACACCAGACTGCAACTTAGTATCATTTCTTAAGAAACATACTTAGGAACATACTATGAAGGCCATGCTTCTGATAATATCGATGATATATGAGAAGTTACTTCCAGTTGGGCCTACCCAATCTGCTATGTGCTCTCTATAGATTACAATGCAGCAATCTAAAATAGCCCCCAAATCTAATGCTCCTAAGACATGTGCCCATGAGTTCAGAGATGAAGGCGGCCTTTGAGGGAGGGAGTCAGGGAAGGCTGCTGCACAAAGATGAAGCTTATCCTAGGACTAGGGCAGCCCTGAATCTTGACCTGTACCTGCATGGCTACGGAAGTCACATGTACGTATGTTTCTAAATGGGCAGCACATATGGACGACTCACATGGGAATATAACAGAGACCACCTGCTGCCCTTACAAGAGGGTGTGCTAATCACAATCCACTCCAATTTTCTTAATCCCTCAGGCCATTCATAAGTTAATCTTTAATGATGCTGATACTAACATGAAAATGACAGCTAAAGAAAATCATCACTTTTTAAAAAATTAGCAATTGACTGAAGGTATAATAATACTACTTGTAATGTAAGACACATCTTAAAAGTTCCTACACACACTAAGTATTTCTGTACTAGGGCATGATGCTGTTGGTAATACAATTAAGGATGTTCCCATCCCTACTCATGAGAAAAGATAAGTAACATGTACTATATATATATGCAAAACCTGTCAAGGACCCATTGTGTCCACACTGAAGGCATCATGTGGCACCTGCACGTGGCCTGCCTCCCTTTCAGAGTACCGGATCCCAGGAAAAGGTTGTATATCAAGCATGGATGAGTAGAGGGGGAGGGAGTAAATATCAGGAAGAAAGCACAGACAAAGGACTGGGCTGGAGGAGTCAAAGGCCACTCCATAGAACATAGAACAGAGGAGTTCTCTGTGGGACAGGAAGGATGTGTGCCACCTACAGAATAGGCATAAATGTCCTTCCTGGCTTTGGGATTCAAGGCCCAGAATTTCTAACCGGGCCACCATGAAGGACTCTGCAGGTTGTGTCTACCCAAGGGCATCCAGCCAAGGGGCAGCGGGAGCCAAAACCCAGCCCACCCTCTAGTCTTCACATTGTGTGCTCTGGGGTGGGGGATCTGCCTAGGGGAAGGGACATCCATTTCTAGTAATTCTCTCAGAGGCAACTTCTACAACTTCTCCTTGCCAACACACAAATCCCTGAGCTGCAGAGGACAGAAGCTGGCGCCTCTTTCAAATTCCCACAAAAGCACTTTGTCTTGCTGTCCCAGCTCTGCCAATTCACTACCAAGTGTACACCGACACCAGCTGCCCTCACTGTAGCTTGGGTTCAGTACATCTTCTCTTTACTCTGCAGCAGCTCACTGCTAGCACAGATTCCAGAGCCACCTCTCTCCTGTTAGGGCCACAGTTCATATTCATATCTGTACCCAACTGTCTGTCTTGGCAGGATCTACCGTTCGGGCACAATCTGTTTCTTACTACTACTGTATGTGCCATCAACAATCTGGGAGAAATCCCACCCTTTCTGGATGCCTTCCCTAATGACCCTGAGTAAAGGTTATCTTCATGACCTCTCAAGGAATGGGCACACAGGCACCCACCTGCAGAGAGGCAAGTGTACAGAGGCCTAGTCCAGAGCTGTGGAACCCAGAGGAAAAGTAGGCTCCTAATGGGATAGATATAATTTTAGTCCATTCATTTTTTTTTTAATTTTTATTTTTTTAATTTATGATAGTCACAGAGAGAGAGAGAGAGAGAGAGAGGCAGAGACACAAGCAGAGGGAGAAGCAGGCTCCATGCACCGGGAGCCTGATGTGGGATTCGATCCCGGGTCTCCAGGATCACGCCCTGGGCCAAAGGCAGGCGCCAAACCGCTGCGCCACCCAGGGATCCCTAGTCCATTCTCTTGATCACACTACCTGAAGACACCAGAATGACCTCATGTTTGGTTTTGTTAAACAGAGTTCCCAGAGCAGCCCCGGTGGCTCAGCAGTTTAGCGCCGCCTTCAGCCCAGAGCATGATCCTGGAGACCTGGGATCGAGTCCCACATCAGGCTTCCTGCATGGAGCCTGCTTCTCCCTCTGCCTGTCTCTCTCTCTCTCTCTCTCTCTCTCTCTCTGTCTCTAATAAATAAAATTTAAAAAAAAAATAGGGACACCTGGGTGGCTCAGTAGTTGAGCGTCTGCCTTTGGCCCAGGGTGTTATCCCGGAGATCCGGGATCGGGCCCCACATCGGGCTCCTGCATGGAGCCTGCTTCTCCCTCTGCCTGTGTCTCTGCTTCTCTCTCTGTGTGTTTCTCTCATGAATAAATTTTTTTTTTAAATCTTTAAAAAATAAAAGTAAACAGAGTTCCCATCCTGTAGGACCTCCTAATTAATCAAGCTTGCAACTTTCACTTTCCACTAAAAAAATTAAAAGCAATGAACACAGAGACATTTCCCTTTATGTTTTGCGTTTTCATTATGCTTCCATAATGTGTCCTGTCCCATTTGTCTAGAACTCCTGTAAATCTCACTGCTGACTCAATATGAATGGAAGCCAAGATTATGAATATACAAGGACTTATCTATTTGATGCTCAGGACATACATATTTGGTTCTGCAAAACTGAAAAAATAACTTGGAGAACTAAATATTTAGTAAGGAATGCATACTTTAAAAAAAAAAAAAAAACCCTGACATTGCTACCACAGGGAAATGTATGCACATAGTATTTCTGGAATATGTACATTTAGAAAAGGGTATCTAGGGAGATAACAGGACAAGGATTTATAATATGCCACTAACAGCAGCTGAATTAAATTTAAATTTCTTATCCTGGCTTTAATGTCTTACAGCAATCCTACTCTATAGTATATAAACCTACACTTAGCTACTCTGAAATATCCCTTTACTCATCTACATATCCTTGAATTTGGAAATATATAATTTTCCTGATTAATTCTCACACGCGATAGTCACAAGAAAAGATTTCTTCTTGAGGATGAAAAGATGCGAGGCAGTGTGTGGACCATGCTTCTATCTTATCAGGAACACAGCACACAGCGTCTAGAGCCATTCCACTACTGGAGGACAGTTATTTTCTTGTTGGCTTCCTTGCTCTGGCAGAGAAAGGGAAGTGGAAATGCAAGCAATCCTGCTATGAACAAGCTTCTAGCTGACATAACACATATGCAGCAGCACTGCTTAGACACAGACATGCTGGGTCAAAAGCTAGTTAAAAATCTGACATTTTGGTAAATATGGCCACCAGGGAAACTATACCAATTATATTTGGTACATAATGTTAGAGATTGTCCTTCATCTCATGCCAATGCTGGATAAAATCCATCTTAAAGTATTTATCTGTGTGATGGACCACAGAAGAGGGGGGCATTTCATTGTTGTTGTAATTTACATTTCCCTGATTATATACTATTGTGATGACACTGTAATTTTGTTCCTAAAAGTTCTTTTTATGATTTTGCTTGGTTTAACTTGGTAATTTATGTTTTAGACAATGCTCTGGGAAGAAATGATGACCTTTCCACTGGTAGAAAGAAATCCTGCAAACCTTTCCTTCATGCTCATTCACTTATAAATGCCCATTCACTCATCCGGTCAGTGAATAGATACGTGTGTATCTAGCCTACATGTGATGAATAAGACCGAACCTTATCCTCTGCAGCCTTCATCTAGAAGGAGGGAGTTGATGCTGAACACACGCATGAGAGCGGCCAGTCTGTGGGGCAGGTGGCAACAAAATCACAAGAGACATCTGCTGTGTCTAGATGTCTTCTCACAGTGACTGGCAAGGTCTCTTTACTATGAGAGAGACCTCAATCACATGTGTTTGCAATGCTCATTTCTTTACTTCCTCCCAGGAATTAGAAATACGGTCATCACTCCTGATCAGTTTGTTAAAATGTCCACTGGTTATTTTTATGTGTCTTTCAGATGCTCTTCACCTTAAGAAAACCAACAGTTCTTACTGTCCTCTGCTCCCATCTGCACAGGAGGAACCTACCGTCATTCGGTTACCACAAACAAGGTATGGAAATCCAAATCCTGCTCTCCAACAGTAATTCATCCCTTCCTTTGGTTCAGCACTCACCGAGAAGTCAGCCCCAAAGTCCTCTGAGACAAAGCACACCTATGTGTCTTTGCTCCCTATTGCTGCTATAACAAACCACCACACACTTACAGACTTAATAGAACATAAATGTATACTTCTAAGTTCCGTAAGATCACAAGTATGAAAGGGGTCTCACCGAGCTAAAATCAAGGTAAGGTGTTGGCAGGGATGTGCTGCTTTCTGGAAGCTCTAGGCTGGCTTCTTCCCCTGCTAGAGGTCCCTCTGTGTATCGTCAAAGCCAGCAGCACTGCATCCAACCCTTCCTCCACAGTCTTCTCCCTCTGACCACAGCCAGAAAAGGTCTGTGGCTCCCAGTCTCCCCCATCTCAAGGTCATCTTAATCTTGCTCACATCTTCAAAGTCCCTTCTGCCATGGAAGGTCACAGATGCACAGGTTCTGCATTGGGATGTGGATCTCCTCAGGGGACATTATTCTGCCTTCCACAGCCACCATCTCTAAGGATTTAGTGACAGAGAATTCTTTCTCATGTTTTTGCTGTCTCATATTCTTTCTAACACTGCTTTTGACCCTATTTTTTTCCTTAAGGTTTTTCTTTCAAGTTTCTTCCTGGATGATATTCTCCCTCCATTAAAGACACAGTTTAAAATCTCTGTAGTCTTTTCTTGCACTAAAAGTATTTGCACAGTAATCAGTGTTTGAGATTTTAAGTGCACATTCACTTGATCCTCTATCAGAGAGAAAAAGTGTACATTTGAGATACACATAAGGCATCAGTGATGATACCTAACAATAAACACTGGGGACCATGGGACTGTTGCACACAAACTCCTCCACACAACCGTCTGTGGCTGAACTCAGGGAAAACTGCCTGCCGAATGCCTTCCCATATAGCCACCAGCCATTCTTAGCACAGTACAGCTCTGTTCACAGAGCTCCTAACTTCCACAAACTCATGACAAGCACGGAAACCTCGTAGTATGCTCTGTAGTCAGAAAAGGGCACTGAGCCTGTTAGTAAACCTGAAGATATTTTGAACAGGACAACAATATTGTCCAACAACTCAACTGCTACTTAGTCTTCAGTGGCATTATATGGTACTTGCTCAGATTTGGTGTCTGGGTATGAAATGGATTGGTCTAGGCCCTGTGATTTAAGGAAAATAGTAAGAAGGTAGGAATGAAGGTCTGACAGAAGTATCAGGCCAGGTGCGGTTTGCGATAGGTGTAATCTCTGATTATGGATTCAACTTCTTTTATGGTTATTAGTCTACTACTTTCTACTTCTGCAACCAACGTTCCTAATTTACATTTCTGTCAGAACACTCCACTTCATCTAGGACTTCGTGTAGTTACTCAAATGGGGATCTGTCAAGTACATACTGTGTGCCTGCTAGGCCCTGAAGATGCTGGGGACAATACCAGGAGAGCTTATGGTCTAGGGGAGGAAAGCAGAGAATAAAAGAGTAAACAAACCAAGAGACAAGACAATCTCAATAGGAGAAATCATCACCAAAATGGGGTGATGGGCAACAGGAAAGGTGGAGGAGGAGAGGGAGCACTCCTAGGCCAGGAGCCCAAGAGAGGGAAGGCAGTCACTGGAAACAAGGTAAGAATGGGCAACAAGAAGCCAGGTCCTGTAGGTCTCCCAGGCTGCCGAAGGAATCTGGCCTTCCTCTGAGAGAAATGGGGAGCTGCTGGAGGTTCTGAGCAAATTACTGATGACAAGACCGGCATGTCAGAGAAACAGTCCAGGAAGCAGAAAGTCAAAGGGAGCAAGCTGGAGGACAGAGGTCACAGGGTGGGGCAGGGAGAGGAGGGAGTCACGGGCTTCTGAATGTTCACCCTAAAGGAGACAGGAGGCCACAGGAAGGCTCTGAGTTGAGGAGTAATATGCTCTGGCTCTCATTTCAAAGGATCACCTGGTTGCTGGGCTGTGAACAGACTGAAAGGTCCCGGGGGGACAGTGGGAGGTCAGGAGACCATGTGACTCAAAGAAGGTGTAGCAGCAGAGGTCAGATGAAGTAAGTGGATTCTAGATGTATCTGGGAAACCATGTGGACAGAACTAGATAATGTACTGAATGTAGGCACAAGCATAGGAGGAGCAACAGATGATTCTAGTGCCTGACACAGACACTTCTTTTGGCATCAGAAGCATACAGACAGAAGGACAGATGCAGCTGGGTGGCACCCAGGGCCCGAGGTCAGAGGGAGACCCATCAGAATGGGGGACATATATGGAAAAGGCAGAGCTGGATTAAACCCTGGTCATGGCTTTAAGAGACCATAAAGATAGAGGACAGGTACCAGGGGGCTGTGTGCAGGCCGCTGCTCGGTGCTGGCCACCTGCCTCCTGCATCCCTACAGCACTTCTTGCTGGGCTCATTGTTCTGCTCCATCATGTCTCCTAATTATTTTCTCAAAGAGAGCCTGTGGTATTATGTTCTACATCTTTATTTCTCTCAGAAACCTTCCTCCCATGTCTCCATGACTGGTAGTTTGTCTGGAAGACTTCTGACGTACAACTCAATTCCCTGAGCCCTGAGGAGATACTCTTCTAGTACTACCCTGCACCCAGCATTGCTGATGACAAGTCTGATGTAAATGTCATTCTTTTTCCCAAGTAGAGGATTCCTCTGGTAGAATTTGGAATTTTCTGTACACCCTTATTATTCTGAAGTGCCACTACAAGGTTCCTAGATGACCAACCTTACTCAGTATAGTCCGGCAGGGGTTAACCTTGGTTCTTCTGGGCTGACCCCATACTGAGCTCCAGGGTTGCCTGGGGCAGGCCAAAGCTACGCCCAAGGTAAGTGATGTCTGCATTCATAGGCTGCTGCTTATTTCGGGGCAGGATGCGCCAGCCTGCCAGCACTTTTAGAAATCATGACTTGCCCCTAATTTTGGTGGTGCCTGGGCAGTTATACAGGTCGAGGCTGATGATGTAGACAGAACGTGCTTATTTAGGGGCAGGATGCGCCAGCCTGCCAGTACTTTTAGAAATTATGACTTGCCCCTAATTTTGGTGGTGCCTGGGCAGTTACACAGGTCGAGGCTGATGATGTAGACAGAACGTGCTTATTACATGCCCATCTCACAGATCCCCCCACAAGAAAGTTCTGGGCCTCCCCCTACACAGGTGTGGCCATGACCTATGAGTGTCTGAGGCCGTAAGGCCTCCACCTGGGACTCGCAGGTCCCTTCAAAGAGGAGTACTGTTGCTGCTTTGTACACTTTGCCTACAAATGGTGGAATCCTATGAATCCTTTTAATAATCAAACAATTAAGATATAAGCACATGTATGTAAAAAGAGTAAAATTAACTGCAGCATGAACAAAAAAGCCTTCTGTAATGAATTACAAGAAGAATCCAGTATTTTCCTGTGGAAAATAAATCTTTCAACTCCTCCAAATGTGTTGATTCTTCTGAGTCAAGCAGTCTCTCTGATAATTACTTTCTACAGAGCACAACTGTCTACCAGAAATAAAAAGGCAAGCTGCAGGTTACTTTAAAATTTAAAAAAAAAAAAAAAAGTAAAAAACAGAGGAATTCAACTTTAATAATATATTTTATTTAACCCACTGTGTCATGAATATTATCTTTACAACAGGTAATCCTAACAGGTTACTAATGAGATATTTTACATTCTTTTTCACACTAAATCTTCGAAACCTTGTATTTTTACACTGACAAAACATCAGTTGAGCCCAGTTACATCCTAGTGTTCAACTGCTCCACGCACTACTGTATCAGGCAGGGTCTGAATCTAGTTATACAGTTACTGTGGATTAACAGTAAGCTATCTCTTTTCCGAAACTGGGTGGCCTGGCTTCCTCTTTGCTACCATTATTAAATGGTCTGTTTGTTTCTGCCAAGTGCCTAACCTTCCACTCTTAACTCACTCCCACCCCATTTCCTGCTGTAGGCCATGGGTCTCAAACATTGTCATGGTCCTTCCACTACTCCTGCCTAAACAATGTATGCTAGTCCCTGTATCTGTAATGTTCCTCTGTTTGGTGTTTCTTGGGGAGAAAGAGTGCATGGACATTTGCTTTGGGACTATTTTGTTCAGTTGTGCAAAAAATTGTAATTAATTTATAATTAAAATACTGCATTTTCAAATGTTATAGCATTAAACGAAAGTGGGTTATGAATAAGACCCACCTTCCATCACAGGAAAAGCTGTGGTGAACCAATGCCAATTGAGAGTGCTTTGCCTCAAGCTGAAAATTATCAACAGATGGGAGCTATTAAATTTTAAACATTTATCAATTACTATGAAATAAAACCACCTGGTTCTCAGTCGCATGGATTTGCTTGTATTGATCTTCATAGAAGTTCGGCAAATAGGTTCTCATAACTTAGGTGTATGAATCCGGTTTAAATTGTTCTTCACGATATAAATGTTTTCATGTCTGGCAAATTTGTAACATTGGCTAAAGGTTTGACATATGCCCAGTGATCACTGGTTTTCTCCTGGATATTGATCCTCTTGTGTGCAATAAATTTGATACCAAAACATTTTTGTTGTGGAGCCTTTCCAAGGTGCGTTTTTGGATATAATCAATCATGAATATTTGCTAAACGTCTTGTCAAATTCACATCTCTGAAAAGCTTCCCTCCCATACAAATACTCTGAAGTTTATTAAGGCTGCTGCAATGCTTTAAGAAACTGCCTCGTTTACTGTAACTGAAATTCACAAAAACTAGAACATATACTAAGAGCCTTCGCATAAACTTTACATTTGCAAGGTTTCTCTCCAGTATGAATCCTCCAATTAATATTAAGGTAGAACACTGGCTGTTGGCCTTTCTACCGAGTGACTGTGTTTATAAGGTTAAATACAAAATAAAACTATAGGAAAACTAGAAAAAGCCATTAAGCTTTATAAAAAGAGACTACTATATTTCCATTAAAGCACATGAATAGATGTTAATACATATTAAAACTCTGAATGAATTATGTGCCTTTGAATAGTTAATCCATCTGAACAGTAAGTATTGCAGTATTATGGAGATAATGGGAAATTATGCAGAATTCAAATGTAACACTGTGTTCTTCAATCTAAATTCTGCCAATCTCTTCAATTTGCTTAAAAATAACTAAGGCATATAAGTTAAACATAGATTAATTAGATTCATTATTATAAGAAGAAGAGGGAAAAAAGACCTCTGTTCATCCTGGCACTGGACACCATCCTCCCTTGAGATGGAGTTGGTAGAGGGGAAGGAAGGAGCAGTGGTTCTGTAACACTTGGGCCAAAGTAAACACTTGCTGAAAATTTATGTCCTGCACTCAGTTTCCTAAAACCACAGTGTGACCCTTGCACCCTCCCCGCTCAGCAACTGTGGCCCATGAGGAGCCTTTCCCCATTCTCGGCCACTTCGCTCTCTGACCGCCCACTGACTACCACCTACACCCAACACTGCTCACGCAGGCTTCCTCGCCACCAGGAGGGCCTTGGGAAGCACACACTGCTCTGCACTGCAACTAGGGCCATGGGTGTCTCCCCGCCAATAGACAGTAAGCAGAAGCAGGGACCCCTCATATCCCCAGAACCATGACAAGCATCTGATACACAGAACCAATCAATTTTTGAAGAATCTATCCAATTTGGAGTCATGCAGATACCTTCAAGATTCACTTTCTAGAAAATAATTTCTTTCCTAAGTATTAGAGGTTATTTTAATTGCTTTGTTCCCTTGTATCCTAAAGAGTTTAAAAAAGAGAGAGAGAGAAATGTCAATAACATTATATGAATGACATATGATTCACTTATTATTTTCCTAAGAGATTTTACAATGAAAATTCTGGTCAGTCACATATTAACTGAATAAATATTATAAAGGAAAAGTTAACACTACTGTAATGTGGTAATAAAAGTTTTTATCTATTTTTGGTATGTCATTAACCTACGTTCCTTTTTGACCTAAATACACATGAAGGAATGTCTGCTAGGAAAATGTACTTACCCTGACATCAGTAGCGTCTCCGTGCCTGATAATACTGGCCCAAGTAGCTGGCTCACTGCTGTTTTCAAAATAATGAAAGACCTTCAACACTCGCTCCATTGCCCCCGGGGAGCGTTCCACCCCGGCACCCAGGTGAGTCTTGGTACTTGAATTCGGTGTGTGATTCAAGTTTGGGTCGAGGTAAGCAGCTGCCATTATTTTGCTAGATGCTATGTATCTGTCATACTCTAGAAGAGAAAAAAAAATCGTCAGTGTACCATATCTGACATCTATGAAATGTGGTTAAAATCTATGAAAATGTGACATACTGATCCTTGTATTAACACATTGTTCTATATTCTTCCTCGATGGTTATGTCATGTGCAGAAGGTGAACATCAGAACTGAGACCTGACTTACCAAGATAATCACTGTATTCCCCACCCAGAGCAGTATCTAATTCATCATCACTAATAAATATGTTAAATTTTTTTAACAAATCACAAGGCCAGGAGGCCTATTTCAGCTCTGTCAAAAATTCACCATGTTATCTATAAACAATGTCATCTAATCCTCCCCCCTTTTAAAATCACAGCCTTTAAAATCTCTGGAAAAACCTTACAGGAAAGTCAAATATGTTAATTTTGCTCCTTCTTTTGAAAACTTTTACAGGAGACACAAGTTCTTTCTTCATACATGAAACTCAATGTGGTCATGACACATACTAGGCACTGGTGATGAAAACCATGTAGTTTAGACCAAGTCCTCCCACTTAGCCAGTCCCTCAGCAGGAGACTGGAAACAAAACTAAACCAGAAAGCATAAACAAACGAATGTCTGTCGGTGTAATATGAGGACTTCCATTTGAATGTGGGGGGATAGCTTGGTCAAGACTAACACTCCCATTGAGAAAACTCAGAAGTCAGATTAAAAACCAGCCTAATGTTTGGAGTCCGGGATGTTGTGAGGCAACCAGAACAGCAGGGGACACAGATGGAGACATGAAGAGACACTGAACAGCTGCCTTTTCCCAAAGGGCATTTGCCAATTCTGGGCCTTCCAGAGCATGAAGATCCAAGAAAAAGCCACCAATGAGAGAGAAACCAGCTGAGCCTTTGGCAATGAGAGACCAAGTTATGAGCACGGGGACCTCAGGACTCCGGTGAGCAGGGACGGGGTGGAGAACCCAGCCACACACTCTGCTAGTTGTTCCCTAAGACAGTCACCAATCTTGAAACCAAGCCCAGAGGGAGCCTCTAGAAGCTAGGTGAGGCTGAAGACAGGCAGAGTCCACCTGGGCCCAGTAAACAAGACAAGAACAGCATGACCGACAAACTCAATCTAACAGAAAGCACTACACTCAAGTTCAAGTCCCCTCAGCAAAGGAAATACCACTAACTATGCACATGAGGCATCAGTGAAATTGACCATGTGCCAAATGAAAGAGTGAGATTCAGTAAACACCAAAGGACAAAAATTATTTAGGATATATTCTGTGTCTAACACTAAAGCTGGACAACAACAAAATAACTAGAAAATCCCCAATTATTTGGAAACTAAGCAACATATTTCAAGTAATCCATTAGCCAAAAAGAAACTCAAAGTATTCTGAATTCGATGATACAATTAAAAGAAAGATCAACACTACATGCAAGCAGAGACATGATTAGATTAAAATCTTTTTTTTTTTTCAAGGCTTTATTTTTAAATAAAGTCTACACCCAACCTGGGGCTCGACCTCACAATCCCAAGATTGAGAGCTCCACACGTTCCACCTACTGAGCCAGCCTGGCATCCCTAAAAGCTATATATTAGAAATGAAGTGCATATATTAGAAATGAAGATTGGAAATTAATTATCTAAATATCCGTATCTCACTATACAATTTAGAAGCTGAATAAAATCAAGTACTTTTTTTTAATAAGAATAATGCAACTGATAGACCTCTAGCAAGACTAATCAAGGAAAAAAGACAAAAACGAACAATATTAAAAACCAAGCAGAACTGATAAGAGAATGTTAGTAATATAATAGGAGGTAATGACAGAATATCAGATGGTAATAAGAGAATATCATGAACAACTTTATGCCAATAAACATGAAAGTTAAGATGCATACACAATTCTTTTTTTTTTTAGATTTTATTTATTTATTTATTTCATAGAGCATGTGTGCACACGCACAAATAGGGGGAGCAGTAGAGGGAGAGGGAGAAGCAGGCTCCCCGCTGACCAGGGAGCCCCGCGTGGAGCTCCATCCCAGGACCCTGGGATCATGACCTGAGCCGAAGGCAGGCACTTAACCAACTGAGCCACCCAGGTACCCTAAGATGTATACACAATTCTTTGCAAACTACAACTTAAGCCATTATAAACTATTGCTGTACAAAACCAAAACCAGAAATAAAAAGCCTAAATAGACCTACTCTGTTAAAAATGGTCAATCTATAATTAAAATTCTTCCCACAAAGAAATACCTGAATTTTTCCAATAATTTAAGGAAGAATATTAATCTTACAGAAATTCTTCTACTGAACAAATAGAGTATATTCCCCATCTTATCCTATGAGACCAGCAAAACAATGATACAAAGTCAGACAAGGAAAATACAAGAAAACATACAAATTAATCTTTCTTATAAACACAGGTGCAAAAATCTTAACAAGACATCAGCAAACTTAATCACACAATATTTAAAATAATTTAAAATATTTAAATTATGACCAAGAGGGCTCCAATAGAGGCATGTGAAGCTGGTTTAACATTCAAAAAGCAATCTATGTTTACTGTAGCCTTCTTCATACTGCCAAAGCTTGGAAGCCACCAAGACACCCTTCAGGAAGTGAATGGATAAACAAAATGTGGGCCATCCAGACAACGGAATATTATTTAGTGCTAAAAAGTAATGAGCTACCAAACAATGCTTGGAGGAACTTGGAGGAAACTTAAATGCGTATTCCTAAGTGAGAGAAGTTGATCATACTATGTGATTCCAACTATATAACATTCTGGAAATGACAAAACCATAGAGACAGTAAAAATTTCAGTGGATGCAGAGTTTGGGGAACAGGGATGAAAAGGTGGAGCACAAACGATTTTTAGGGCAGTGAAAAGATTATGTCACTATACATCTGTCCAAAACCACAAAATGTACCAAGAGTGAACCCTAAGGTAAACTATGGACTTCAGGTGATACTGATGTGTCAGCACAGGTTCATCAGTTATAAACACACATACCCCTCTGCTGGGGATGCTGATAATGTAGAAGACTGTGCATGCATCAGAATAGGGGGCAGAGGGCAGCATGGGTGGCTCAGCGGTTTAGTGCCGCCTTCAGCCCGGGGCCTGATCCTGGACACCTGAGATTGAGTCCCATTATCGGGCTCCCTGCATGGAGCCTGCTTCTCCCTCTGCCTGAGTCTCTGCCTCTCTCTCTCTCTCTCTCCCTCTCTCTCTCTCTTGCTGTGTGTCTCTCATGAATAAATAAATAAAATCTTTAAAATTACAAAAAAAAAAGAATAGGGGGCAGATGGGAAATCTCTGTACCTTCCCCTCAATTTTGTTGTGAACCTAAAACTGCTCTAGAAAAAAAAAAACTGTCTTAATTTTTTTAAAAAAGCAATTGATATAACTGACCACATTTCAGAAAGGAGAAGAACCATAGCTGTCTTAATATTTGCAGAAAAAGAATCTGGTAGTTTACCAACTACTCACGATAAAAACTCTTAGCAAAGACAAAACAGAAAGAAACTCCTTGAACTGATGATGAGTATTTACATTAACCTAACTTAAATACTGGTGGGAAGAGCCCCTGCCATGCCTCCAAGAACAGAAGCGAGTCCATGAGTGTCCACAAGTACTGCTTCTAATTGATATTGTTCTGGAAGTCCTATCAACTAGGTTCCCTGAGCAAAAAAGAGAAATAAAACACAGTTGGGAAGGAAGAAATAAAAATATCATTATTCCCAGGCTGCATGATTATGTATGAAGAAAATCTGTAAGACTATATAGGAAAACTGCTAGAATTAATACATGAATTCAGCAACATTACTAGATGATCAAATATAATCAATGATACTTCTGATTGTTTCGGCAATCTCATTTGCTCCCCAAGCTGGGCAATAAGGATGAGTTAATACAGTGCCAACTGTGTCCTGAGAAGCAACCCAGTGTCTCTGGAGTGCTCAGAGGAACTGACATCCCAGCAGTGAAAATCACTACCTGTATTACTGAGTGTGCCGGGGGGGAGAAGCCAAACCAAAAACACTATGCAAATACACGTCCGTGGCCCAAAATTAATGGCAAAATCCTTTGTAAGTCTTCAAGAAGTAGGCCAAGACATTTTTTATAAGATAAAGCATTGCTACAACATTACCAGAGTGAAGCAGCTCTCCATGACAGAATGTGGTTTTCTTTCCCAGTTTCGTGCTTTCATCTGCTTGTCAAAATCCTATTTGTATTATAAATTCTCAAATTGGCAATATTTCCACCACTAAGCCTTCCCTGACTCTTGTAGACAGTTCTGGATCAGATTCTGTTGAGAACCACCCACCTCCCCTTCTGATAGCATTCACATTTGTTTTTGTTGGTCTGGAAGATTCTGAGATCTTGGCATCTCTGTCATCTCTTTAGTAGTCACAAAACCACAAAAAAGTCGCAAAACTTTGGTTCAGTCAGTTTGAGGGATGGTCTCAACAATGGAATGAGAAATCGCAAACGATGCTTTTCGGTACACGTTGTGTTTCTAACAACTGAGAGAATTCCCTGTGTTGTCTGTGGGGTTCTCTATTTGCTTTTAACCCATGGCTAACGCCGTACAACCAGGGCTGCCACTCTCTATGGCTATAAATGAAACAAGCCCTCCACCATCCTCACCGCAGAGAGGTGGGCTTTGCAGGGCTCTGTAACTGTAGTCCTCTATAATCTGTGGCCAGTTCTACTTTTTACAATTTGCCAAGACTAATCAGCCATCGGCAGCTGCTACCTGTGTGCACCACCAAGTATCTTTCGCAAATACCTGTCAAAGAGGAGGAAATGAAAAGATTTTAAAAACTGAAGCTGGCTTGACATGGCACAGATCCATAGCTCTGAAACTATCTGTGGTGACAATTCTGTTTTAATTTCCAATCTGTCCTAGACCAACAGCTGTGTAAAATACAATGAAAAAGAACTTCTAAGAAAATGAAATCTAAATATGAAAGACAAAAGCACAAAACTTCTATCATCAAGATTAATTAACAGAAAACTACTGCCAAACTATCAAAGTTTCTAGCCAGATGTGCACCCCAGGTGTACACTTATTCTGTCCTAGACTATCAACAGTTCCAGCACCAAGGCCAGCCTGCCGCAGGGCCACTCAGGCAGCAGGGGGCTCTGACACTCAGCACACTGCCCCGGCTCACACAGCCCTGCACCGGGGCGCAGGCTGCCTGCAGCCCTGCAACAGGGATGCTGACCTCGCTATCAGAGCCTTGGCTCTCTCTTTAACATGGAAGGCAGACACTTTTTCTTCTCTTGAAAGAAGTAGGCCAATCCCAAGTCAGGGTGTGAGGAACAAGGTGCTGACGAAAACTGGAGTTCATACTGAGCCTCCCCACCCAGTCTGATATAAATGTTCCATAAAACTGCACGAAAGAGAGAGGAAACAAACACCTTCCAAAGTTCCCTAGATGATATTCACTATACACACTAAGATCCCACCAAGACAGCAAACTGATCATCCTTGAAATATGCCGGCCCTTTAATAAAACTTGAGATGCTTGCCAAAATATTAGAGAAGCAGCAAAGAATGCAAACTGATACAGCTAAGTTTTTTTTAAAAATTAAAACATAAACAAGTTTGGAGAATTTTTAAGAAGTTGGTGATGATTCTATTGATAGTAAATCCTTAAACAAACTAGACTGGTGTAAAAACTTTCTTCTCGGGGCAGCTGGGGTTGAGCATCTGCCCTTGGCTCAGGTCGTGATCTGGGGTCCTGGGATCGAATCCCACATCAGGCTCCCCTCAGGGAGCCTGCTTCTCCCTCTGCCTGTGTCTCTACCCCGCCCCTCCCCCCGCTCTGTCTCATGAATAAATAAATAAAGTCCTAAAAAAAAAGACCTTTCTTCTCCCAAATGTTGTTCTTTCACACAAGACTTGAGTTTCTCTTCTCATAAAAAGTCTAACCTGAATTTACTAAATTTCCTATATTGATTTACTTAACAAAGAGCTAATATTACTTAAATATTTAATGTTACAATATCACTGTGTAACAGCCTGTATTTTCCAAAAGTAGCTCTAATAGTACCTGCTGCTCCCATTGCTCTTCTTCCAGTGTGACTCCGACTCTCCAACAGGTGGAGGCTATGTCCCTTCCCCTTGAAGCTCGGGGGAGGGGAGGGGAGGCTTTTGACTAGCCTAAGAAACAACCCACACTAGGTATTAAAAGGCAAACTAGATTCCCTTGGTTCTCTTGGGATGCTCGCTCATGAAATCCAACCACCATGTTATCCAGAAATTCAAGAAGCCCAAGAACTGAGCTCCAAGAACCAAAGCCTGAGCTGGTCTTCCCACTGACAACCAGCATCAACTTCTGAGCATGTGGCAGCACCATCCCGCAAGTGGCCCCTCAGGTTCCTGGTTGTGCCACCCTGGCTGGAAACAGATGGAAACAGATGTCCCTGCTGAGCCCTGTCCAGACCACAGATCTAAACAAAATAAATAATTCCATTTTAAGCCACTAGGATGACTTGTTATCAGCAACAGATAACTAATATCACATGTGTTCCAACTAAAGCGAGTACCAGTGGTTTTCGCTTTGCACACGAGCGTAAGACAACCATACAATGACTTGACAGAAGTGGTTTGAAAAGCACTTGCCTTTTCCTCACCTCTCTCTAATGACTAAAGACAGAGTGAGCATCTTTCCAGCACCTTGGCAAACTGCCATACTCCTTTCAAAGTTCTGGGTCAGCATCTAACATTTTATCCTTGGTCTGTTCAGTGTCATAGGCCATCTCTGAGAGCACCTCTGATAGGAACTTTGTCACATCACCTCCTCCGGGACATCCTCTTTTTTGTCATAACTGTTTTCTTCACCTGTCAGTAAGTTCACCTTTATTTACGAAGCTCCTCTGATGACACAACTAGAAAGTCTGGCCCTGCAGCAAAGTCAACATTCCTACAGTCAGCTGTTTCTGTGACTGTCTCAGAGCAAAGTGATCCATGTGGTGTGGCAAGTTTCTGCCACAACACACACTCACTACACACTACTACTCTTCATTATTTCCTGCCATGCTGCTGGGATTCCTGGGACTGCATTGTCTCCAGCCATAGCATTTAGAGCCTGTCTAAACTTCATGAAGCACAGGCTTTAAAAGTTGAAATAACTCCGGGTCCACTAGCCAAATGAATGCAACTATGCCTACTGGTCCCTACGGCTGTTTCATGCAAGTGAGGGCTCTGTGGCTCCTGCTGCTTGCTCACCAGCTTCACAGGTCCTCAGCTCGTCCAAGTTCACTTTTAGTGTTACCATTTCCTGTTTCAACTCTGCATTTCACCTTTACTGCCCAATTCCCTCCTATGATTATCCATTTTTGTAAAATGTCACAGAAGTTTAGTAAAACGTCACTAGCAAACAAGGCATCACGACTATGCACTTTGCTGTCTGTGTATGAACTGAGTAACAGATGCCTGGTGGCCACTCACCAACACACTGAGAAAGAGGTACCGTGAGTGGTCACACTTCACATCTGTTATCTATGTAGTGATTTGTAAGCTGAGTTTGTACTTTATGCAACTACTTAGTCGCTATATGTGTTAACTAAAATTGAACCATTCTGTTGAGGACTGGTATTACTTAACCAAGCCACAGAAATTAATATTTGTGCATGTTGGAACCATGCAAAGCATGGACTACCTAAATAATAATTCAACTAATATCTTTATTAAACGGATCATATTTTGGATTTCAGATAATAGGGCAAATTATGTAAATCACTTTATTTGAGGTATCACTGTAAAAATTTTAATGCCATATTTCTGATGAAAATATTGAACATTAGTCTTTAATATCAACTTTAAATTAATTTCTAAGATTGCTAGTATTGAGACCTTGAAAGTAATTGGTAAATAATTTTTGGAGACTTAAAAAAATCCTAAGGAAATGAAGAATGCCAAATATAAAGAATACAACTGTGCTGAGTTACATACAGACTAACATTCAGCCTATTTAAACATATCTGTTATTTATAAAACCCACACTAACAAAGTGCTGTTAACATGAACAGGTTTTATATCTATAGTTAAATGCATTAAGTGTATCATAACCTACTTGTGTGTATTTATTTAAAGATTTTATTTATTTGAAAGAGAGAAAGAGCATGAGCAGACACTTAGGAGGGGAGGGAGAAGCAGACTCCTCACTGGGCAGGGAGACAGAAACGGGCCTCGATCCCAGGACCCAGAGCATGACCTGAGCCAAAGGTAGATGCTTCACTGATTAAGCCATCCCGCACCTCTATTTGTGTATACATTTTTTAAAGATTTTATTTGTTCATGAGACACAGAGGGAGAGGCAGAGACATAGGCAGAGGGAGAAGCAGGTTCCCTGCGGGGAGCCTGATAGGGGACTCAATCCCAGGACCCTGGGATCATGACCTGAGCTGAAAGCAGACCCTCGACCACTGAGCCACCCAGATACCCCCTTACTTGTGTATATGTAAACTCAGAAATGTAAAGGTGGTCACTGCCCAACATCATGATCTGTTTCCTTATTCTATGAAACAAGGAAAAACTAGAAATAATCAGAAATAATCTTTTCCATACATCTAATTAGCTAAAGACTGAAAATAAAGAGATTCTGTCTCGGGATCCACATGGAAAATGGATCTCTTCCTTTCTTAATATTACAATAACTTTCTACATTGGATATTTCTAACACTGCCAAAAACCCTTCTTGTTTTTTGGACTTGAAAAAAAAAAAGCTCAAAAAATACATAAGTGCTTTGTCAATTTAGAATATTAAAAATAATTAAGGTATATCCTGTGCTGGATTTCTTAAAAATTTTTTAAAGATTGATTTATTTGAGGCAGGGGAGATAGCACGTGTCTATGAGTGGGGTGGAGGACAGAGTGAGAGAAAGAATCTCAAGCAGCTTCCCTACTGAGTGGAGCCCAATGCTACACAGCATGCAGGGCTCATCGCAAGGTTCAATCCCACAACCCATGAGACTACGTCCTGAGCTGAAACCAAGAGTCAGACACTCAACTATCTGAGCCACCCAGGTGCCTCTGGGTTTCCTAAACTTCTGATCCCTGTGTTACGGAAGCCACCTCTGTGTGCTGAAGTGGCTGCACTGACAGCTCTAACAGGCATATGCCCTCCCAGTTAAAGCTTACGAGTTACAAATCTATACTAACAGGAGACAGGCCTTCACGGTTGTGTATGAATTCAGCATGCTATGAAAACAAAGGTGGTTTTCTCTGTAGACATCTCTCATTAGAAATTGGGAGGGAAATAATATCTTATTTGAGACATGTCTTTTTTTTTTTAAGATTTTATTTATTTATTCACGACAGACACAGAGAGAGAGAGAGAGAGAGAGAGAGGCAGAGACACAGGCAGAGGGAGAAGCAGGCTCCATGCAGGGAGCCCGACAGGGGGCTCGATCCCGGGTCTCTAGGATCACGCCCTGGGCTGAAGGCGGCGCTAACCCGCTGGGGCTGCCCTGAGACATGTCTTAAAATCACACTGATGATGCCTGAAACATGTACAAACACCTGTAAAGGTAAAAGAAGAATCCTGGAGGTCCTCCACACAACAAGCAGGCATGTTTCTACTATTCCCGGTATCATGAAGACAGGTGTCCAGTTCAATTTATTTAAAAAAAAAATTTTTTTTAATTATTTATTTATGATAGTCATACAGAGAGAGAGAGAGAGAGGCAGAGACATAGGCAGAGGGAGAAGCAGGCTCCATGCACCGGGAGCCCGACTTGGGATTCGATCCCGGGTCTCCTGGATCGCGCCCTGGGCCAAAGGCAGGCGCCAAACCGCTGCACCACCCAGGGATCCCTCCAGTTCAATTTAATGAATCCGCTTGGACTTAAATCAGATAACCCAATTGGCCCTACCAGAAGTGATAGGTGTTAGACATCTTTATCTTACATTGAGCTCCAGTCGTCTCTGCCCTCCTATCTTTCCACAACAAGCACATTAGTGGACATCATCTATCCAACTGTCCATGTGATTCTCTCTCTCCCTAAAACTTTCTAGCAAGGACCTTAGAACTGAAGCTATGAACCCAAATGGTACTGTATTTCATCCCCAAACTGAGAATCACATTTCCTTTTACCTTCAATACCAGAATATTATTAACCCCAAGATACTTAAACTAGGCTCCAGGCCCCAGTAACTAACCAAGGATACTGGTATTTCCTTGAACCACAAGAGAGCTCAGGGACTCTGGGGAACAGGAAAAAACATGAGCCTGAAGTCCAACAGTCTGGGCTGACAGCCTTCCTCAGAAAACTACACAGACACCAGCATGGATCTACTTCACTTCTCTCAAGGTACCTGTACTCCCCACCCAGGCCAATTTAAGTGCAGACTAATTGTTAAAAGCCAGGTGTCACATGTAACACATCTGTACCCTCTCAGAACATAACCACTCAATTATTCTTTGTGAAATCAGATGATTGTCCCCTGCATAAGGGATCAAAATGACCTTCAGTTACTTGTATTTATCAATAGCCTGATGTGACATTTTGCTGGGAAGGGTCTGAAAACCTGTGGTTCATCAGTTTGCGTGAGAATTTCTATGCTGGCTAGAAGCTCCGAATCCAGAGCACAGAATCCATACGTTACAGGCAGCTATGGCACCAGCACAAGCTCTAAGGACTCACCTCACCAGCAAAAACTCATTAGCTCATAGTCTTATATGCCATAGTTATTCTCGACTATTCACTGGATAGCCAAGGTGGAAACTCTACAATATGTATGCTGGGTAAATAATTTAGGAAAGGGAAAATAATTTTTGGATCACCCAAGAAAAAAAGAATTCTCTTTGTTAGCCAAGAGGGACCAACCTGACCCAAAGGACTTTTTTCTCTAAGGCCTGAACCAACTAGAAAACCATCATAATGAGGGTTTCCACAGTTCCTCGTGACTGCTGTGTTAGCATCTTCCTCTGTGTCGGGCAGCTAGGTATGTAAACATTTTAAGAAAGCCACTGTATGGAACTAAGATCCAATTAAAGCTAGAGCAACAAAAGAAACTGAAATGGATCAAAAGGGGGTTTAGAGAAACCATGACAAGGAAAATGGCCCAGAAGTGGCCTAACTAAAGAAAGGCCTCCAGGAGGGCACTAGCCAAAGTCACACAACACACAAGCACGTCACACACATTGCGCCATTTCTAGGAGCACCCGCAGGTAACTGAGGCTGCCTCCCCAGACAGCCATCCACATGCTCAAAGTAAACTTTGATAAGTTGCAGCCAATCAACCACAGATCGTATCAAGACACAAATGTAAAAGATAATGCTTAATAATCTCCATCTTCTTTATTCTAACAGAAGAGTAACATTTAATAATATGAATGGAGAAACAAACTGGCCTATCCATACATCAGCCCAGAAGAGCATTCAGCCATAACTAGGAACAAGGTACTGGTGCCACTACAACATGGATAAACCTTGACAAGATGATGGTAAGTAAAAGAAGCCAGATGAAAGACTGAATGTCGTGGGATCCATTTATTTGACAACTCCAGAACAGGCAAATCCCGGGAGACAGAAAGTAGGTAAGTGCTTGCCAGAGGCTGCGGCAAAGAAGGTGGGGAGTGACTGGCAACGGATATTAGGTTTCTCTTTGGGGTGATAGAGCTGGGTGGTGTTGATGGTTACGCAACTTTGTGTGTATACTTAAAATCACATGGAGAATTTCAGGTTATGTGAAATTTTTGCTATGTGAATTTTCTCAATTTTTAAAATTTGTTTCTATTTACATTTTAATATTATATCTATATTTGTATTTTCTATTTTTATAATTTTTAAGTGTAATTTTTCTATGGCACCAAAATTTTAATTTAATTTGTAGAGCTTTTCTACACTGGTAGCTGGGCTGTAATTTGATACAAGCATCTTGGAAATGACCTCTGATATAACTGAAGAGCACCTCACGCTACGACCAACCATTTCACTCTTAAGTACACACCAAAGAGAAATACAGGCGCACAGTCACCAAAAGACACATGTGGTATTCACAGCAGTACTATTCATATAGTTCAAAACTGGAACAGCCCAAACATCCATCAATAATAAAAGAAACTGTGGTATATTCTTAAGTGGAATACCATACAGCAATGAAAAATTATTAAGTGCTACATGCAACAACATGGATGAATCTAATGGACATTCTCATAAACAGGCAAAACTGAGTCAAGGTGACAGAGATCAAGGCGGGTCACCTCCTCAGGGATGCTGATTGCCAGGAACATGAGGGAAGCTGCTAGGGTAAGTAAACACTGATAGGGAAGGTAGTAGTTAAACCTACACAGGATGTGTGCATTTTACAGTATATGTGCTATGTTTCAACAAAATGAGAACAAAAATTTTTGTCAGAAGACTCTTATACAACAATTGGCCAAAAGCAATATGCCACACCAAAGCGCACTGCTAAATATATTGCCTGAGCCACAGTTACCAACCTACCTAGCAAAAAAGCAATTCAGATGGCCACATTTTATAAATGCCAGCTGTTCTTGATTTTTACATTTCTGCTTAGGCCTCTCTTCTAATTGTACATAACCATGCTATTTTGCAAAACACGTAAATTCAGTGATGCTTGCAAATACCAAATTACCGTTCATTTACTACTTTCTATGAAAGGAGTTCTTTATGCACAAATGGACATACATATGCACCTATGTACATACTGATGACAGAGATATTTGAGAATTTACTAAGAAATGTAAACATTTTCAAGAGAAAAATGTATACATACTAAAATACACGAAATTTTGTATGTCATTGCAAAGTTCATGGATCCCCTAAAACTCATACTTGGACCCTAGCTCTAAGACCAGCAGTCCTCCCAAGGTAGACAAATGTCTGCCCAGTACCAAGACTCATCACAAATAGTTAATATTACCACTTCTGGTGCATGGGAGGACACAGGTCACCTCGTTTAATTTCATTTCCACCACAACTGCTAGAGGTGGATGGTGCTTGCCTGGTTATCCCGATATAAAAGTCTAAGATGAAAGACACTGCACATTCAAGGACGCAAAGCTCCTCAGTGGCCAGGTTGTGACAGAGTGACCCTGAAGCCCTTTCAGTTAAGGTACACCGTACATCTAAACACCAAGGAGCCCCTTTAGCCCCACCTAACAATGTTCTCTGCCCGAGATCCTCAGTCCACTTTACTCAGTACTCACACAGGGACACACACGCACTACCATAGTCCCCGTACTAAAAGTAAGCACATGCTGATGGATGTGCCACATATTATCACACATATAGGAGGAAAGGCCAGAGAAACCTGGTGGGTCTGGCACATCTTGTAAAGGAGGTTTCCAATGCAGCTCCCTGGGGACTGACTGGCAATGGGAAGAGGAAGGCAGGAAGAGATTTATCATTCAATCAATGATGGCTAACAGCTAACATGAAAAGAAGTGGAGGAAGTGCGGCTAGATGGAGTGGGTAGATGACTGGAGGGAGGCTGGATGCATGTCTGTGTCACACGGCAGACCCGCCACTCTCCTGGAAATCACAGTAAGGACCGTCCCTTTGAAGCCAGGCTGAGGAAGTCCATGCCTGGTTCCTCATCACTTCTACTGAGCACATTAATCATGATATACATTCTCGAACATGTCTTTATTAACTGCAAATTTCCCAGATGAAAGAAAACATGGTTAAAGTATTTTTTATAATATTACTTTATAATTAAACTACATATTTAAAGATGTACAGGAAAACAGTTTAATGTAGATGTTCAAAATCCATGTGGAAAACCTACACTAATCCCTTCGGCCCGTCAACACTGCTGAGTTTCTACGTCCCATACTGCACACAGCATCAAAACATTTTCCTTACAGAGACTATCTCAGTAAGATTCCTTCAAAGAGTAGAAAAATCACACTTGTAGCTGGGGGCCATGGTGCTCCTCCTGAACCTCCTCCTGACCTCAAAGCGCCCACGTTCTCCTTGCCATGCTCCACAGCCGTACTCCACAGCCCCCACTTCCTCAGTACCTCCTGTTCTCAGTAATCCTGAGTCTGGCTCCTGGCTCCCCTCCAATGAGCCCCACTAGGCACTGTGCCCTGTGCAGAGTCCCTGAGCCCTGGGAGGGTTACAGATGGCGAAGAGTCACGTCTGTTCCCCTGAAAGCACTTTCCAACTTGAAAGAGGTGTGAGACCGGAGCCTAGCCCTCTGTGATGTTTAGAGACAGAAGACAGAAAGCTGCTCGTTACCAGAAGAAACAAAGAAGCTACAGCCGATGGGCTAGGAGGGAAACGGAGAGGCTAAGAGACCAAGTCAAGGAAGCACGTGCCAAACGGACGACTTGGTAGGAGGAAGAACCTTGGTGCCCTGACAGGTCATGGTGCAGTGATGGGGCGGGGGTGGGGGTGGCCTGAGAGGCGGTCCAACAGTGTATAAAGAACAGGGGTGCAGACAGGAATCATAAGGAACTCCCGGCATTTTGCTACAGAGAACAAAGACACGGACCCACCGGCAGACAAGGATCCTCCCACTGGCCCCGCGTGTGGCACATGAAAGCCACACAGCTGATGCACTGACTAGAAACCAGGGCAGGCAATTCTGCAGATGTTCACTAAATACATGACTAAAATCCCACTTTACTCAAAGAGAGTATATACTTAGCCTTCATTAAATATGACAAAACTGAGGCACCTGGTTGGCTCAATCTGTAGGGCAGGAGACTCGATCTCAGGGTTGAAAGTTCAAGGCCCACGGTGGGTGTAGAGTTTACTTAAAAAAGAAAAGGCAAAAGTGAATCTTGTATTACAAGATAAAAAATAAAAAGCCTTTTACTGAATATTGTCAATGTGCTAACTACCTAAGCAGTTCTGTTATATACATTATCTCATTTAATTTAATCCTGACACAAATCCTGACAAGTACACAACAAGCCTACCATACAGCAGGGAAAAACTAAAAATGAGGGAGTAGCAGGGTCTGGATTGGCCGCCACTCCCCCAACACGAGAAAACTGCACAAAACATAGGAAGCAAATGCTTTCACACCCTGACACAGGCAGTACCTAACCATGACCTCTGAAAGAGGGGGACAGAGGAAACGAGACCTGGCTCTCTGCCAGGAGGCAGTTTCTAGACTGCAGCACAGGGAGGGCAACCCAAACAGAGCCTGGTGAGCTCAGGAAGAACAGAGAGGCAGGGCAACTAGAATTTGCCAGGAGTCATGCAGAGAAAAAGCTCTAAATTCTCCTTGGTGCTCCTCTTGAACATCTGGGCATTTGAATTCATTAGTTCATTAAAATAGTCCTAACTGGGATGTCTGGGTGGCTCAGTCAGTCAAGCCTCTGCCTTCGGCTCAGGTCATGATCTCAGGGTCCGGGACTGAGCCTCATATTGGGCTTCCTGCTTCTCCTTCTCCCTCTGCTGCTCCCCTCGCTTGCAATCTCACACACATACTCTCTCTCAAAAATGAAATAAATAAAATCTTTTTTTAAAGAAACAGTCCTGTCTAGTGGTTCACAAAGAAAAAATTAGTATTTTTAATGGGCTTGGATCATCATCTTAACATTTTAGTCTCTTAAAACTAACTCCAGAAACTTAGTTTGAAAAATTAGGAGTAGGGATCCCTGGGTGGCGCAGCGGTTTAGTGCCTGCCTTTGGCTCAGGGCGCGATCCTGGAGACCCGGGATCGAATCCCACGTCAGGCTCCTGGTGCATGGAGCCTGCTTCTCCCTCTGCCTATGTCTCTGCCTCTCTCTCTCTCTCTCTCTGTGTGTGACTATCATAAATAAATAAAAAATTTTTTAAAAAGAAAAAGAAAAAAGAAAAATTAGGAGTAGCTATGGTATCACGATGCTGAGATAGGAGTTTGGGCGGCTTTAAATCCAGCTCTATAAACACCCTATTAACAGGACAAGACATTTAACCTAGGTTTTGAACTGCACTTCACACAAGTATCACAGGGATTAAATATAAACATGTGTACAAAGACCACGTGATCTAGAACACGCTACATATACACACAGTGAGGAAGCTGACGCCAATGATTCAGCAGCGAACACCTGCAAACCCACACCACATGGCAGCTCCTGGTATCAGCCTCATCTGTAGGCACAGATAGTGAGAGGCTAAATGATTTGCCCAAGATCACACAGCTATGTGTGCTGGCTCGTCTGTGTTTCCACTTCCACACTAGACGCCTGCCACTCAGAGTATAGTCCACGGACTAGCAGCACAGGCATCATCAAGAGCTTGTAAGATCGGCAAATTGAATTTAAATTTAAAAATTCTTTTTTTAAACTTGTAAGAGCCCCACCACAAATTACTTAGGAAGAATCTGTGTTTTAACAAAATCACCATGTGATCATTATGCAAGTTTTGTCTGGAAACCACAGCATTAGGACACCTGAATCAAAACTATCAAGTTATATTATAATTTTCTTTAGTGTATTTATTTATTTACTTCCCAACCCACTAATTCATCCTCTCGCTCCAACCAAAAAGCATTATAGTAGACTATATAGAAGGTGTTCTCCTGGGCATCAGGATATCAGGAGAGATTGGTATTAGGAAAGAGACAGACTGGTAATAGAGCAGTGCACAGGAGACAGTCCCTGCCCCTATGGCCCTCATTAGGAAGACTATCACAGAGAAGTACATGAAAAAGTGTTAGGGGGTGATGTCAGGAAAATCGGTATTGTCCAGACTTAGGGCACGGTCAACTTCTTACAGAATATGAATTCCAAGCTGGGATCTTGAGAATGGGTATATCCACCAAAAGACACGGCTGCAGGTGTAGGCCAATGATCCAGGGAGTCCATGCAAAGGCCAACGTGGCCTTCATTCAAACAGCAGAGAGGCTAGACAAGGCCCAGCTCCAGACGCAAGTGGGGAGCATGACTGGTGTTAGGATATGCACCTAGGCAGCAAGTAAGCCCATTTAAACCAATCAGAAAGCTTCTGTTATAATTCTGACAGCACTAACTATGACCCAAGAAATGGAAAGACTTAAGAGCAGTAAAAAAGTCAAGGGGGAGGGGGCACCTGGGTGGTTTAGTCAGATAAGCATCTGCCTTTGGCTCAGGTCATGATCCTGGACTCCTGGGATCAAGCCCTGCACTGGGCTCTCCGCTGAGCTGGAGTCGGCTTCTCCCTCTGCCTCTCATCCTGCTTGTACTCCCTCTCACTTGCTCTCAGTCTCTTGCTCTCAAATAAAACCTTTTTTAAAAAAAAAAAAAAGTCAAGGGCAGCCCGGGTGGCTCAGCGGTTTAGCGCCACCTTCGGCCCAGGGCGTGATCCTGGAGACCCGGGATTGAGTCCCACATCGGGCTCCTGGCATGGAGCCTGCTTCTCCCTCTGCCTGTGTCTCTGCCTCTCTCCCTTTCACGAATAAATAGATAAAATCTTTAAAAAAAAAATAAAAGTAAAGAGGACAGGGGTTGACTAAGGTGGACATGTAAGATTAAAGGAAAGTCAGCAGCCATCTTCCTTGCTCAGGTAACTGAGTGGGAAAGTGGCACCATTCCACAGAGACATAGAACACAAGAGGGGCAGACACTGTTTGCAGAATGTGGATGAGCAAGAAGTAGAAGAGTCACTTCAGTTTGGTATTTGCTACCAGGAACAACACAGGCCCACATGCGTGAACTCGTGCAAATGGAGATGCTTCCTGCCTGGAGTCAAGGAGCAGGGAGCTGGACTTTTGGAAGGGGAATAAGCCTTGGTGGGCCCCATCTGCTCTTGGTTTGGGGGTGGAGAGGAGGCATCTGCTATTCTGTCTGGGGCTCTTTAAAGCCTTTTACAAAACCCTAGAATTTCACGGCTGTAACTGAGTCTTTGTACTCCTCAGAAAGAGATGTATGTTTACCTTTGGGAAAATATCTCCATGGGTTCTCTTTGGGGAGCACTATGCAAAAGCAAAACAGCGTAATGACAACATGGAGTTAAACTACTGTGCATAATAAAAATAATGATTTCCCTAATATGCAGAGATTGATTTGGACCACCTTATGGTAAAAGCTGCTTCTCTGTATCTAGACTGAGGGCTTCCAGAGGTTTCTTTAGGTAATTTTTTATGCAGCATTATCATGCAAGGACTATTCTAAGCACTTGAAATAATTTAATCCTCATAATAACCTTACCCCCCCCCCTTCCAGATGTGGAAACAGAGAGAAGGGACCTGCCCAAGGCCACATGCCTAATACATGAGACTCAAGGTCAGGCAGTCTACCTCAAGACCATGTTCCTGGGGATCCCTGGGTGGTGCAGCGGTTTAGCGCCTGCCTTTGGCCCAGGGCGCGATCCTGGAGACCCGGGATCGAATCCTACGTCGGGCTCCCGGTGCATGAAGCCTGCTTCTCCCTCTGCCTGTGTCTCTGCCTCTCTCTCTCTCTCTCTCTCTCTCGTGTGACTATCATAAATAAATAAAAATTTAAAGAAAAAAAAAAAGACCATGCTCCTGCTCACCAAGCCCTGCTACAGCTGGGTTTGCTGGGTTCCCATCTTCTCTTGAAAATGCTATCATTAGAGGCTTCACTCTTGCATGGCAACACACAGTGGAGTGTCACCAGGTACTCGCCCATCATCTGTTGTTACCACGCCCCACTGTCCTGGACTAAAGGCCAGCTGGATTTGGAATTGCTACCACACGCTCTTCTGTGGACACAATGCTTCATGTATTCGTCCATTCATGCTTGTCCCCTATGGACAAAGGAATGTGCCACACCGCCCTTAGATTAAGTCGAAAAACACTTCACCAAATTCTAGGCTAGGCAATGAAACAGATGTGTGAATATATGTATAATCCTACCCCGCAGAGCTTTCAGCCTAGTCCTCGCCCCTTCCACAGTTAGTATATCACAGATGCACAGGTGCCACAAGGGAGGCTTTCTCTCCATGAAAGGGCAGAGAGGGAGAGGCCCAAGAGGCAGCCACAGGGCTTCAGGAATCTGCAATCCGAAAATCCCTATCCTTTGCTTCCAGAAAATGTTCTTGCCATCAGGTCTTTGATAATTTAATCCTTTTGTCTCTTTCTGTTGGGCCTCCTGAATTCATCATCCTATTTTCTTTATTTTCTTACCCAATTTTCTTTCCTATGCACACGTTCTGAGAGGTATCTTCCACCTTACTTCTCACTACTTTTACTGAGTTTCTATCTGCTTTGGTACTTTTAATTTTCCTGTTCTTTGAATGTACTTTAAAAAAGTATTCTGGGGGGCCTGGGTGGTACAGTTGGTTAAAGCACGTGACTCTCAGTTTTGGCTCAGGTCTGATCTCAGGGGGTCGTGTGATCTCAGGGGGTCATCAGATCAAGCCCCACATCAGGCATCTGGCAGTGGAATCTGCTTGGGTCTCTCTCTTCCTCTTCCCCTCCCTGGCCCCTCAAATAAATAAATAAATCTTAAGAAAAAAAAAATAGATTCTGTTGGTCTTTCATGGATGCAATATCTTCCCTTAGCTTTCTGGAGATCTTCTGAGATTTAAATGTTTTATCTTCTTTTAGCTTCCTTCTGCTTGTGGTTTCATCTCTATTACTCAAAACTGTTTTCTCTCTGTTTTGGCCTCAAATTGGGAAGCAAAGGCTTTATTTTCTTCTTATTGAAATATAATTGGCATATAACACATTAGTATTAGGTGTATGGCATATTGATTCCATACTTGTATATATTACAAAATGATCACTACAATAAGTCTAGTTAGCAACTGGCACCATACAAAGTTACAAGAAAATTTTTCTTTTGTGACGAGAACTTCTAGGATTTACTCTCCATGCAACTTTTAATATTATTAACTATAGTGACCATGCTGTACACTGCATCCCCACAACTTACATATAACTGGAATTTTGTACCTCGACCCTCTTCATTCACCTCCCCACCCCCATCTAGCAACCCACTGTTCTTTTCTCTGGATCTAGCTTTGTTTATTCATTTGTTTTGTTTTTTAGGTTCCACATTAAGTAAGATCATACAGAATTAGTCTTTCTCTAAAAGACTAGTCTTATTAATGTAGCATAATGCCCTCACTATCCATCCAGGTTCCTGAAAATGGCAAGATTTCATCTTAATGGCCAAATAATATTCCATTGTATGTATGTATGTATATGTGTGTGTATGCACGCACACACATACACACACACCATCTTCTCTATCTATTCATTCATTAATGGACACTTAGGTTGTTTCCATGTATTGGCTATTGGAAATAATGCTGTAGCACACATAAATCTTTTCAAATTGGTATTTTCACTTTCTTTGGATAAATGTCTCATAGTGAAATTGCCGGATCATATGGCTAATTCTATTTTTAATTTTTTGAGGAATCTCCATAAAGTTTTCCATAATGGCTGTACCAGTCTATATTCCCACAGCAGTGCACAAGGGTTCCTTTTTCTCCACACCCTCAGGAATACTTGTTTTTTCTTATCTTTTTGATAACAGCCATTCTGACAGGTGTGAGGTGATATCTTACTGTGGTTTTGATTTGCATCTCCCTGATGTTGAGTGATGCTGAGCATATTTTCATGTATCTGTTGGCTATCTGGATGTCTTCTTTGGAACAGCATCTATTCAGATCCTCAGATCCTCTGCCCATTTTTTAAACAGATTTTTTTTTTTTTGGTATTGAGTTGTATGAGCTGTTCATGTATTTTAAATATTAATCCTTTAACAGATAGATGAATGGGTCTCCCATTCTGCAGGCTGCCCGTTTTGCCCTCTTGTTGATTGCTGTGCAAAAACTTTTCAGTTTGGGGATCCCTGGGTGGCACAGCGGTTTGGCGCCTGCCTTTGGCCAGGGCGCGATCCTGGAGACCCGGGATCCAATCCCACGTCGGGCTCCCGGTGCATGGAGCCTGCTTCTCCCTCTGCCTGTGTCTCTGCCTCTCTCTCTCTCTGTATGACTATCATAAATAAATAATTAAAAAAAAAAAACTTTTCAGTTTGATGTCGTGCCACCTGTTTATTTTTACTCTCCTGCAGAGGCTGTCTTTAAATACCTAGCTGTCGAGGAACCCTGTACATGCGGGTGATCTGGCAATCTGTGTGGTGAGCAGAGATTCAGCCACTTGGCTAGAGATCTCAAAATGTCAGAGTTGGCCTTTTCTCTTGGACCAGTCTCCTTAAAAAAGAATGTTTCCACCTCCTGCCAGGATCGAGTGAAAGCCTCCTGACAGGATTCTGGGAGCCAAAAAGAAAGAAAGCATGGCTAACTTCACTTAATCCCCAATTTTGAGTGCGAGAATGCAATTTCCATAGTAAAATTTTTAACAACCCACAATGGGGAAAATAATTTACTACAATAGCATTTCAACTGTTACTACTTTCACTGGTTAGACACATCCCTCAGATTACCTAACGTATCTCAACCTTGAGCTATTAACTTACTTTCTATGGGCAAGACACCCTAGAGATTACAGGACAGTTAAAACTTCACTTAAATCAAAAAAAAAAAAAAAAAAAAAAAACTTCACTTAAATCACAGAAATACAGCCCAATCTTATCCCTGAGCCTCTGAGGAAGGCTGGAAATTCTACAGAAGACAGGTCTCAGCAAAAGGTTCACAGGTAGTGACTTCTGAGCAAGATTTTTTTTTTAATATTTTATTATTTTATTCATGAGAGACACAGAGAGAAAGGCAGAGACACAGGCAGAGGGAGAAGCAGGCTCCACACAGGGAGCCCAACGTGGGACTCAATCCTGGGTCTCCAGGATCGCACCCTGGGCCAAAGGTGGCGCTAAACCACTGAGCCATCCCTGCTGCCCCCTGCGCAAGATCTTGATTGAGAAGGAGTGCACGCTGCTTAATAATGTTAAGGACTGTGCCTGGCTCCCACACTCCCCACTACGTAACTCTTAAATTCCTAGAGGTTCCTTGTCTTGTAGAGCACAAGTAGTAATACCTACCCTGCTAGTTGAGATCACAAATGTAGAGTGTTTATTAGTAAGATATATTAGAGACAAAGTCAACATCCAATTCATGGCAGAAGTAGTTAGAAGGGTTAACCTGATTTCTGTAGGCCGATGAAAGGGAAATGCTAAGATTGTTCTCTAAATGGAAATCCTATGCGACTCCCCCCCGCCCATTTAATACTTCAAAAGTTCCATCATAGCTCTAAAAAGCATCTTTCCTGTTACCCTTCAAAGCTCTATGAATCCTGTCAAAAAAAAAAGAAGAAACAGACTATTGTTCCTACTATGGTAACATCTGGTATGTTTGGAATGTGTAATTAAATCCAATGACCAAATGAAGCACAAGTGTTCCATAGAATTTTCCCCTAAACCATGCCCTATAAAAAAACAATACGCATTTTTCTAAACTGAAGATACACCAGCAGTATACCATTCCATCATGATCTCACGTAAAAGTTAAAACAAAAAAGAATACCTAACAGTCTGGTATTATCTTCTCAATGATTCGGTCAACTTTACAACATGGTAAGATTTTCATAGTAAAAAAGGAGTGTTAGTATATGATATTCTAGCAGTATTCTGCTTCTCTAAAAAACTTTTAAGAAGGTTAACAAAACAGACCTTTGGGGAGATACAACATACTGGCCTCACCCTGGTTTACAAGGCCCTGGGTTTTTTCTTTGGTTTTTGTGTTTTTTTTTAATTCAGACTATATATATATAAAATCTGTATTAAATATATATAAACATATATGCAAATATATGTTATATTTATAAAAATTATATTTATAAATATATACAAATATATAAAAATAAATATATATCAATACAATATTTTTCTGTCAAGTATAAAATAAGGAAAATTTATATTCACATCCCCTAAACTGAATACATAACATTAAACAAAAGTATGTGTAAAAAAGTCTCAAGCTGCAATCCAAATAAAATTTTGTAGAACACAGAAATCACCTATAGAGTTTGAAAGGCAAGGTGTCTGAAAATTAGAGGAACCCTCTCTGTGGAAGTGACAGCTAGAGGCTTTTTCTTCTGCCAACACCTTGACACCTCTCACAGCACCACACAAAGACAACCGGAGTAGTACTAAGCAATGGGGGTGTCACAACACAGCTCCAGTCTAAATGTCTCCACCTAGAGCATGAGCCACCAACTAACCTCTTCAGACCTTCCTGGCGGCAGAGCCACACATCAGGACTGTGCCTGTCTGCACTCTTCCAGTCTGACCCTGCAGGAGTTGTCCTTCATCACCAAAATCCTCTGCTCCAGCCGCTCTCAGCCTCCTTCCTCAACATTCAAAGGATGGAAGGTGGCCATCCTTCCCCACCATTCTCCTCCCTCCTCCCTGGTTCTAGGAAGCTGTCTTCTTTTTTGTTATATGTTTTTGTCTGCATTTTTTCTAACAAATTCCTTTAATGGGGTACCACGTTATTATATATGTAATATTAGGGAACAGCATGAACATTTTCCACCTACAAACAACTGTTAACTATACTGTCTGGTCATCAAAAGACAGTATTCTAAGCATTTTAAATCTCCTATTTCAGATTTTGTGTATATAGTCTTTCCCCTCAGTTCTCAGGTTTTCGGGACCAGGCTAAAGTTACTGTGTTGATGTGTATGATCTCTTTCCAAACTGAGCATGATGCCAGACCTTCAGAGCTGCAATGCTGCATGGGGGCTGCACTTATGGTCCACTAGCTCTGCACCAAAGTCTAACATGTAAGATGCACAAATCTTGAGTGCTGAGCTCCACGGCTTTTGACATAAGCAAACACATACAAGCATGTGTGCGTCCCCATCCTTGGACTACTACTAGACAAGATAGAAAACATTTCTGCTGCTGCTGCTTTCTGGCCCTTTGTGACAAATACCGCGCCACCAAATGGGACTATGACTCCTAGTACTGCCACCAGAGACTGGTGCCTCCTAACTTTACATACACAGTCATGCAATGGAAACATAAGAGGAGGGCAGCCCCGGTGGCGCCGCCCGCAGCCTGGGGTGTGATCCTGGAGACCCGGGATCGAGTCCCACGTCAGGCTTCCTGTATGGAGCCTGCTTCTCCCTCTGCCTGTGTCTCTGCCCCTCTCTCTCTGTCTCTATGAATAAATAAAATATTTTAAAAACAAAAAGGAAACATAAGAGGACATCTCCAGCTTTTTTTATGAGAATGGCAGTTCTTGATATAAAAGTGCCACAAAAAAAGGTCACAAGAAAAAAAATTAGATTGATATCCCTCATGCAAATAGATTTCCTCAACAAAATATTGCATATTGGATCTAACAATATCTAAACAGGTTAATAAATCATGATCAAGTGGGATTTACCTCAGGAATGCAAGGCTGATTCAACAATCAAAACGCAATCCACCCATTATTTTAAAAAACAGAAAATTTTAAAAAAAGAAAAAACAAAATTTCTACAATCAAATTGATACAGAAAAAAAAACACTTGACAAAATTCAATACCGTCTCATGATTTAATTTTTATTTATTTATGATAGTCACATAGAGAGAGACAGAGAGAGAGGCAGAGACACAGGCAGAGGGAGAAGCAGGCTCCATGCACCGGGAGCCCGACGTGGGACTCGATCCCGGGTCTCCAGGATCGCGCCCTGGGCCAAAGGCAGGCGCCAAACCGCTGCGCCACCCAGGGATCCCCCTTCTCATGATTTAAAAAAAAAAAGAAAAGAAAAGAAAAATTCTCAGAAAACCAGGACTTAAAAGGAAAATTTTTACATTCAATAGAAGATATCTAAAAAAACAAAGACAAAACTAGAACTAAATGCTATTTAACGCTGAAAACTCCTTCCATGGGGTTAGCGTATGACAAGAATACTGTAATGAAGGTGCTAGTCAAGGCGAGAGGGCAAGACAGAGAAATAAAAGACAAAGACTGGACGCTTTCAGCCCAGGGTGTGATCCTGGAGACCCAGGACCAAGTCCCACGTCGGGCTCCCTGCATGGAGCCTGCATGGAGTCTGCTGCACTCTCTGCCTGTGTGTCTGCCTCTCTCTCTCTCATGAATAAGTAAAGTCTTTTAAACAATTTTTAAAAAAGTAAATAAAAGACAAAGACTGGAAAGAAAAAGTTATTTTCAGATTACATGATTATAGATTTCTTTGGATTTTGGGGGATCCCTGGGTAGCTCAGCGGTTTGGTGCCATCCTTCAGCCCAGGGCGTGACCCCAGGGTCCTGGGATCAAGTCCCACATCAGGCTCCCTGCATGGAGCCTGCTTCTCCCTCTGTCTATGTCTCTGCCTCTCTCTCTGTCTCTCATGAATAAATAAATAAATCTATTTTTAAAAGAAAGATTTCTTTGGATTTTCTACTTGCTCAAGTAAACCTCCAGAACTAGTAAGGCCACAAGATAAACTAACAAAATAATCTACTTCTACATACTAAGCCAAGAATTGAACAACTAACCCTACAAGTCAAAAACTGTCCTTTAGGGCAGCCCAGGTGGCTCAGCGGTTTAACACCTGCCTTTGGCCCAGGGCGTGATCCTGGAGTCCTGGGATCGAGTCCCACATCGGGCTCCCTGCATGGAGCCTGCTTTTCCCTCCTCCTGTGTCTCTGCCTCTGTGTGTGTGTGTGTGTGTGTGTGTGTGTGTGTGTGTGTGTGTGTGATGAATAAATAAATAAAATCTTTAAAAAAAAAAGAAAACTGTCCTTTACAATAGCATCAGGAAAGCATGAAGCTCTCCACACTAAGATCGACTAAGGGAGATCACAGACCGAGCGACCTGGACAGGTCTACCAGAAGTGACAATACTGTTCACAGGTCAGTTCTCCCAAACTGATGCACAGACTAGACACAGCCCCAGTCAAAACTGAAGAGAACTTAAAGTTCGTCAGCTCTAGAAGCTGCTGTCACTGGCAAAGCACCCACCCTGCCCGCAAGCCCAAAGACTCAACAAGACTGTGCAACACAGGCTACACGAAAGCACCCCCACCAGAGCATCAGAGCACAGGAAAGCAGCCAACAGTGTGCTTGTCTTTTCACTCAAAGGAACAACATACTGTGACCACCGGTTGGTTTTCAACATCAAACTCCTATGAAACACATAAAATAGGACTCATTTTCCACAACTTTCTAGGAAGAAAGGTATAAAAGATGCAAGCATGTATCACCTGAAGTTGTTCAAGATAATATACACGTGTACATAAACCCAGTTCTATGAACTACAGTCAATAACACTATATAATTTATACAAATATTACTCAAAAACAAAGCCAAAATACTCAGTGATAATTGTTTTAAAGTTAATTTTTCTCCTTAACTGAAAACTGATAAAAGTTATGAAATACAGAAAACTGTTAAATTTACAATAAATTCTTAATAGCTTGAACAATTACAGATGAATCTGAAATCAAAGACATGTGAACACCATTTTAAAAACCGTGTCACTAACCATTTAGGCACTAGAAAGAAGTTTTCTAATTTTCACAAAAACCTCCACGACCTTTCCCATCTGCCTCTAGTGCTTTGAACCTCTGTCGCTGCACGAAGACAAGGTGACTGAATTCATTAATCCACTCATGTGCTCCCTACAGGAGTCCAGCAGGTGTGAGGCCCTGGGAGGGCAGCAATAAGCAGGACTGACCGGTTCCTCTCCTGTGGAGGATGGGGGGGGGGAGGGTGCATTTCATCGCAGGACAGCAGGACAGCAGGACAGCAGGACAGCAGGAGCAGTGCACCCCAGAGCGTGTGAGCTGGTGAAAAGGGCCAGCAGGAGCGGGCACCGGGGACAGATGGGGACAGCAGTGCGGGCATGAGGGTGGTGGTGGTGGGGGGGGGGACACGACACGGGTTCATATAATGACTGGGGGACAGACAGACAGACAACAGAAGCTGGCGCACACGCCTCCCCGCGCTGGCGAGAAGGCCCGTGGTGAACTGAAGAGCTCTCAGACTGCCCCTGAGGAGAACACGGGGAAGCGGGCAGCCTCTTCTCCAAGGAGGAAAGGGAGAGGACCTGGGAGACAAAGAAATGATAAGAGCCCCCGAGCCCCCATATAATTTCTGTCCGCGAAGGAGTTGATGTTAACGACACTCCCACCAGGCCTGAAGGGGGGCTCACGGCCCCCTCTCGGCTAAGACCTCGGCTAAGACGTCAGAAGCAAAGGGGAGCCCTGCGGGGAGAGCACCCTGGCCAGGCTGTGCTCCTCTCCTTGCCCAAGCACTGCCCACCTGCTGTGGCCTCAGCCTCCACGACGTGTTCGGTCCTCTACCACTCCCCACCCTCCCCGCCCTGCCCTGGATGCCTCCTAGTGCTGGGGAGCGACTGCCAGGAATCTAGGCGACAAGGCCCTAGTGGTTCCAGGGGCCCCCAGGGAGAGGGAAAGGCACTGGCGAGGCGACAGCGAGGCACAGGAGCAGGCAAGGTGTGCGGAGGCCCGCAGCGGCGGATGGAGCAGGGCCAGGTCGGTGGGCAGGGCTAAGACCAGAAGGCTGGGACCCCACGTGGGGACACTGATCCTGAGGGGCAGAGAGAGGGCTTCCAAGAGTCCCGCTCTCACCCCTCAGAGAAAGGGGGTGGAGGAGCAAGCCTTCCCTACTCGCCTCTCCACAAACCTTAATGCAGCCTCTGGCCGTCATCAGCAGGAAAGCCCATCCTGGTTTCCCTAAACACTTCACAGTTCACTTCTCAGTGCCTTTGCCCTCAGAATCCCCACCTTCTCCACTGGCATCAAACAGCACTGCCTTTAGAAAAATGCCCCGTCCCACTTCCTAGCTGGAGGTTAAGTATACTGCTTACCTTAACTTCAACTATAAAGTATAGGTAATTTAGTACCTATTTTATAAAGTTACTGGAGATATCACACTTTTTTGACAAATTGTCAAACCATCATACAAATTAATGGTTTTACTTAACCTAAGGCAAATGGACAATTGGCTATTGGAATAATGATAGAAGAGTGGAAAACATCTGTACATTTTCTACAAAACTCTCAGCTGCCTGAGAGTAGAGACACTGGCATTAAATCTTTCTTTAATACCACCTACCATAGTACGTGAATATAGTAGGTGCTTAGTAAACATTTGTTGCAAGGTAAGTAGTAAGTTGTTTGTAATAAAGGATGAGATTGAGGCTAAATATTAAGTATGATAGATGGAAAAGCACTAGCTGGAAGAGGTGTTTTAATAAAGCACACTGAACATGGACTTTAGTGAAATTCTGAAAAAAAAAAGAAAAGAAAAATGCCCCGGATTTCACCACTTTGGGGGGGCTTTTTCACTCAACAATCACTGAGTGCTGATAATATGCCAGACCATATGGACTCAAAAAGCAGTAACATTTGAACCTGGCCCAAAGGAAGTTTACAACCAAGGAACATGAGAAAAGCAAATAAACAAAGTTGAATGAGTTACCAGCTATGCCAGTGTGTGCAGAGCTGATGCACAAAGATGCCCGAGCCCAACCAGGTGTCCAGAGAGGGACAGATGGACAGATGGGCGCACGCGCACACGCATACACATGCGTGTATGTACACACACACACACACACACACACACAGCCATGCCCTAGGGCAGAATCCTGAAGGTTTCCCATTTAAAAAGAATGAATGGGGCAGCCCCGGTGGCGCAGCGTTTTAGCGCCACCTGCAGCCCAGGGCGTGATCCTGGAGACCCTGGATCGAGTCCCGCATCGGGCTCCCTGCATGGAGCCTGCTTCTCCCTCTGCCTGTGTCTCTGCCTCTCTCTCTCTCTCTCTCTCTGTGTCTCTATGAATAAATAAATAAAATCTTTAAAAAAAATAAAAATAAAAAGAATGAATGTTCCAAGCAGAAGGAGCAGCCGAGCTTAACGGGGTATGAAGGGGCACCACCTGGCAGGGGCCTATCAGAGAACTAACCACACAGTGTCCTGGCGGAGTCCATCAGAGGCAGAGCCGGGGGGAGAGGCCGGTGGAGAGGGGGCCAAGCAGGGAACAGACTGGAACTCAGCTCAGCGTTCATTCTTACTGAGGGCCTAGTGTGTGCCGGGCACAAGGGGTTCCCTCATGCTGGGCACTCTTATAAATTAGTCACTCTCTGGAAAGCATTTAACACCTTTTACTGTAAAGGTAGATATCTAGACTATTTACATAAGTACAATTATAAAATAAATTCACACACTTACATATAAATATATTTCTAATCTGTTTTCCCCACAAGTCAATTAGCAACTCAAGCTGTCAGACCGGATGGCCACGATCCCAGAGGAGTGGCAGAGGCCCAGGGAGATAATTCCCAGGGAAGCGATCAGGCCCTGGGAGCCCGACTGAGACCCATCTGGTGAGAGAGCTAGAATTCGGTGTGTGCGCTGCTGCAGGAAGAGACTCAAACACCAATCTACTCCTCTCACCCAACTGTTCTTCGAGCATGTGGATTAGTTAAGTCTATAATTTATCCATTCATTAAGGGAATATTCATTTCTGCCAATACCTTGTCAAGCAGAAGAAAACCTGACGCTGTCCCTGACTATGTTGCATTTACTACCCAGCAAAGAAGACAAGAGAGCAAGCAGGTACGATATGTAATGGTTAATGCCGGTCACTGCTGTGCAAAACCAGCAAACAAGGCTCAGGGAGGGAACATCAGGGAGAACGTGGTTTACACAGACAGGGCTGAGAGAAGCTTTAGGCTCAGACATGCGAGACCAGGAGGAGCAGGCCAAGCAGGGGAGGAAGAGGCACAGAGGCCTGACAGGGAAGAGCTCTGGGTGTCTGAGGGGCTCCCATGTCCAAACAACTGCACTACTGATGAGCCAGAGGCCAAAGGCCCGAAGCTGGAGATGGTGGGGAGAGGCCAGATCAGGTGAGGCCTTGCAGGCCACGTTAAGGATTTGCAATCTTATCCAAGAAGAAGCCACCAGGGAGTTTTTAGGAGAGTAACACTACATTCGTGTTTTTATAAACTCACTCCGGCAGCTGTGTGAAGGATGAGGCGTGAGGAAACAGGAAGATCCAACAGGAAACCACTCCCACAGCCCAGAGAGAGATGAAGGTCTCCTGGCACAGAGTGGATGCTGCAGAGAGGGGGCGAGGGGGGGGAACTCCACACCTGTTCTGGAGCCAGGATGGTAAGGGTACTGAGATGGAGTCCTTCCATGCGGCAGGAAGCATCACAGAGGCCTGGGCCTGAGGCATGAGCGACTAAGTGCACGAGGGTCCAGCACGTTAACTAAGATGGGGGGACTTGGGGAGGAACAGATTTCAGGGAGAACAATTAAGAAGCTCTCTCAAGATGTGCACGTATGTGCAAGCTGACCACTGGAATCCAAGACAGAGACGTGAAGACAGGCTGCACACAGAACTCTCTGGATGGAGGGAGGGAGAGGGAGTTTAAAATATCGATACAAAAAAAGCATGACTTCAACCACAGGACCCAGAATCACATACATAAACAATTACTAGTATACTCAATCTCCATCTGCTACTGAAAGATCTAGAAAAAAAATCGGCACGCACAGTCCTGACACTTCTTGAATCCTTTCCAGTCTCTCGGAGAGACGAAACAAATAAAGGGCACACTCATGTCATCTATGAACTTTCCAAACAGGGCTTTCTGCATTCAATAACCTTGCAACCAAATACAGCACTACAGCACTGCAAACATTTACTTCCACACTCTGAATTAAAACTGCCTTTATTAAGCCTAGGAAATCATGATGTAGTTCAACACATGTCATAACAAAGTCATTTTAAATACATGAAAATGTTATCAGCTGTGGGAGTGACCTGGGGGGGCGGTTTCCTTACCCTAACTCTGCGGTACAATAAACTGTATCACAGAGACAGCCACAGAGGTCTTAAGGATACCTTAAAGTTTTCAGTTCAAAGTATACAAATATAGCTCTGTTCTATTATTTTTAGCCTGTTCTACTAAGTATTTTGTGTCTTCTTAAATTGGGACACTGCTGTTTTTGAGGTTAATGTGGCTGATAAAATCAAATGTGGGGTTTCAAATGCCTAACTGCAAATAGAGATTAACAGTCTCCGGACTTGAGGGCTTTATTTTGTCTTTATCTAAAAGGAGTAACTTTTATACTTGAAAATAACCAATTCAGCCAATTCCTATACATCAATATCTTTGTCTTTATCACACAGCAAAAATTAACCAGAATAAAACCTAGAGTTTCCTGCCTTCCTGGCCTGGTACAGAGAAGTGTGCTGAGAAGCTGGCACACTGTGTACCCCCTGGGGAGGCAGTGTACTCAGCCCTGAGAAGGGGACAGGGTGACAAACTCCTTAGTGTCGTCAGACACCTCCTCTTGAACGATCCAGAATCACTTGCTCTGCCAGTCAGCAAATATAATGGGAAAAATAAGTTGCTTCCGTCAGTTGAAGGGAATGAGCAAAAACACCTCAGTCTCTCTTTTCTTCTGAAGTTCATATTTGTAAAGTCACTTTGAATTACTTAAAAACCCAGGAAACAATTATTTAATATCCCATTGTTACTGGATTCATAGGCTTGAATCTAACCTAGACTTAGTGAAATCAGAGCCTTATTGCTAAGGATCAGTGCTAATGGAGGGCTGTCACACCATGGAGGTGGCGTTGTATAATGGGTCCCCACAAGTCTGGGGGAGGGCAAAATCTTCAACAAGTATAGTACAGAACTCTCTGCCTCTGAGCACTCATTACTAGTCAAGCTCAATTATACTGTGCAGTCCTCAGGTGAGAAATTACAGTTTTTAAAAGTTCCCATCCCCAACACCCTTTAGAAATCAATAGTTTGAATTTAACTCAGCAACATCTTTACTTTAAATACCTAAATCAGGAAATAAAGTGACAGGTGCTTTGTTCAGAGAAAGAGAGCATCACATTAAAAGAGTTCTAACCTCACAAGTTTTAGAAACGTTTAAAAGGGGTGCTGGCTCAGTTGGTGGAGCATGTGACTCTCTTGATATCAGGGTTGTGAGTTCAAGCCCCACGCTGGGTGTAGAGATTACCTAAAAATAAAATCTTTAAAAAACAAAAGAAAGAAATGTTTAAAAGCCTAGACAAGAATTACTAGATAATGCTGACAACTTGGTAAACAAAAAGTGATCTAACAGAGAAACTATGGTCTGGCACTAGCACCTCAATGTCCTGGCGGCTTTAGAAGTTTTAAGCTAGACACTAACCTGAATCAGTATGAAGGTCTACTTATAATACCGCAGGTCATTACCCAGCGCACAGGTTTCTTCCTTTTAAAAATCTTTCCTGAGTTGGTTAACATGATACTTGAGTATATTCTTTAAAGTAATAATAAATATTTGTATTAAATTCTTTATTATGGATTTCATCTCCTAAGGATAACATTCACTAGTACTTTAAAAAAAGCAGATAAATTATTGGTCTTATTCATACATGGATTATACAGCATTTGTGACTTGTAAACATGCTTTCCAAACATTGTCTTGAATGTTACAATGAAAATATATTTTATATTTATATTTTTATGCAAATAAAAACCCTAACAACATTAAACTAGAAAATGTTTATTCACAGTATTACTGACCCTAAGTGATAAGCCCACCTTACAATAAGACAAAGTTTCAAATTAAATACACAATCTTTATGGTAAGTAAAGAAAACCAATTTTTGAAATAAGAAAAACCAGATCACTTTTTTCCCTCAGTCCTATTTAAGATAAAATTAGTCTCTTTATTCTTTAAAAACTTCCACATCACAGAACGGATATGGGTGCCATAATTAAAACACACAAAATAAAACATAAAACTATAAGAGACAGGACAAAGCTTAAAAAAAGATAACTTAGTTAAAATGAACTTCCATAAAAATATTTGTATTTACTTTTCTAGAAGCTATCTAGGTCAGTCATTTTATGCAAGAGCTGCAAACCTATACTACATCAAGTTCTACTTTTCTTTAAATTTAATTGTAAATCTATGTGAAATAAAGTCTGAAAAACTCTTATCTACCTTTTTAGTGCAAAAGCATGAGTCTGAGTAAAATTTAAACCAAATAGATTTTTAAGTTATGTATACCTTTAGCCCAACACATTGGAAATGGACTACAGCCGCTCTTCTCCATACAGACGGCACCTGCTGGTCTCAGGGCCTCTCGGCCCGCCAGTTCCAGCAACATAAACTCAGGCCTCTCAAGATCAGGCCAGGCGTCCGCGCACCAAGTCCCCGTTCATCGCTCCCACAGGGTTCGCTTCGATCCACAGCCACACTAAGTTTCCCCTGTGCGCTCCTTCTGTCAGAGCTTGAAGCAAAATTTGGGAGGTGCTCCTTCTGTAATATTTTCCAGCAGCTCGCAGAATGCCTCTCAGTTACAGAATCTTCTCCTGCTTCCGCAATCTGAAACACAGACCATCCTGGCTAGATTGAGCTCCTGAGCAGAATGAAACCAGCTAGTAATGTGACCCCACCGGCCTGGGTGCCTAGATTCATTCAGGGAAGGAGAGAGGGAGGGAGGGGAAAGAGGCCAGCAGCCAGGACCTGATTAATATGCTAATCCCGCCCTTCTGCTCAATTCATCTGGCAGGCTTCTGCTCACAAAACCAACAGGCGATTCTAAAATTGAGTACGCTGCAAATCAAGTCTGACCCAGATCATGTCTGTAGATGGCTCCTCCAACTATTTTTGTTTTCAAAGTCATGCCTCGGGCCTATTACCAGCCTAATTCTGACCTTAAGCCTTAAGGTAACCGCCTTGATGAAAAGTAAATAATATTGGGGGAAAAAAGCTTGATCAACATTAAGAAGTCTATAAAGACTATGTCTACAGGAACCCAGATATTTCAAAGGTAAAAAATCTTTTTCAGATTGACTTACTTTTTCAAAGTAAGTTTGCAAATTTATAAAACTATTTAGAAAACACATAAAAACAAGAGTTTGAAGTTGCAAGATTCTATTAAAATTAGCTTAGGGAATACTGAGGAATCCGAGATACCCGATTTCTTAATTTGAAAACACAAGTGAGTACTAAACCTATACTGAAGGACAGAAAAGACACTCTAACAATCTGTAGTAGTAACTTTTTTAAAAAATGCAGAGCTAGTTACACTTTTTCCATTCAAACCGAGAGATAGTCACGGTCATCTATAAAATTTAGCTATTTAAACACTTCCACTTTGGCAGTAAGACAGTAAGAAACTGGGCTCCTACAGCCTCTGTTGTCTGAGTACACGGAATACGCATTCAGGCTCTACCCAGTTCAGCTATCCTATTACGTGGGTAATTCTGTTAGTAGTAAATCCCATACACTAAGAAAAAAATCAAGTCCTCTACTTAACTGTGAACATGACCAAGACTTTATGAATTCACTAACTTGTGAAAACAAGAGCTGAAAAAGGCTAGGGGAACAAGAGGCCTATCTGTGTCCCGTGATGCCCCAGGACAGCTAGTTTCATTTCCGATACACTACTCTCCATGATGGCTTTGTCTCCAGGCGTTACATTCAGCCTCCTAATAGCAGTCAGAGCTCGAATAACCTCTTGGATGCCCCTGGCGAAAACATATCATTCACCAGAGTGAACTCTGACCCCAGACAACACTGGGAAGAAAAGAGGCTCCAGAAAAACACAGGCGAGCAAGCTAGGAAAGAAACAGAAGAAACAAGCGGATAGATCACCATTACTGAGGACCCTCAGGACAAAAAGGCCATCTTAGGAGAAATCCAAGCACATCCCACAAGCAAGTCGGGTGTCTGACACAGGCCCCTGAGAACGGCTTGTGGTTTAATTTGAACCTTCAAATAATAGATGTATCAACAACACAAGCAAACAATGAGTCTCTCTTGGAACTTAGGACTCTAAAGTTAAAAAACAGAAGCTACCTTTACTAGCTGCCAACAATATTCTACATACCAAATATTGATCACACCCAATTTTCACATCTTCTAAGCAAAAACAGTGCTGTCACATCTTTTAAAGATGCATTAAAGATGGAGTCAAATATCTAGGAAGTGACACTGCTTCACTGAGCCCACCTGTCACCCAAGAAGCCAGGGGTCTTCACGTATACACACACACCCAGAAAGGGTTTTTGAGCCGGACTGAATAGATGTCCCAGCACCACCTGCACAGAAGAGAGAGAGGCTGGTGCAAGCAAGTGGTGGCAGTGCCTGGAGCCTCCACGCAGTAGAGGAGGGGAGGAGAGGACAGATAAGGGAGAGGAAAAGTCAAGTCTCTAACTGCAGAGTAACCAGTGGGTGGCAGCTTTCTCTCCCACCCCACCAAGCTTTCTGTTTATCTCAATATCCAAGTATCACTTCCTCATGTGCAAAGTCCTGACGGTAGAAAAGATGACAAGATCCAAGAAGCAAAGACCCCTCCAGGCCACCAAGCAGAGCCCCACTGGAAGCAGCAGCCACACAAGAGCCGAGAAACAATCAGGCTGCTGAGAAGAACAGACAGGCAGGAGAGGAAGGGTCTGTGCCAAGCAAAGGAAAAGCTACTGTGCTCAGCACTCTCCAAGAGAAAAACCATCACCCTTCACTCTTGACACAACCCCAACAAAGCAGTTCATTCCCCACAAATACCAAAGAGGAGAGTGCAGTTCAGGTGGTGGGGCACAGGCCTAAGGTCAAACCGCTGAGAGATTACACGAGGACTGGCCACTCTGGACAGCATCACTCCTGTTTTCTTCCAGCTAAACAGGAAAAACCAATTATGCTCTTAGATTCCCAATTCCTGAAAAGAGCAGGAAAGGCCTAGAGTTAATGGTGGGGCAAGTGAAAAGATGAGCAGTCCCTTTATGTGCTCTGAATAAGAAACTCTACAAGCTAACATAAAGGCTGTCATTTATTAAAAAGTTCTATGGTCTCTTTAGAAAATTCTATGGGATCAGTAATAATTAAGAGCAATCCAGGGAAGTCCTATTTCACAGGTAAACTCCTAATTAAAATTTACAAGAAAGATGCTACTATTTTCTTGGACCTCAATCCATAGCCATCCTGGACTCCAGACTGTCTCTATCCTCAAAGCAATCCATTAGCAAAACCCAACATCCTTGCCTTTAAAACAAATCCGGATGGTGTAGGTGCCCCCACCGGCCCTGCCACCCTATGCTCTGTTCCCAACCAGCAGCCGCACCAGCCCTTTCATGATGCCAATCACACCATTTCACTCCTCTGCTAAAGCTCACCACAGTTCCCCAACTCTGCCAGGACCAGTGCTTAGGTACTCAGCCCAGTCCGTGAGGCCCTATGCATGTGGCTCCCCTCCCACCTACACCCTCTGTCTCACCGTGGCCTGGCTCCGGTTTCCTGGGCTTCAACACACTGACCTCCCTGCTGTCCTCTGCCCACACCAGGCCTGTCCCATGCCCTTTCCCTGCTTCACTTCCCATGGCACTTACACCTTCTCAATACCACGTGACTGACTTACACAGTATGTTTATTGTCAGGCTGCCCCCACCACAATCCAATCACCATGGTTGGAAGGAATCTGGTCTATTTTACATATATCATCTTACAGGCCTTATTATTGAAGTGGTAAGAGGTACAGGCCACATTCTGCACATCCAGAATGTACAACCTACAGGTAACAAGGAGATGGCAGAGGGAATTTCTATTCTCTTTTAGAGGCCACGACCACAGAAAAGGCATCTAGATGTTCTAGATGTCAGGACTCGGCGCTAAGCTCACTGATGGCATGGCCTGCCTCAATCTCAGGCACTGCTTTACCTCTGAAACTCCACTCAGCACAGGGGCCTGATTAAGTATTCACTGAACACGTGAAGTAAACTATATGAATATATAGTTTCAAGATATATAAAAAGAATATTTAAAAAATGGAGAAAGAAAAACTGACATAAAATCTAGGAAACCCATGTGGACTGCCTCTCCCCATCCCACGTGAAAAATAAGTCACACAATTGTATTCTGGTACTCCTATGAGAACTTCCATTGCAAATTTCTGTAGAACAAAAATGAAAATATTGTGTGAGACTAGAAAGAAGTCCTTAGAAGTCTAGCAAACAAGGTGATGAGCAGGATCAGGAAGCAGAAAAGGGAATTCCAAAACCCTTCATATACTGTGCAGCTAATACAACTTCCCTAAAGAAACCTGGCTGTAGGTGAGAAAGTCACTGGAAAGGACTACAAAGAAAGAAGCCAAATATAAATGTCACCAAAAGCAGATCACACAAATGCAAGTCTGATTCTCACACTTCTAATACAGCTATACAGTTTTATTCGTTGGCCTTAAGTAATACTTAAAGGCAGTAATTAGAAGAATAAAGCCATGGTAAACGCTGTCAAGTCAGTTAACAGGAAGAATGTGAAAGAAAACCGTAACTCATATTATACATACAGAATTCAAAATTTACCTCTCTTACTTCTTTTATGTTTGTGTTAATCAAGAATTACAGATTTAAATAAAATCAACACTGTTATACTACAGTGGCTCCAATTAGCAGCTGGTCATTACAACACACCCTAACTTCCAAAAGCTGGGTATCCTATCCTAAATTTAATTCTATTAAGACTCACAGAATTATCACTTCTACGTGCCTCACTGTTTCCACCAGAAAACAGAAATAACTTTTCTAAAAATCTTAATCTATCAACATAAATTAAGACTTGATAAAGACAAAAGAAATGTAGTGATAAGGATAGAATCGTGTTCTGAAGACAAATAAATAATAGGTCTCAAAATACAACATACTCCAAAAGGTGATGGTATTACTTGCTGTCCTTGCAAAGTGTCTAACAATTACTATACCTCCTCCTTCTGTTACTCTGAAGGAACTCTGGGGAAACTGAGGAAGGCACTACATTTGCATCTGGAAGATACACAGGAGCCCCAGTCCTGTGAGACAAGGAAAGACTCATTTCACCATCCTGAATTTGTCTGTTCATCTGTCCAAGGACAATGGCAATACCTATCGCCTGAGTACTGACTACATGCCAGTCATCAAGTAGCATAACAGCAATACTAGTAACAACGAGACTATGATACCGATATAATGGGGATACTAAGTCAGTGCTCACTCTGTGCCAAGCCCCATCCTAAATACTTTAAAAATATGGACTCAGGTATTAATAAACAACTTCATGAGGTAGATTCTATGACCCCCGTGTAACAGGTGACAAACAGAAACATGGAGAGCTGAGCAACTTGTCTGAGTTCACAGACCTCCTGCATAGCAAAACTGGACATCACGCTTGGGCAGTCAGACTCCAAAGTGTGCTCCTTCATTAACTACTGTAGAACTTCACCTATTTTCTTTTTCCTTTTTTTTTTTTTAAGATTTTTTTTTTGAATTTATTCATGAGAGACACAACACAGAGAGAGAGGCAGAGACATAGGTAGAGGGAGAAGCAGGCTCCCCCACAGGGAGCCTAATGTGGATTCAATCTCAGGGCCCCAGGATCACAACCTGAGCTGAAGGTACATGCTCAACCTCTGAGCCAACCAGGTGCCCTTCACCCACTTTCTCAATCAATAATTCCAAAGACCAACGACTTCACAAGCCACACGTGACAAAAAGGCACACTGAGGAACCGAGAAATGAAGCAACATGCTTGATGTCACAGCTAACTGGTCGGTGGCAGAACTGGCACCAGCACTGGGACACCTGCCAGTGCACACACCCTAGTCACCACCTGTAATGACACCACCTCCGGAGACTGCAAAGGTTTCCAGAGAACCCGGAAACAGGCCTCACTCAGCCTACAAAGGCCTATAAAGGATGCCTAAACCACACAAAGAATATGAGACAGACAGGCTGCTCTCATCCCCATACAACACTCTGATTCACCAAATTCTGTGGCTCCCATGACAGTCCTCTGGAGTCTGTGATCCCGACCCCGGCCGTGGATGGATAACTAGCCATCAGTGTACCTGCTGGACATGTAGGTGGGACCAGGAAGATGCATCACAATCACCAAGTAATAAACCTAACAATGAATTAAGCATGAAATCTATAAAATACAAGATGTATAAAATAGAAGAGAAACTGCAACTCTAAAGAGGCAGAAAACTGTGAACTTATCCTCAATTCAGTTAATACTCAACTGGAGTATTTTCACCACACAGACATTTCACATGTATTTTGCCACAGAGGAGATGAAAGCTAAATTATCTAGGTTTAGAAACTGTTGGGAGGGGACGGTTTGATGGCTCAGGGGTTGAGCATCTGCCTTTGGCTCAAGTCATGATCTCAGCTTCCTGGGATCAAGTCCCACATCAGGGAGCCTGCCTCTCCCTCTGCCTGTGTCTCTGCTTCTCTCTCTTTGTCTCTCATGAATGAATGAATGAATGAATGAATGAATGAATGAATGAATGAATAAAATCAAGGAAGGAAGGGAGGGAGGGAGTGAGGGAGGGAGGGAAGGAAACAGTAGGAGGTTACTTGCCACCAAATTTAAAAGAGAAAAAAAAGGCTCCTGAAATATGAAAGAAGATGTCACTTGAGTTTTCTAAATATACTAGTAGAGGCATGGTAACACAGAACTTGGGCAAAAAAATCACCAAAATTGTCAACCCAACCATATGTGTTATAAAACAGAGTGGGGTTTTTTTTGGCTTATATTAACCAAATAACAAATATCGAAAGATAATCAAGTAGTTATTTATTTTAATGTTAACACCAATCGAATAAACTTTCCAACTTCTATTTTACTGAACATGCATATACACAGCCAACTTACTTTTATCATTTTGTCATCATAGACTCTTTTTCACTGGGGAAATCTAGTTTACCTACAGTGTGATCATTCACTTGATGGATCGAGCAGCAAAGCGCTCTGTTTGAAGGACTGCGGCAGAGAGAACCTGCCGTGGCTCAAGGGCAGTCAGGCTGTGCAGTGACACCCACACAGCTACACGGGAAGGCCCAAGGGCAGCACTGGGCCCTGCTGGCAAATGGGTCCCTACCACATACATTGCCCATTTTCAGAAGTATCAGCAGCATCGTACGCGTCCGGTCCTTCCCCTAGCCGGATGCTAAGTAGAGCCCTGAAGAAGATGGTTTCTCTTCTCAAACAGCTACACAGTGGTGGGTTTTCTTTGTCAATGGCTCTCTTCTATGCTTTTGGTTTTGTCACACTGGTATCAGCAGATATTATTCCAATTTAGCCTTTAATTTATAGAGTTATTTTTCCAATTCTCCCTAAAACTTTTTATCATCAAAAAATGTTAAAAACTAACCCCACACCTATCAGGATGATTACCTTTTTTTTTTTTTTTTTTTAAATGAGAAACAGGAAATAACAAGTGTTGGCCAGGATGTCAAGAAGCTGGAACCCTTGTGCACCATGGGTGGGAATGTAAAATGGTGTGACCCATGGTGCTATCACCTCAGGGAACAATGGGAAAAGGGGTGCCTGGGTGGCTCAGTCAGTTAATCAGCTGCCTTTGGCTCAGGTCATGATCCTGGGGTCTTGGAATCAACTCCCACATTGGGCTCCCTGCTCCTCGGGGAGGCTGCTTCTCTCTCTCTCTCTCTGCCCTCTCCCACTCTGTCATGAATAAATAAAATCTGAAAGGAAGGAAGGAAGGAAACAAACAATGGGGACAGAGTTTCAGATTCGCAAGATTAAAAAGTTCTAGAGATCTGTTTCCCAATAACATGAATAAATGTAACGCTGCTGAACTGTACACTTAAAAATGGTTAAAATGATCAAATATGTTATGTGTTTTTTATCACAAAAAATGTTTAAAGAATGTTAAAACCACTTTAAAGCAGTATCTCTCATTTATTTTACAACAAACACGAATATAATCGTGTCTACTTTTGTAGATGAGGAAAAAGCCTCTACATGTTAAGAACAAGAGGTGGGAAAGGGCAAAGACAATCACCAATCCTTGAGTGAGGACATGATCTAGTCCAATACTTCAAGGGAGCTTCATGTGGCTTTTTTAAAAAGTTAACCCCGTCATGAACTCTGAGATAATCACCAACACATTGTGAAGACTGATAAAAGGAGCCCTCACTTAGAATGGAGTCTGCAGGCCAGCAGGGGTGCCCTCAGCCCTACCTCTCCTCCTCAACTGCAGGCCCAACAACGGAGAGATGCACCCCACAGGCAAGTAAGTTACTGCTTTACTACCCCGCAGAGGGAAGGATCCTCTTCCCTCCCAACTACCCCCTTTCCTCTATAAAAGAGCAGTCCTCTCCTTTGTTCTGTCTACAGTTCTATCCTAGCTTGTTGCCGGGGTTTCTAATTTTTTGCTGTTACTGAATAAACTCATTTTTGCTGATAAAATAACTAGCAGTTTTATTTTTAAGGTTAGCAACACTATTTTCAAGAAAGAGAGAGCTGAGACTGAGAGAGGGTAAAGGACTTGGGGTTACTATAGGACTTTGTAAAATCAAAGCCTCATGAGACTCCAAAGCTCAAATCAATTCATCTTTCCACCACCCTCAGCCTGAGAGCCTGATGCCATCCACCCAAGCTTACTGTCAAGTATTCCCTGAATCCCCCCCACCCGGCCACATACTAGATACATGACCCTGGGCACTTTTTAAAAAACTTCTCTGTAGAACTTGGTTTTCCCATCAGTTAAAGTTCAAAACAGCACTCACTTTCCACAGTTGTCATGAGAATTAAGTATTATAAGTATAAAGGGCTTTGAGAGTACAGCATGACTAGTGCACTATTCTGCATCTCCTGCTCACTGTTCACTCCAATTCACTATTGATACGGTGAACTAAGCACTGGGGATCTGCAAAAATAGGGACAGAGTTCTGGTCCCTAAGGAGTTCAGGGCCCACGAAAAGACAAGCACTTAAGTCACTGCACCCACAAGTCCAGCTCCTGCCAGACTGGTATAAGAAACCTCTAATAATCCCCTTGAAGGTTTAAGGCAGTTTGAGGCTTACATGAGTCATAGGTTTAATACTGAAAAACTAGGAATGGCCTACATGTTAGTAGAAGAGAAATGAGCAAATAAAGTCTGGGAAAAGGTATTTGCCAAAAATTTTTCACTGACAATGGAAAACACTCATTAGTGAAAAAAGCCCACATAGTATAAAAGAATAATGTGAACTCCCATTCCTAAAATGCAAAGATTTTCACAATCTATACATTTTATATATATATATATATCTCAAAGGGTTTTTTGAGAGGACGCAAGAGCACTTACGAGCTGGGAGGTGGAAGGCAGAGGAAGAGAGAATCCCAAGCAGGCTCTATGATCAGAGTGGAGCCCTATGCAGAGCTCCATCTCATGGCCCTGAGATCATGACCAAAATCAAGAGTCAGACGCTTAAATGAGCCACCCAGGCACCCCAAGATATATATTTTTAAAAATAAAAAAAGTATAGAAGATTATGTAGACTGTGGTATTTCATTGCAAAGGAAAAATACATGCACATATGTGCTTCCTGGTATATGCACATATCACCCACAGACATTTACAGAATTATGAACAATGACTCTTCCCTACAGAGAATTCAGCAGGAAGAAAATCAGGTTACAGAGGGGAGGTTCAGGATCCCCTGCCCACCAATTTGAATTTTGTGCCAGGTGTATTTCTGTTCAAAATAATAAGCACACATAAAAAGTAACTATTTTAAAGAAACAGTATCTAGTGAAGTCCCCAATATTTCCCAAGAAAACAATCTTTTCTAAGTAACACATGCATCAAATAACAAATCAAAAAAGCAATGAGAAAATGTTCAGAACACAGTGATAATAAAACTAGAACATCAAAATCTTTAGAACACAGCTGAGAGTTTTTAGAGGGACATTTCAAATTTCAAGTGCTTATATTTAAAAGGTAAAAACATCAATTGTCTATGTTTTTAACCTTAAGAAAATAAAAAAAAAAGAGGAAATTAAACTCTACGCAGAAATAAAGACAGAATAAGGAGCAATGCTGCACATTAGCACACAAGGCTACTAAAGGAAAATGAGTAATACTGACCCTAACTTTACTTAAAATTTTGGTATCTTCTTCATTGTGGATTTTGTTTTTTTGCATTAATGTTTAAAACAAAACAAAACAAAAAACAAAGAAAACACTGCATCAAGCTATTACTTGATTACTGAGGTTTTCAGTGGCCCCACCAATGCCTCACCAAAATCCTGGCCCTCCCCACATTCCACTCTCTCCCAGGGGCTCCATCCACCTCAACCCCAAGGCTCCCCACACCCAGGCCTTATCCCCTAGTTTGTAAAACTAGAAACATTTCTGCCCAAAGCATGTTAAATACAATCACTCAATTTTAGAAGTTCTCTTCTGAGGACAAAAAGGATATTTAACGCTTCTTTTTCAAGGACCAGAACCACAGTAATTCCTGTCAGAGCCTTATCTGTCTTACTTGAAAGAGTTACAATGAATTTTTTCCAATGGACCAGCAAACTCCTTGATTTATAAATGTCTGAATTTAAATAAAGGAGGCAAGCCCTAAAAATCTGTTAGCAAAATAAATACTTGATTCTGGATATCGCCGTGTCCTATGACATGGCAAAAATCATACATTCTTTCCTTCTTACTCTAGTCCAAAAGGCCTGAAAGCAGCAACACCTCAACCCCACAAGCCACACAAACCTCGGCGGGACAAGACCATTTGTAAATGGCTGACTTATTTATTAACAGATTCCTCCTTCCCTCTTCTTTTAAGCCAAGAAATTAATCTCTAAACCAAAATGAAAAAAAGAGAGGTGAGATTTCTGAATCCAGGAAGAATGCAACACCTGGCAGCAGGAACCTGTGAAAAGCACAGAAACACACTCATCAGAGAGCCGCTGAGGCAGTGGGAACGGGAGAAGCTGTGAGAGCTTCGAAGGATGAAGAGCCCAGAAGCTGGGCTGGGCTTGCACGGCTGCTTTCACCTTTGCCATCTATTTGTCAATTCGGGGGACGAGACAGAGGCTGGGAACCCAGGCTCTGCACACACACAGAACACACACAGCGGCCACAGCAACAAGACAAGGCTTGGCAGGCTGGGCACCTAGAGGCAAACGCAGCGTATTTACTGCCACGCATCATCCACAATAAAAAGCAACGGTGCCGACACCTGCCACAACATGGATGGGACCCTGAGCAAGATGCTGGACACAAGAGACCACGTACTGCATGTATGATTCCAATTATATGCAATGTGCACAACAGGCAAATCTGTAAGTCAGATCAGTGGCTGCCTGGGGCTGGGAATAACAAGGAATTGACTACCAATGGGTGTGGGGCTTGTGTGGGGATAAGGAGTTGATTTTCAATTTCTTGTCATTTTAAACAAGGCCGGATCAAAGAATTATTAGACATCATTTATTTTCCACAGCAGTCACAGTTCCTTTAGAATTTACTGGTACTTCTTCTTCTTCATTGACTTCCTAGAGACTTATTTCCAGATACCAGCTGGTAGCTTTTATTTGTTAAATACATCCCAAATTATATAAAATGATATATTCCTTTTTTCACTTTAGCTGGTGTGAGTCTCTGCCATTCGCACCTCAAAATTGCAATGATAAAATTCACCTAAGAACTTAGTGAGCACCTTTTATATGCCAGGCACTGTTCAGATACCATGAATACCTTAGTGTATGTACAAAAATAGAGATATACACCAGGACACACTGGTAAGTACTTAACAACTGGATCTGCGGGGAGTGAATGGAGAAGCCCCGATCTGTGGCATCTGCTGATTTCTATGGTATAAATACACCCACGGTATTTGGTTTCAAGCTACCAATATTCAACCACCCGCCACTAACTCTCTATCTCCCTCTCTCACACAGACACACACACAATTTTTTTCTGCCCTCATGTAGTTTACATTCTATCAGGGTAGACAATAATAAAATCATAAATAACTAAATTATACAGTATGTTGTCAAGCAATTTATTTTTAAAATTACTAAAAATAAATAAATAAAAATAAAAATTACTAAGTTTAGCAGGGTAGGAGGGATAAGAAGTATCCACGCAGGGAAATGCAGGTACCAGCATTAAATAAAGTGGTCAAGGTGAGCCACACTGAGAAATGTACACACAAAGACATTAGAATATCGAAATTCAAAAGCACACTTTTTTTTTTTTTAATTTACAAGAAAATCACATGTTCTCTTTGGGGCTTAGCCATTTTTCAAAAAGTATGTTGTGAAAAGCATCCATGCTGTGGTATGGAGCTTCCTAGTACTTCATCATGTGAATGTACCACAATTCTCTATTCGTTCTATGCTCAAACGGCAGGCTATTTCCAGTTTGAGGCTATTACAAATCACTCATTTCCTGGTACACATGTGCATACATTTCTGCTGTGTATCCACCTGAAATGGAACCACCAGGTCAAGGTGCATGTTCCACTTTAGTAAGTGCTGCCAACTACTATCCAAAGTGGACACTCCCACCAGTTGTGTTTGTGAGCTCCCAATACTCCCTCACCTACAAAAACAAAAGTGAAATAAGCCTAACCTTCAAAGTGTTGGTATAACTTCAGAGAGGAGCTGTAATTGGACTGCACATACCAAGTGTGATACGACCTATGGAATACAAGAGCTATAAGGAAACCTAACACTGTTTTTAATAATAATATAAATGAAACCAAGATAAAGCAGAGAAGCCATGTCCTAATGTGTTCACAGGTCTTGGCACCATTATTCTGAAATGACACACAAGTTTCGCACACACGAATGACAAAGCAATGACATGAACAGGCTAGTGTTAAGAATCAAGACTGTAAGCAAAAGAGAAATGAGATACATAAAATCAAAAAAATAAACCATTTTAATCTAAAATTTAAGTTGGAAGTACTAAGATAAACTCATGACTTATTTTCTCTTTCTAAAAAAAATACATACTTCCTATCTCTGTACTCTAAAAAAGCCTGGAAGCAATAACATCCCAGCATTACCTATCAAAGAATCCAGATTATAGTCCCAAAATACCATTTCCCACTAAAAGGAATCAAGACTCCTTAGAGGGATGGCTGATTTCAGGTCTGTGGCAACAAGGGTACGAAATGAGCCTGGAATTACTTTATAGTGTCCATAAACAAGAAAACTATAAAAAATTACTGGAGCCATTTCCAAAGACCATAGGAGACATCTACGAAGGGCGATCTGACCATCAAAAAGAATGACTGCAGTAAATTAACATATACGTGTATATATACACACACACACACACACACACATATATATATAGGTCATCTTGAAATCTACGCACTTACGATACTAAAAACAATTCTCAGTTGTATCAGTCACCACTGGAGTTTGTTAGCTAAGGGGCCACTTAGCCAACAAACTAATCTGAAACTAGTAAATACAAGAATTACATATTTATCCTACATTTTCCGTATGTGCTGTTTCAGGATACCCAAATAGTTATAACAATCAAGAAAGCTCCAGCAAAAAAAAAAAGCACAGAAGGTGCAGAATCATCTAGATCATCACTGGTTCTGCAATTCTGATACAAAGTACTCAGGCAACCACCATCAATGCCTGCAAAAGCCACTAGGTGGAAGAATCAGGACACCTTCTGTACAAATGGTTAATGTCCCTGTCCCTAAGAGGGGAGATGAAGCCAACACCAAGTATTCTTGCCCCCAACATTGATGCTAGCTAGACTGCTAGCCGCTTCTCCCTCTGCTTATGTCTCTGTCTCTCTCTCTCTCTCATGAATAAATAAAATCTTTCAAAAAAATTAAAAATGGGAAAATTAGAAAATTTAAAAAAAGAAAAAAAAACATTACCTAGTTTTCTAGAGAAATCTAAAAAAGTACCTGTATTGCAGCCTTCAATCCATTAAAAATAGAAGGTACTCTAGAGAATATTTTTTTAACTTCCTAGAAAGATAATCTTTTAGAAAAAAAACTTTTGGTTAATTAAATAAAGCCATTTTAATACTATTACTCTTCTGGAATGCAGTCTTTCCATGCATCTTTTGGATAATAAGATTGTTTACTAAAAATAAGAAAACTAAACATCACCAACAGATAGAAAGAATTAACAGCAACAACTGATGGGATGCCTGGGTGGCTCAGAAGTTGAACATCTGCCTTTGGCTTAGGGCACGATCCCTGGTCCAGGAATCGAGTCCCACATCAGGCTCCCTGCATGGAGCCTGTTTCTCCCTCTGCTTGCATCTCTGCCTCTCTGTGTTTCTCATGAATAAATAAATAAAATCTTAAAAAAAAAAAAAGCAGCAATAACTGAACACATTCAAAATCTGATCCTAGGGGAAAACAGTAAGACCTAATTATAACAGAGAGGAATGTGGATCTCCTATAATACAGGAGTTATTCAAAACATATATATACCTAATTTGCACATTTTTTTAAAAAATCTATTTTACTTCCCATTAAATGACTGGGGGTAGAAGATCAAGGAACTGCAAAAATACTTTAAAAGTCTTTAAATTTCCTTCTTAAAATCATTATTGCATACTTTTATATTTACTTCCTGGGGAAACTATAATTTAGTTCAGCTATGACTTTAGTGTTGCCACATCTCATTTTGCTAAAAATAAAGTCATGAATGAATCTGTCTACAAAAACTGCATTTAAATTATTTATGAGAGAAAGGATGTTTGTTTTTTGGTGTAAGTACATATAAAGTCTGGATAGAATCACAGGTGGCTTAAGGCATACTCCTTTCGTTGGCATCCTTGAATTCCTGCCTAAGAACCACCTTTGAGTACAAGAATTTACTAACAATATTTCCCAAACTTTTTGTGGAAATCAAATGCCATTTTTAAGTAAATACTAGAAACGTGAATTAATCTAGCAAGAATAAGAGAACACAAAAATAACAGCATCACTACCAGAGTTTAATGGAAAATTTAACTACGTATTCCCAGTCCCAAAACTTACACACTACATTGACAGCTGTTTACACGAGACCTCAGAGCTACAATCCATCCTTGGTACAACATGATCTACACGACACTGTGTACACTCCCATTTTAACATCCTCTGGCTCAGCTGAGCCCAGCCTCAGGCTCACAGTTCCCAGAGAAGACAGCGCACTCTTCCGTGTGCACCTATCACAGACCCCCAAGCACACACTGTAGACAGAAAGCCTGGTCACCAAGTCCACAAACTGCAGCAAAGGAAACAATTCTGCACTGCCATCTGGATTGACTCCTGGCAGCGGGCACAAGAGGTCCTAATAGGAAGACAGCCATCATGATTAGTGCGTAAATGCCATGCAGAAATCTGACCAGCCTTTTTAATCTTCCTCTTCTTGATAAAATCCATTTATCAACTTTTTTTTTTTTTTTTGCATAAAAAGGTACACACTGCCTTCCTTCCCTTTCACATCTTCTCACTTGAATAAAAGTAAGGTGGGGAGAAAGGTGAGGGGACACATTTTCTTCAACTGTCTGAACAATCTTCCAGATGCATACAGTGTAACAGAAAATGACCATCGTTGCCTAATAGATAAAAGTATATCCTAACCTTTAATAAATCTAAAGGTTTACAGTAAAGCTTAAAAGTCAAATTCAAGAGAAGCAATAAACTATAATTTTAAAAATCTTATATATTCACTAATTCAGAACTTTTCATTCAAGAAACTTGTATCAGGATTTATGACAAAATGAAGCACACAAGAGTTATTAAACTCCCAGGTAAAGTTCACCTCCAGGGCTAACCGAGTCTCATTTGCCTTCACTCCACCAAAAGATGATTAATGTAGGAGCCACAGTTTCCACACAAATGCAACAAGCAGACCTCCAACAACACCACAGATCCAGAACAAAACTATCATTTTCAGGTACCCAAATCCTTCCCCATTTTCAAGTACTAGTCTAGCCACGGGGCCCAGAAATCACAGTCAGTCCCTCATTCTTGAAGGCCCTAATCTATGTAGCACTGAGGTTATGAACAGAAGTCATATGCACACCCAAACACTCACTATTCTCCTGAGCTTTATTTTTTTTTAAGATTTTATCTATTTATTCATGAGAGACACAGAGAGAGGCAGAGACACAGGCAGAGGGAGACGCAGGCTCCCTGCAGGGAGCCCGATGAGGAACTCTTCAATCCCAGGACCCTGGGATCACGCCCTGAGCTGAAGGCAGATGCTCAACCCCTGTGCCACCCAGGTGGCCCTCTCCTGGGCTTTTTATTTCAAAGCAGCCATCACTAGTAGGTAAAAAGTATGCAGTATATACACACTCATTTTATGGTATATCATTTCATAAAAGATTTACATGATAAAAAATTATTTTGATTAATACATAGTCTTAGCACTATTAATTATAATCTCAATTTCACAAGATATTTAAGAGATAGACTTAGTTACTAAAATTTGTATCAAAAACTAGGACTAAAGCCAGAAACAATCTCTATCCAATCATCTGAAAGATCAGAGGAAAAATGAACAGTACCTCTGTACAGGGCCTGGGTCACTGCAGGAGCTCAACTATGTGCTGAATGAGTGAATAAATCCTCCCACATTTCCTTCTATTCACGTTCACGCATAACCAGACCCAGCTATCCCTGCTGCTTACACACACTAACACAGCACCAACAGGGTGGGCAAGAGACTGGAACAAACAGGCTTTTGCCTGGAGTTGGGATTAACTGTTATGCTCATGACAAACAGCACAGTATTTGGTAAGCCAGGCAAGAAATGCTACTTTCCATGAAATATAATGCAGAATAAACCAATTATCTTAAGCCAGCTTAGTAACAAAATAAATCAAATGAAAGTTTTGCCAAAATATAGATTCTTTTTTGTCGAAATGGAAATTACTTGAGATTTTCTAGATCGTAAAATCAGTAGCTAAATTCACATTAAAGCAAGTAAATTTCTGTGATAATACTTTCCAGAAAATTTAAAATTTAGTAATAGAGCACAGGAACAGTTTTCCATTAAAAAGCACTGACCCAGGGACAGCCGCTGCAGACAGAGTAGCCAGTATGGAAAACACGCCCAACCCCATGGTAAACAAATAGAAAAATGGTCAAAATCCAGGACACTACTTTGTTCAGATCTTGAGACAGAACAGCACAGGCTGTGAGGCCCATCGTCCCCCATCTGTCCAGCTGGGAGCAACCACGGCCCAGGGCACAGGAAAGGAATCAAAGCACAGTACAGCAGCCTCAGGTGGTTAAAGAGAGAAAGCTTCAAGTCTTAGGAAGCTGAGTGGTCAAAATTTGCAAGCCAGAGTATCAGAGATGAAGAAGTTGTAGAAAACGAGTTTCAGAAATCTGCACAAAGACCAGAAGATAATGGAACGCTAGGTATAGCATGCTGAAAGAAATAAACTGTCAACCTAGAATTCTACACACCTAGCAATCGCTTCTTCCATAAAGGTGTTTATCAAGAAAAGAATGGATAAACAAGGTATGATAGACTCCTACAATGAAGTACAGTTCTGCAATTATAAGGAATAAGGGGGTGCCTGGGGGGCTCAGGACACTGAACAGGCAACTCTTGGTTTTGGCTCAGGTCATGGTCTCAGGTTTGTGGGATCGAGCCCCACGTTGAGCCTTGTGCTGGGTGTGGAGCCTACTGAAGATACTCTCCCTCTACCCGTCTCCTACTCCCTCTCAAAAAAATAATAATTTAAGAAAGGACAAATTATAGACACGCCTAACAACATGGGTGAACCTCAGCAGTACTATACTAAGACAAGCCTCGCACACCATGCACACAACAGGATTCTGTTGACAGGAAATCCCTGGGCAGGCACAACTGATCTGAGGGGGCTGAGGATAAACAGTGGTCAGGGGTCAGCAGTTGGGGCAGGGACTGTGAGCACAAAGGGCACAAAGGAACCTTCAGGGGCAAGTGATAATGGCCTATGTTTTGATAAGTGTTAGGAGGCAAAGGTAGATGCATTTGCCACAATTCAGTGCAGCTGGTACATAAATTTTACTCTAAACGAAAAACACCCTAAACAAATAATGAACTCTCATAAACAACACGAGCATGCAGAAACACACAGGGTGAAGTACACTGGCATCCACAATTTACTTTGCAATATACCCTTAAAAATAAAAGATTACAGTATAGACTGATGGATAATTATTTAAGTGAGAAAGCAAGAATCGTAACACATTATAGGTAGAATCCAAGGGGTGTAGGAGTCTCTAGGTATTAACTATAAATTCTTGCAACTTTGCTGCTTGTTTGAAAATTACCATAATGAAACACTGGATACAAAAATAAAGATGAAACTAGGATTCAGAGGGAAAAAAATAAAAAGACAAAGGGAGCGTGAACCTTCCATAATGGTTACATGAGGATGATGGAGCAATTTCTCCCATAGATAATTGTAAAAATCAGACACTTTACAAAAAAAAAAAAAAAAAATCAGACACATTCACTAAAATCAATTATCTGAAGGAACTAGAAAATTACCAAAGACAGGCAAGAACTTGAGAAGAATTTACCGTCAAAACTGCCCTGCATCTGGTACAAACTATCAGTGTCTGTCACCTTCCTGCCTGGCAATGCCGTGAGTCCCACCTCTGGCAGGACAGGACTGAAGCCTTACTGTACCATCTTACTGTACAGCAGAACAGCTAGAAATTCAAGAGGAAAATTTTGGAAACAATAGGGCTGCAAAATGCTGAGCTCCGCATGTGAATATAAGTACACTGCCCAAATCCCTGGCAGACAGTGAAACCATGCACACGCAGGACAACCCTGGAAGCCAGAGGCACACGGGAAAGGTGAAAACACTCCCGTGAAATACAGAGTTGCTCAGTGACATCTGCCAGTTTGCTACCCACCCCTGACTAAACGTGTTTCCTGACCCAGGGTGAGCTCCAGTGGCAAAAACCAAAAGTCTTACTGGTATGATATCTCAGAAGAGAGAAATGATGGGGCCTGATGGATCAACCAAAATTTAGAAGAAGGATGCCAGAAGCAGAGCACCCAAAGATAAATCCCCAAATCAGAAAATACCTTCTACTCCAACCTCTGACTGACCACCAAGGTACAAAGGTACATGTGAGACCGCTCCCCAGGGGCCCAAGGGAAGGCGAAGGAAAGAAAAGAATCAACTGGAAGCCACTAAAACTGATCAGAGACCTCATCAGCTCCTAAGAACTGGATTTTTGCATCTTGAGTACAGGTGTGCATGCACATGTATACACAGAGCAAGCAATGGGAAGCAGCAACAACACCTAGTGGTGATAAGCACACCCTACAACTCAGATCTTGGAGTTCTGGATCTCTAAACTCCATTCCCCACTAAACAGAAACCAGGGATACTTGGAAAAATACCTGATTCCATGACGGGGCAGAGAAACAACAAGGAATGCTGGGAGTACCCTACTGTGCCAAAAGGAAAGAAATGCTCAGAAAATAATAGGGACATGTCAAAAAACACGAGATGATCCTGCAGAAAGCTAAATCAGGGAGCATTCTGTATTACAGCATCAAGAGGAATCAGAGTCAAGGGCTATAAGCCACTGTAAGGTACCAGCGAGTGAACAAAGGAGGGAAAACTCTCCTTAGGGCAGAATGCCAGCTGACAGGTGAGAAGGAACAGCACCTCCACGCACCAAGACCTAGTAATGACTATTTCAAGCAAGAATCATCAGTGGGGGACCAAACTATAAAGTTCGAAAGGTCACACCGCCTCAAATATTTCCCTGTAGATTACTCATTAATTACATAGGATAAATGCTAATTTTAGAATACAGACACTAAGCAGATGCCATCCTAACTTGACCACCTGAGATCAAGAATTCTCAAATTTTTGAATACATCAAAATTATTTTTAGGGATTGTTAAAAACATTAGCCCCAAGCCCAAAGTTTCTGACTCAGCGGGTCAGGAGTAAGGTCCAAGAATCTGCAGCTCCACAAATTCCTAGGCGTTAACCTCACCAATAACAGAACAAACCGGCATCATGTGCCATCCTGAGATGGATATAACGGATATGAGAATCAATATGATGCCCTGAGAAAGGCACGGTATCACTTCTCTGATGACCTGGCCCCCAAGATGCATAATCTGGGTTTAACCATGAAAAACCACCACAGGAATCCCAATGAAGAATGACCTACAAAACAAGTAGTCTATGTCCTTTAGAACTGTCAATGACATGACCGAGGCTGAGAAACATATCCAGACTAAAAAGACCACAGAGACATCAATAAATACCACATGTAATTCTAGATTGGATCCTGTATGGGGGAAAACTGCTGTAATTAAGAGAGCAACTGGAAAACAGTTAACTTGGACTATGTACTAGGTAATGCGGCAATGTGAAATTTTGCCAATTTAAGGACTATACTGATATATTTGGTTATGTAAAAAGGTCTGTTCTTAGTAAACACTCACTGAAGTATCAAGAGTGAAGGGCATGAATTGTGCACAACTTACTAAGAGTTCAAAAATAAACGTGTGTGTGTGCATCTACATCCAGAAGTTGGGGGGGGGGGGGCATGCAGGCAAATGTTACAAAATGCTAACAATGGATGAATCTAGGTAAAGAGTATTTGGAAGTGGGCTATACTACTACTGACAGCTTTTTCCATAAAAGAAAACATGGTTTCATTAAAAACCAAAAAACAAAACAAGGAGCAGCATATTAGAAAAGGTAGTGGAAGGGATTCCAGAGGCTGCCCACCACACAGCCTGATGAGGAAAAAAGCACAAGCGATGCTACCACACACTGAAAATGACAGATGTTCAGGCTGAGATGTCCCTGAGTCATCCAGAAAAATAAAACTAAGTTCAATACCTTTCAGTACATTTTGTTTAAGAAGACCCGTTCACTACTCCTTTGAAAACTATGAGAAAACAAACACAGTTAAATATTTTTAAAACTCCATCCTCCATGTCTATTTTTGTTCTGTTCTGCACATATAACTTGTCAACTGCAGTGAGTCACACTGTAACCTGTCCGAAGACACAACAGCAGCACATACTGCTCACACCGGCATGCACACAGACCCCTGCAGCTGCACAATGACAACTGCACCAGGACTGCCACCTGGCTGGCAGCAGCTGGAAATGTCCCCAATGGTAAGAAGCATCCTAGACAGGTCCAAACCTTCAAAAACAGTTAACACAGAGATTCCCACAGCAAAACACAGGGACATAGTCAGACAATAAAAATGTGAGGCAGAATAATCCTACTACTCTCTCTTGTTCCCAAATACAACTGTCAAGGAGGCCATTAGTGCAGATTTCCTGTGTGATGACCACTTAGAGTACCGGGCCATGACACACAGGTCTGGGCACACAGAAACTCACAGGTGATGGGCGATGGAGACGCCAGCCCCAAGAACCCAGAGCAGCACGTGCAATAAGGAAACACCAAAATGCTCGTGGCGGGGTGGGGGGGGGTCAGGGGGGTCCTATTACAATGCACCTTACTGCACACACTGTAATATCCTCAGATCACAAGAATGAAGACCTCCTCACTTAAATGAATGGCCTTCTTATTTTCTAAAGTCAAATTTTTATTTTTAAATGAAAATTAAACACACATACAACTTTCCACTTGAATTCCCCCCCTCCCTGCCCACTGTTGTGGCTTTCCTATGAAGAGTTTATTAGGAAAAAATGCTAAACAATTGCTCTGCAGGCCATCACAAAGCACCACATAATAATAGCAAGCAATCCTCTTAGATACTGTAAGGAGACTTGATTTACAATCACAATTAAGCCTGAAGTTTAATGAAGCTAACTTGTATTATTTTCTGTGTACATTCTTATACCTAGTGGTTTAAAATATAATTGTACCCTACAATTATAGCTGATTAAAGATAAAGCTGAAGACTGTATAATTAAGTTTGTCATGAATCACAGGAAACATTTTTCATTAATTTTTAAAGCTAGTAAAAACTATTTTTCTCCACAGCTACAAGAGCTTGAACAACATAGAAGGAATCTCAAAATAACATTTCAAACATCTTTTATTTATGCTAATTACATAACATCTATAACATATAATCGTGTTATACAAAAACATGATAAAGCCTTCAGGTCATGAATAATATAAAAAATCAACCAAAGACTCCAAGAACACATGTTTTCACAAAGTGTCTGTGCTACAATCTGAGGTAAAATCTACACACAAACACTGCTGCTGGGTTCTGACGAACACATCTGGTGCATAACCACCATCACAGGAAAGACGTAGACTACTTCCATCACCCTCAAAGTACCCTCATGCCCTTCTGTACTCAATTCTCTTCTCTCCTCACCTCAGCCCCCAGCAACCAATGATCCGATTTGTTCCCATACTTTTGTCTTCAACCAAATGTTATCAGGGTGAAACCACAGTTGTACAGAGCTGTGTCTGCCCATAACAGAACACTGGAGACTTGTCGATTCTGTTGAAGATGTCAGTAGTCATCACCTCTCTGCTGCTCAACAGGAGCCCACCACATAGGTGCTCCACACCCTGTTCACCCATGTCCCATTTGATGGGTGTTTGAGTTGTTTTTCATTGTAAGTAAATATAAATAAAGCTGCTATAAACAATCACATACAGGCCCTTGTGTAGACATAAATTTTCATTTGTCTTGGGTAAAGGCCTCCATGTAGGACTGCTAGATTGTATGAGAAGTATATATTCAAGTTTATAAGAAACTGCCAATTTTTCTAAGACGTTATAATAACCCTTTGCATCCCCACCAGCAAAGGATGATCTAGCTCTATCTGCTCCACATCCCTGCACCTGGGCACTATCACCTTTTGTTGTCTTGTTCTGTGTGACTGTGAGGCCTCCTCACAGGACTCAAGCGCTCCCTCACTGTGGCTGTCATGTGCACTTCCCTAACGCTTAATGATGCTGAGTGTCTTTTTTGTGTGCTTATTGTTATCTACAGGAAATGGATGAAATATCTATTCAAATCTTTCGGCCATTTTTTCAGTTGAATTTTTTGCTGAGACACCTATCCTTTTTAATAGACAGTTTATCAAAGAAGAAGAGTGGATATATTTTGTTAAATATCTAGAATTCATGAGCAGTAGACATAAATCTAAAATGCTTCCTCGCCATCCCCACTCCCGACACCCAGCTTGCCCCCACCCAAATATATATGCTATGCCAAGGCAAGTAGAAAGAAACATTCCCCTCTCTCCCTTATTCAGAGTGTAAGAAAACTTGCCTGTCTAACTTCTGGAGTCTGGAACAGACTTATTTTCCTATTTTACAACTATTTGAAGAAACTACAACCCTTCTTCAGTATAAGCAGGAACACCAATGACTGAACACGGGCAATGGTTGGCAGAACTAGTGACGACGCATTCCTACCTAGTGAAGGTGTGGCTGACACGTGACAATATTGAGGAAGGGTGTGCAGACCGCTCAGTGGGCAGCAGCCCTCCCCTCCCTATCACAGGCAGGGCCCACACACACAGGGGTACCATAGGCACTTAAGAATAAGGGCTCAGGGATCCCTGGGTGGCGCAGCGGTTTGGCGCCTGCCTTTGGCCCAGGGCGCGATCCTGGAGACCCGGGATCGAATACCACATCGGGCTCCCGGTGCATGGAGCCTGCTTCTCCCTCTGCCTGTGTCTCTGCCTCTCTCTCTCTCTGTGACTATCATAAATAAATAAAAATTAAAAAAAAAAAAAAAAAAAGAATAAGGGCTCAGCTCTCATGTAAAGGAAGATGAGAGCCTGCTGCCACCACCACCCCCCTCCCCCAGGGAACCTCAGGCAGACTGTCTGGCACCTGGTTCCAGTCTGTCCTCTATGGCAGGGGGGCAGTAATCACTACCGCGTTATTATAAAAGCTAAATACAATTCAAACACAAACGATGAATGACACACATAAATGGCAGGTATCACAATTCTGATATCTTCCCTCACGTATAATTCCTGAATCACAAATGTGATTAATATTGAACAGATAAAGGGAGTTCTTCCCAAAGCTTTGAGGATAAAGTGGAAGTTTCCGACAGCAGGTCACATTTGTACACAGCAGACCCACCAAACTAAACACGGGGTCCCAACCATCCATGAGAACAGCCGGGCATCAACATAAAAGGTGGAGCATACTTATATAAAAGGTGCCCTGGAGTTAGCAGTCATGAAAGGTATTTACGGACTTTATCTCTTATTCAAACTGAGAGACGTTTCTTTTCAGAAGAAGCAAATCCAATCGCTTTTGGTTCTGTGCTCCCTCATTACCGAGGGCTTATTTTCCCGTGGGCTCCCATACTTGTGCCACAGAGATGAGGGCTATGTTTGCACACCTCCGTGACACCTTGTCCAGCCTTCCTGCACACCATCTTGCCAAACTAGCTAGACCTGAGGCAGCCTCTTAAACGTCCTGTGGCTGCTCATCCTGCTCCTGCCTGACAACCGTAGCTGGGGCTGCAGTGTTCACTCCTGCATGATGACTGGCTAGGCTGCCTCTGTGATAGATGTTCCATAAAGATTTTTCCATGAACCAATACATGAAATCAACAGTCTGAGATTACCTCTTGGATTTAAGTGTCCTGATATATCCTATGCTCAGGTTTTAAGACAACATTAAAAATTTATGCCAGGGGCACCTGGCTGGCTCAGTCCATAGAGATGAGACTTGATCTTGGAGTTAAGTTTGAGCCCCACACTGGGTATAAAGATTACTTAAAAAATAAAATCTTGGGATCCCTGGGTGGTGCAGCGGTTTAGCGCCTGCCTTTGGCTCAGGGCTCACGCTGATCCTGGAGACCCGGGATCAAATCCCACATCAGGCTCCCGGTGCATGGAGCCTGCTTCTCCCTCTGCCTATGTCTCTGCCTCTCTCTCTCTCTCTCTCTCTCTCTCTATCGTAAATAAATAAAAATTTAAAAATAAATAAAAAATAAAATCTTTAGGGCAGCCCGGGTGGCTCAGTGGTTTAGCACTGCCTTCAGCCCAGGGTCTGATAAAAATAAAAAATTTACAACAAATGTTTAAAATCTGAACGTCAGATCTCCCATGTAAACCTACTTAAAGTTCTTAAAGGAAAAGTGCATAACTAAGTTAACATGTACTGCCTAGCAAGGCGCCACAATACAGGCTTTTTAAAAGTTAACAAAAAGTAACCGACCTCATCCAGTTCTATTTATTCTCACTTTCTCCACCCAGAATGCCCTTCCTCAACTACCACCAACCCTTCACCCATCCCAGACTCGCTCCCTCAGGAGGACACTGTTCCCCTCCCTCTGAGCTTCCCATCACTGTCTTTCCTATCAGTATTCTCTACCTGGTCTCACCCGTTCCTGCAGGATCTGCCCTGTGCACCTCAACCCTGGTACCATTTTTAGCGGGCCGGGAGAGCAACTTGTCCAGCATGCAAAAAAACAAATATCTCTAGGGGTGAAGACAGAAGTAATATGCTTGAGCATATGGAAAATATTATTAAGAGGCCTTACTTATAGAGCTGTCAGAGAGTGAGAAATCTTAAGAATATCAAGCAAACAGAAAAAAAAAGTGGCAATTATTAAGTTCAAGAAAACAAGAAAACAAAAAGTTGAACAAAAAGGAAATGTAATCATACTACATTAACATGCTCAATAGTGAGCATGAGTAACGTTAACAGAAACAATTAACCAATTTACGGATCTAAACAAAAATGATGATACAACTACCTGGGGATGGTGGGAGTTCAAAACGTAACTTTTTCTAAAACTGCCACATAGATGACCCTGCCTCTACACAGTTACTGCTGGGCACTGTGGACATAAATGCTAAAAGAAACAGCTGAACAGGATTAAAGGCACCTCTGGGAGGCGGATGGTGGAGGGCAGGACCAGGAGCCCACTGTGTTCTGCATGAACCTTTCAACACTATTTTACTTTGGAACACATGTGTATACCAACCTGATAGAAGTGGAATTTCTAAGTAAGAAAGAGAAATAGAATCTATAATAGGAGCACTTCAAGCAAGACATAGTGTTTTCCTACAACTTTCCAACCACGCTACTCCCTCTTCCCCTTCAACAGTGGCTCTCCAAACCTTCAGGAGGCTGGGCAGTTGAAGACAGCATGCGTGGCCTGAGCCCTGGCGTCACTGCCTGCCAGCTCCGTATTCTCGAGAAAGCTGCTGTAAGCTCTGAACCTGAGCTCTCCTACCTGCACCATGAACATGCCACCACGGACCTCGGGGACCTGGCTAGGCTGGGTTGCTCAGTACCCAGATGGCAAGTAAGTGTGAGGATGACCGTTCACCCTGGAGCTACGTCACCTGGATGTAATCCACCTCACTACTCTCTCCCCCTTCACATCACTGAGGTGGGCTTTCATTCTGACCACTCTCCCACATGGCTCCGAGTGCCCTCAAGTTGCCAAACCCGAAGGCCAAACTTCAATCTTCATTTGACATTTCCTGACACAGAATTGATCACATCCTCCTCCTGGAACTTTCTTCCCTGCTTCCCATGATGCCAGCGCTTCTGGTTTTCCTCACACTTGCTCTGTGCCAACCACTGCTCACGTTCATCCTTGAGCGCTTGACACCAGTGACCCAAGGCTCAGGCTCGCTTGTCTTCTCTGTGCTTACTCCTTCAGTGATCACAGGGTGTCATGCATTTTTCACTGCCACTTTCAGCTCAGACTTCTCTTCCAAGCTCCAAATACCTATTTACAACTGCCTACATGACATCTCTACTTGGATCCCTAACAGAATCGCAAACTTAAAATGCTTACAAGTGAGCTCCCCATCTGCCCCTCTAAACCAAGTTCCACCCACAGCCTTCCCCCCGTCTAGTTGCCCAGGCCAAGAGCCTTATAGTCAACTCAACTCCTCCCTTTGTCCTCACACCCCTCCACCCAATCTGTCAGCAAAACCTACTGATTCTACCTTCGAAATACATCCAGGACCCAATTACCTCTAGCTTTCCTGCTCCCATCCAAGCCTCCTCTGCTGCTCACCTGATTCCCACAATAGCCTCCCGAAATGTCTCCTAGTTGCCCTCCACTCTTCCCCACCCCCAATCCACGTCTGTTCCCAACACACCAGCTTTTCAAACTTCAGTTGAATCTTGGAGCTGAACACTGAGGGGACAGCTGCCCTCTGCAGCCAACAGCCAGCACTGCCTGACCCTAGTGACTCTTTGGATAAACAGCCCCAGAACCTCAGCATTCAATCTATGTCAATTGTTCTCAGCTGCCCTGATGCTAAAAAGCTATCATCCACAAAATGAGAGCTTTTCAGATGGGTCTCCAGGCAGCCTTCCTCTCTGTCTATTCCCTCCCCACACCCCATTAATCCTGAAAATAATCTCCACACATATTCCAGCAATTCAACTCCTCCAAAACATTTCTTCACTTTCCTAAAATTCTGGTTGTAGAACACTTCCACCCCGAGTTTCTGGCTTCTAATGCAACACCTCAAAACAAAGCAAGAACCAAGAACCTGATCTTTCCCACAGGGGCTCAAGTGGACCAGGGCACTCGGGTACAACCAGGGACCCAGATCTCAGCAGAACATCATTAAGTTTACTGCACAAAGCCAGGCTTATGCATGTGACCTCACCATTTGTCCAGAATTGGGGGAAACAATTATAGGAACACTGGTTTTAAGGTTATTTTCCTGGGTTTACATATTTTCAAACAGGTAGAGGGGAGTGCCAAACTAGAAGCAGTAGATTACATCCCAGTGCCCAAAGTTCAAAAGAGCCATGAACAGGCCCCCAACGCCCTGTGAGGCCTTCAACCCATGGCACATCCCATTAAGAAGAAATACTTTGTATAATTTCTGCTAAATATGAAACTTGTGGGGGATCCCTGGGTGGCGCAGTGGTTTGGCGCCTGCCTTTGGCCCAGGGCGCGATCCTGGAGACCTGGGATCGAGTCCCACGTCGGGCTCCCGGTGCATGGAGCCTGCTTCTTCCTTTGCCTAGGTCTCTGCCTCTCTCTCTCTGTGTGTGACTATCATAAATAAATTAAAAAAAAAAAAAAAAAGAAACTTGTGCTCTACCACAATGAAATATTTTTAATAGCTAATGCTGCTGAAAAGTTATGTTTGATATTCTCCTTCTTCTTTGAACCCACTCAGAAAAAAGAACTTATTTTGTGGCAAGCATTAAATACTCCTACAACCAGCATTTACTGAAAACGACCTATGGGTTGAGCAGAAAACATGCAGAGATGAAAAATAACAAAATCTTTGCCCTTAAAGACATAGAAATAGACTTGTATAGCGCACTGTTACAGGAAGAAACATCAAATATACAGGGGGGTGGGAAGGGACAAGAGATGTAGACAGCTAGGTGCGGCCCTCTCCAAACTGTAGCACAGTCATACCTGGCAGAGCACAGCACACTGAGCAGGTGCCTCTCACAGCCAAGAAAGGGTAGAAGGAATCAGAGACAAGGAGCAAGACTTCCAGGCCTTACTTGGAAATTGAAAATGCATGGCATAATTTCCCTTCCCTAATACCTAATCCTGGCAGAAACAAAAGTGGGTTCAGGGGAGAAAGAACAAAGAGGAGGGCAGCCCTGGTGGCGCAGCGGTTTAGCGCTGCCTGCAGCCTGGGGTGTGATCCTGGGGACCCTGGATCGAGTCCCACATCGGGCTCCCTGCATGGAGCCTGCTTCTCCCTCTGCCTGTTCCTCCGCCCCTCTCTCTCTCTCTGTCTCTATGAATAAATAAATAAAATTTAAAAAAAAAGTTTATCTCCTTGAAGAGATATCTTTAAAAAAAAAAAGAAAGAAAAAAGGAGAACAAAGAGGAAAGTGAACTGACCCCCAGAAGGAAACGGAAAAACAATCCAGGGCCCTGACCCTTGGACATATGAGACAAAGACACCTGCCAAAGTCAAATTCAACATAATTATAAATTATCTTGAATTCTGAATGAGGCTTTTACCAAAGCAACATAGAGGTAAAATAAAATGTTTACCAATGCTTATTCCCTAAGAGAGATTTATGAATCTTCTATCAACTATCTATCCTCGATTTACCACCAGGCCTCCCAGAAAGAGCAGTCTTTGAAAATAAGACAAACTGAGATAGAATCTCAGTTCTACAACATCCCAACTGTGGAGTGCAGCACAAGTGCCAATGTTACAAATTAACAAATTATAAATAACCCAATCTAGGGGGCTCACTTTTCATCTCATTAAAGTGGGGGAAATGCCACCAACTATCAATTGCTAACCTGACCACTGAGCACATTATGCATTTCTTATGGCACTTTCACCACAACCCTGGGAGAGCGGCCCTGTTATCAGCACCCTTGTCAGAAGAGAGAGCTAAGTTTAGGCAGTCAGTAGAGTTAGCATGGAGAGAAAGCTAGGTTTCAGTCATTAGTGAAGAGTTAGTAAATAAATAGCCAAGCCAACATCCGAATCCAGAGCCCCTAAGAGTAGTAAGACACAAGTAAAAAGTACACACTCCAAAGCCAGACTGAGTCTGAATCCCAGCTTTGCCACTTACTAACTTAGTAACCTCTAACCTGTTTCAGTTATGCAAATGTGAAACAGGGGCAAAGAGTAACCTTCCTCCTGGGGTAACTGTAGAACTCTGTTTACCATATCCAGGCATTCTTCTAGAGCATATGCTGCTAACGTTACTACAATCACTGACATTACTGTTATCCTGTCTGTCTCTAGCCACACAAAAGGCACTAAACAACTAATATTTCTTCCCTCACCTACTCTGCAAAATCAACCAGCTTTTATTTGTTTCTAGAATATGTCAAAGAAACCCTAAGAAAGGTGAAAGAAAAACCAAAACAAAACAAAAAACCAAGACACACAAATGTAGCAAGAGAATTATACTCACAGTTCCGAAGGCCACACTAACTCTGTGAAGAAATCAAACATCAAACGTTGGTCTAAAGGAAATGCTCCTAATTTCTCTTTCCTCTTTCCATAGTCCTCAGAAAACCTGACAAGGAGAGACAACATGCACATTTATTGTTTTATTTTTTTAAAGATGTATTTATTTATTTATTCATGAGAGAGAGAGAGACAGGCAGAGGGAGAAGCAGGCTCCATGCAGGGAGCCTGATGTGGGACCCGATCCGGGGTCTCCAGGATGATGCCCTGGGCCAAAGGCGGTGCTAAACCACTGAGCCACCCAGACTGCCCAACAACATGCACGTTTAAAACCACCTTCCTTTCACTTTTTCAAAGCTCTACTGAACTCACCACCTCAGCCAGTTCCAACACCTCCCATACACACTTGCTGAGTAACATGTGGGATGAGGGGTAAAAACAGGGCACCACGTCCCTCCCTGTCTTCAAACTTACCTTCTAGCTAAGAAATACAGGTGAAGTAATTGAAAACTATTAAAACATATCAAAAAATCATAAATTAATAGGGTGTAAAGTTAGCTAATAAGTGTACGGTACAATGACAGAATATAGACACCTACTCCAGTGCCTACCACTAAAACTATGTTTTAAAAATGCTCTCTCTTGTGTGTACATGCACACTCTCTCTCAAGTCAATCAATCAATCAAATCTTTAAAAATATATATTTAAAACAGCACAGGGAGAACTAAAAGGAGAAAAAGCCAAGATTTTGGAAGCTCTGGGACAATCTTCTAACAGGGAAGATTAAGACCCAAACAAAGAATAAAAGAAGAAACTTGGAAGAAACAGAAACTGTAAAAGATTGAAGTCTAGTAAACTAGGCAGCAGGTCCAAATAAGCCAGATTCTAATTCTGTAGTGGAACACACTGAGAACCAATTTTGCATGCACAGCAGTCCGAGAAGACTAGAACTGGCAGCATCAGTGCAGACAGGACAGAGGTAAAGAAGGTGCAGTCTTAAATACAGAGGAGTTGAGGAGGGCCACAGAAGCTGAAACTAGAACCTCAATTTCAGGCACTACATGAGACCCTCCCCTCACTCTGACAGAAGGCAGGGGGCGGGGGGAGAGGGGGCAGGGTCCATTCCCTGGAAAAAGCAGAGGCCATCTATGGACTAAAGTCACCCTGCCCCGTTGCACTAAAGAGAGATGGATTTAATGACTGTATATACAGTGAATGGTGAATTCTCCAGCTCTCCTTTAAGACCACGCATGCATGCACACACACCCTCGGTTCCCAGATTTCAAAGTCCCAATTCTGCAGAAAAGAAACGGAGTCTATTTCTGGGGAATCTGATCAGCCCAAAAAGACAGACCTAAAGATAATAACACTAGGGACCCCAAGCAAATGGCCCACCCAGGATATCCTGTTGTAAAAGTCAAACAGCCCCATGTGTCAGACAGAAGAAAGAAGGAAACAAGCTGAAAGAAACAGAGACTATACAAACTATCAAAAATTTAGAGGTAAGACAACACTGTAATCAATAAACAAAAACAGGATGCTCTTGTGAAAGAACAGAAAAAGAGCCCCTGGAAATCTAAAGAATCTTTCTGAAATCAGAAATAATAAACTAAAGAAAGTTAAATCAAATTGAAGTCATCTCCCTGAAAGTAGGATAAAAAGACCATAAAAAAAAAAAAGGAAGAGGAAGAGGAGCAAAGGAGAAGAAAAAAATATTAAGACAATTACAACTTCTATCCAGGGCAGTCAAGTTGTGGATAAGAGGACTTCCAGAAAGACAAAATAAGGAAACGAAAGGGAGAAAACCTCAACACAATAATGCCAAAAAGTATTCCCAGAACTGAAAAATACCAGTTGCCAGAAAGAAGGGACCCGCTGAATATGCAGAAGAGTAGATGAAAACCGACCCACACAAAGTATATCATCATGACATTTCAAAAAATTTGGACAATTTTTAAAACTCCTACAAGCTTCTAAAGATGGGAGAGAAAAAAAGTTATATACAAAGGATAAATTAGAATTGCTTCTGAATTCTAAAATAGTAACATGAAAACAAGAAGGCGATGGAGCAATCTTTGAATTTATGAACAAATATGAAAGCCAATATAGAACTCTATACCCAGCCAAATGATCAATCGTTTCAATCACATGGTCCCAGTTTGCCTCCTAAGCATCCTATGTCAGAAGTCACTGGAGAAAGTCCTCCACCAAAACATGAGCATCAATAAAAAATGAGCAAGGCACAAGCTTCCATGAAAAAGGGATATGGGAATCCCCAGGATGATGATGAAGAGAGATTCCAGAATGGTGGCTGTGCACTAGGAGTTGGAATAGCATTGCTCAAGAGGAGGGAATGCTGAAGGCTGACTTCACCTTGTTCAAAGACACTGTACCATCTTTTTAAAGTGATTAACTCCACCAAAATAGAGTCAGTGAAGACAGACAAAGAGTCACCACAAACAAAAAAATCCAACTCTGGACAAAAGCCAAAGGATGTGAACAGAAGAACATACAGGGACAACACAATAAAAGGCCTAAGGAGGGATCCCTGGGTGGCGCAGCAGTTTAGCGCCTGCCTTTGGCCCAGGGCGCGATCCTGGAGACCCGGGATCGAGTCCCACGTCGGGCTCCCGGTGCATGGAGCCTGCTTCTCCCTCTGCCTATGTCTATGCCTCTCTCTCTGTGTGTGACTATCATAAATAAATAAAAATTAAAAAAATTAAAAAAAATAAAAAGGCCTAAGGAGCAAGCAGCTCAGAAAAGAACAGAGATCTCTAGGAAACTGCCAGAAATAAAATGTGAAGAAGAGATGAATCCATATGACTATGTAGAAAGATTAATAAGAGGATACTGGAAAGCATGGGGAAAATAAACAATAGGTATGAAAAGAGTTAAGAATGTGGAGGATTGAACAAAGATGAATACCTGTCACACTGCTCTGTGCACACCTCTATCACAGGACTTACCCATAACCAATATACTCTCATCAAGACTTCTCTCTCCCTCTGCTGGAAAGACCTTTTTGAGGAGGATCATTTCTCATCCAGGTATCACCTTTCACCTTTCAGAATCCAGTACAATGCCTGCTACAAGGGGCACCTGGGTGGCTCAGTCAGTTAAGCATCTGCCTTTGGCTTAGGTCATGATCTCAGGGTCCTGGGATCAAGCCCCATATCAGGCTCCCTGCTCAGCAGAGTCTGCTTCTCCCTCTGCCTCTGCTCCTTCCCCTACCCTGTCATTCATGCTATCTCAAATAAATCACTAAAATCTTTTTAAAAAAGAAAAAGAGTATACACAAAAGCAGAAGTGTTTTTGCATTTAGTCATGTGCTGAGTATCTACTATACATACCTGCTATCCTTCTAGAGAACTAGAATTCAAAGACATATGGACCTTGCTTGCTTTTAAAGAGTTTAAACTTTTTCACACCTGAAAAAATATTTACCCTATATCCTCATTCTCCTCAAAAGATGAAAAGTTCACCAGAAGCTTATAGAAATTTAATAGTCCAGCTATCACCAATGGATATGCAACCCAAGACCTGATGACACTTTTTTGAAATTATACACGCATTGTGTCATATGAAAAGAGTGCCGGCCTGGGTATCAGGACATCTAGTTTCTAGTACTTTAGAATTATTACTTTTGAAGAAGACAAAATCCCAACTCCCTTATATGACCTGTCAGGCCCTGAATGATCAAGTCCAGTCTGTCTCTCATGCTATCTCCTATGAATCCTACAAAGCAGAAAAATTAAGGTATTTCCAGTTTACAGAACCACCTGTGCCCTCTCTCACACCAGGACCTTCCTTCCCGGGCTAAAATGAATACACATGTGGTGGGCGCCGTGCCCTTTCCTCAGGTGGGACACCTCTCTCCTGTACCCCCTCAGTACTCCTTCACATGCCACAGGTATCTGAACCAGGCCCTGGGACACATGGCAGCAGACAAGAGAGACAAAGCCCTGCCCCGAAGGACTACTGTGATGTAGCTTCCTGTTCAACAAACTAGAGTGGAAGTCAAATTTGGCCTGCCAGTGTCTTCTCCAACCCAAACAGCAAGATTCTGGGGACGACAAGCTCTTTTAGCTCTGCAGCCTCAGCGCACCTAGATCCCGGATAAATAATTTAAGCGCTATTAAATAAAACCAAAGTGAACGTCAAAAAGCCCTAGTGGCTGCAGCAGGTGAGTAACATTTGCTTTTTAGCAGGTGAGTAACATTTGCTCTCTAGAAGCCCTCTTTTGCTATTGTCTTTATCTGTTTGTTTGTCTGTTGCCTCTTTTCGGTTAGGAGTATAAACCTGAAAATGTCATTCAGGGAAATCTTGCAAGTCTGCTAGAACTGGCTTTATTCTCCTTGCTAAGTGCAAGACAACCCAGTTATTCCCCATGTCCGGTCTCCATTCACCACTCTATAACCAACAGTGTGCACTGTAGCAAACACCTAAGACACATAATCAGAACACATATACCTGAAATGTGAATGATCTAATGATGACTAAATGAGTGTATGCACTGGCTTTGTGTGACTTATAATTACTCCTCATTTTACTTTGTATTTTAAGAAGAATTCAAGCAAATGGCAACACTGAATTTTATCTACACTGGGTCTATTGCATGCCTGCCATTAGAATAGCAGGCAGCTTCTGGCATGACACATCCAGCACTCCTATTCATCCCATGACTTTATCTTTATTGAGAATATCAATCTATGCTTTTTAGCTACAGAATTGCTAAAATATAAGCATAAAAATTTGAATTAGCTCAAATAGGGCAGAAAACTAGATACTTCCCAAACCCTATAATAAAAATGCTTAAATTCCTTTGCTCCAAAGAAAATTAAATTTGGCTCATTATACAAGGAAATATATCGTCAGCTCCTTGAAGATATTTGTAAGATGGATACTCTACCTTTTTTGTTTGAGTGGGTGCATTTTAAAACACATACACAAAGATGCTCAGGCTGCTCTGAACCCTCTTCCCCTCTAACATGCATAGGACAATTTCCCACCAGTCACAACACACTCTGAATCTGTGTTTCCTGACCTCGTAACATATTCTGCATCACCACTTTGCTTACAATGTTCTCATTTCAGTGCATGGTGCAACCTGGACAGTCCCTGACACTCGCCTCTAACTCACACCAACAACAGTGACAACCTGCCATCTGTAGAGGGTGTGGTGTCATAGCACTCTCTCCCAAGTGCTGTATAAGCACCAGCTCCTGAATCCTCACGGCCCTAACTTACTATTACTCTTTTCCCATTTTACGTATGAGAAAACAAAGTCAAAAAAAAAAAATAATAAGAAATTTTCCAAGGTCACAAAGCAAACGAGAGAAAGAGATCAGGCATTCAAACACTAACTTATCTTAGAATCATGATGCTATTCTGGCTTCCCAAGTTAACCAGATATTATTACTGTTAAAATAATGGACATGAGCTGGGCTTTCCAAAGCAAACACAACAGAAAAATTCTTTCTAAAGTTGAGTAACATTCAACAGGACATATTGACAAATTATAAAATATCTGGCTTCAATCAACCGTGTAGGCCAAGCCCCTGGCAAAGAAATGGTCCGCTTGATGCCAACTGCCAAATAAAGCCCAAACCCGCTATTTCTTAATGCATAACATCCTAACAATTTAAATTATTTGTGAAAGTCTCCAATGTCCAAACTATACAAGCCCTTCACACAGATGTCCCTTAGCCTCAGCTCAGCGTACCAATGACTTCTGCACTCAGGCAAGTGGTAACCTGTACTCTCTGAAGAACACAGGTCAGAAGTAACTTCCTGAAAAACTAAAAATACATAAAGAATGTGAACATGATTATGAGAACTATCTGGACAAATAAAATCTTCATGCTTCAAAATAATTTTCTAGCCAAAAATATTTTAATACTGGACAGTGGAGCAGCTCATAGGTCATAGGTCACTGCACCCATTCATCTGGGTGCCAGCACATGGTACAAGGTCTGCCATCCAACTGGTAGTAAACTACTGACATTGTGAATACATTAAGGGAAAAGAAGAGGCAATATTACTAATTTCTGAAAACATAATATTAGAAACAACAGCAACAATAAATTGCCTGTCCTGTATGCAGAGTAAATGGAGAATACAAACTTCTTAGACATGCTGGTCAAACTCAGCAGGGAATGATTAAGATTAGCTTTTAAATTCCCACAACAGAAATAACATCACTAGGAACTGTATTTGCTGAACCTCGGGCTGATCCTTCTCTAACTAGTCATGTACTAAGAACTGTGTTCTATCACATTTGTAAAAGAGTTATGATAATCTCTACTTAACAGATAAGTAAAGAGATTTAAGGCTTAAGTAACCTGGTCAACAAGCAGGGAACAAGGATCAAATCTGAGATTCAAAGCAAGACTTGTCCAACACCCATCCTCTTAATCTCCATTCTATTCTACACTGTAAATAATATGCCCAGAAAATTCTACTGTGCAAAGCTTTAAAAATATGAAACACTATTCTACTCCAATTAATTAACATTAACAAGTACAGTTAACATTCAAAACTAGGCAACCCTTCGATTGTACACAAAAGAACTAATGGCTATTATAGTATACCTAAGGATCATTTTGTCTACCTGAGGGAGACACCAAAAGAAGGACCTATGAATCAAATTCAGGAAGTTCTTAGAAAGAAATCTCCCGCAAGGACTGGGAGCGGTAACTGATCAAGAGGCACAGTCATGTGGGTATCAATGGCCTGGGTGAAACTGGAGATCACCTGTGAAATTGGAAGCAGTTTGCAAAGCAAAGAGTCCCAGATGTAGGTAAAGAAGAGTAAGAATGTTCCCTCCTGGAAAGAGCAACTAGAAAAGCTGGACAGAATAGCTGCAGAAGCTACTTGACAACTGTGAAAAGTAAACTGTAGCAGGTGGATTAGGAAGCAAGGGGATCCCGGGGTGGCTCAGCGGTTTAGCGCCTGCCTTCGGCTCAGGGCCTGATCCTGGAGACTGGGGATCGAGTCCCACATCGGGCACCCTGCATGGAGCCTGCTTCTCTGTCTCTCTCTCTCTCTCTCTCTCTCTCTCTCTTTCTCTTTCATGAATAAATAAATAAAATCTTAAAAAAAAAAAAGGAAGCAAGACTGGAATTCAAACCACCACTGAGTCAGCAGATTTAAGTATGATGGAGAGTCTCCTAACATAATACCCTAAATGTGGAGGACACACCCCAAACTTTATTCAGCACAGGGAGAACCCGAAAAATGTTAATTCCTATGGGAGAAGGAAATCAGGAGAAGCCACTACCAAGAAGGAAACAAATATCAGAATCAGCCCACAACTACTTTAAGACAGCTACCGTACAAATAATTCTACAAATAAGCAAACACACAACATACTCAATATCACAAATTCTTCTCTTCCTTTTATCTCTTAAACCCACTGGCTCTGCCTTCCTCCCCTCCCCCTGAAACTTCTCCCTCTAAAACTACCAGTGACCTCTGCAGGACTCAATCCAATCATCACAGCTCAGGTCTCAACCTTCCAGCAACAACTAACAAGAGCGGGTCTCCTCACCCTTCTCCTGAATATCCCCCCCCCCCCCCCCACCGCCCAGATGCTCTCTCCTCTTCCTGCAGAGTCCCCCAGGGCTCTGTCCTTTCTCCTCTCAGCTATGCTGACCTCCCAGGCAAGCTCACTTCAAATGCCTTTTCCACGCTAACAGAACTAAAACTTGCACCTTGCAGTTCAGACCCACTGCCCAGCTGTTGTGCTGGACTGACGGCTGCCAACTCCGCACCACAGCCACTGCCTCTGCCTTCCCCTGCGCTCCCCCAAGAAGGCAGATCCCCAGGTCCCAAAACCTCTTCCGGCTACAACTCCGGGTTGGAGTTCATTAATTAAGAGGTAAGACTGGCAAATTGAAAAGAAATATTGTTCTCTTTAACCCTGCCAGCCCTCCCAACGGTAGTGATAGGTTCTATAATTTCCTGTATTACGAGTCTAGAGTGGCCAGTGTTTGCCTGACCAAACCCTGGCAGGTGCATGCTATGCTGGGACCCGCCTCTAGGTCCCTTGGAGAAGTGGAGCATCACTGAAGACAACTGAATAAAACATCCAACACCTCCAAGCTCAGGCACTGACTGACCTGCCCCCTCCACAAACCCCCTTACACACAATCATCTCTGTCTCTGACAACACCCGCCTTCCAACTGCTGAGATGAGAAACATCAGATACCATCCCAGCCTCTTGTCCTCCTCCCACATTCCCCATCCAGGCTTGTCAGAAAATAAATCCAGTTCTGCCCACAACACAGGCCCAGACGCTGTCCCCTTGCCATCATGTTCACCAACACTGTTGTGACACAAGCCACCATCATGACTCACCCAAATGGCCAGAGCACTACAGAGCAGGCCTCCCCACTCCCACCCGTCACCCTAGCACACATACTAGCCACGGCGCACAGACCAAACCTAAATCAGATGGCACTACTCCTCCGTTCAAAAGCCAAAACGGTCCCTCCCTTTACATGGATGACAAGGTTGGACGGAACAGTGGAGGAATCATCTTGAGGAAAAGTAAAGTCGTTGAAAAGAACAGCTGCTGGGAGGGGAGGACGTCAGGACTAACACCAACAGTCAGTGAAGGAAGGGCCGAAGGACAGAGTGGGTCTCCTTGGCCACTGCTGAGCCAGCAGATGTTACCCACACTGCTCGGCTGTTTGTTCAAGGACTCCATGGGACTGAAGAAGTGGCCTCTGAGAACGGTCGGTGGAGAACTGGTCGTAAGACTTTCAACGTCACTGAGAAAACACTAATACAACCTAGACTGGAATCTGATGACAGTAAAAATATATGCAGAGCAGAGAAAGGGTTAGCTGGAAAATTTACAAAGATGATAAAAATGTAAGTTGTTTAAAGCATTTAAAATATGGTTATTCAATGTATTATTCATCAGCAGGTGTTTTGTGGAAAGTATTCTAACCCATCGTGTGTTAGCCAAGAACATCAACAGCAAACTTCATTCAAACAGCCTGACCTGGCCTGCCACACAGCAGTTCCATGGTTTACGCAAGGCTTTCTTGCGACTTTTCAACCTCAGAGCCAAGACTGACATCTTTCTGAACAAAAAGACCCTCTTTCAGTCGTCTCTGTTACCAACACTGAATCACTTTGGAAATTAGCTTTTGCTCATACTTGTTAACACTCCTTCATGAACTCAACATAAATGTACAAGGCACAGCAGCGCTCACATGAGGGACTTCGGAAGTGAAGTCACTTCAGTGACTGCAAACATCATAATCACAAGTAACATCAGATGCAGCCACTCTTCACTTCCCATGCTGCCAGAAGTTAGAAAGAGGGCAGCGCCTGGCTGACTCAGACTGTGTGACTTCTGATCTCAGGATTACGAGCTCAAGCCCCACGGTAGGCAGAGAGGTTACTTAAAAATAAAAACCTAAAGAGAGAAGTGGACTTCTGTCCCCGCACAAATCCACAGCAGACATGTTTTCTGAGTTCAAATTACAGTTCCAGCAGCATTTCTCAAACCTCAATGCAGTGGAAATTCCTGCATTTCAAAACCCACTTAACAGTGCAACTGAGGCACTTCCATCTAACCATTAATTCGAAGAGATTCATCTGCACTGGAATGATACTCTGAAAGGCAAACACCAAAAAGAATCTAGTGGAATTCTATAAACATCTGCCAAACAATGAATACATTAAATTGAAATGATACGGACACTTCCAAAATGGTATCAATAATCCAAGAACACCTACCAACATAAAGACACTGTCAAAGATGACATGTAAAATTTCCATGCAGATGAGCACCAAGAGATGAGCATTTGTAACTGGCTATGATGATAGGGAACACTAACTTTGAACTCCCATTAAGAAAAATGTTATCTGGGGGTATCTGGGTGGCTCAGCTGGTGAAGCTTCTGCCTTTAGCTCAGGCCATAATCTCAGGGTCCTGGATTCAAGCCCTGCATCAGGCTTCCCACTCAGCAGAGTCTGCTTCTCCTTCTCTGCTGCCCTTCCCCCTGCTTGTGCTTGCTCTCTCACGTGCGCGTGGTCTGTAACAAATAAAATCTTAAAAAAAAAAAAAATGTTATCCAACCCTCCTCCTTTTGAAAAAGAATTCCATTCTTATTAGTAGACCTGTATTATATATACATATCCAATCATTATTTGGAATTCTGCCAATAAAAATTTCGTAGAAATTAGTGTTGTCTTGCGTTATGTAAGTACTTACATAACATCCATCATTTTGCCCACTAGTCTGCAAAACCTAAAATATCTACCATCTGCCCCTTCATAGAGAAGCCTGCCGATTCCTTTCAATCAACTTTCCCAGATCTTCTGCACACAGGTACAGCTAAGGCACATTTCACACATCTTTAACTTCTCAGCTGTTTCTTTTTTTTAACCTAAGTCTGCCATTTTACCTTTATTCCTTATAAATTTTACCTTGTTGATTTTAGCACTTTATTACAACCTGTCGAAATATTTTAAAATTTTGATTCCAAAAACGAATCTCCTGGCATTAACTCCTGATCTTTAAATTCCTGATGAAAACATTACGACAGGTGTCAAGTAAGACACACTTCTGGAAACATCTTCACTTGTGTGCAGAAATTCTGGTATTTTAGTTTTGTGGCAAATTATACTATATGTGGTTGCAACATATCTTCTACCTAAAAGCAATAATTTCTTGAATTCTCTAATAATGACAAATAATAATTTACTTCTTAAGCTTCATGCAGTAAAGGATTCAGCTTGCCCCTGGAAAGATTTGGCCATTGCCCAGCTCCTGGGAAGTCACCTCCCAGCCCTTGGAATCTCCTGCCTGATAAGACTGTCTTTGTTTAGCTGCAGGCCTTGAGTCACACCCATCAGTCTATACTAACAACGTGATTTCTGGTGGAGCCTTGAGCTACACATAACATTGGCCTGATCTCCAATGGGACTGGAGACTAAACTTAGCCATGCAGGCAGTGCCTGTGGGACAACCCCCAGCAAATATCCCGGACACCAAGGCTCAAGTAAGCTTCCCCAGTTGACAGCATCACTGCTGAGAGAAGTCAGGACAGGGAGAGGACAACTAAAGCTCATGCTTGGTCTTCCCTGGACTTTGCCCTGTGTGCCTTTCCTTTGCTGATTTCTGAGCTGTAATAAACCATAACCATGAGTCTAATGGCTTTTCAGTCCTTCTAGTGGACTAGAAGGAACCATGGAACCTGCAGGTAGTCTTGGGGGCCTCCCAACTCCAGGTCTTGATGACTTATAATGCATTTTCACCAACACTACAGCAGTGTTTCTTCAGCATGAGGAGATGCTAGTTTAAAATGCAGGTGACCAGCTTCTACATCAGAAATGATAATCCAACATCTCTGTGGGATGATACCAGGCATTTGCATTTCATTCATTCATTCATTTGAGAAAGAAAAAGAGCCAGAGAATGAAGGGATGGGGCAGGGCAGAAGGAGAGGGAGAGAATCCCAAGCAGACTGAACACTGCCCATAGAGCCCAACACAAGGCTGGATCTCATGACTCTGAGATCATGACCTGAGCTGAAAGCAAGAGTAGAACACTTAACTAAGCCACCCAAGTGCCCTTGTTTGCATTTCTAATATACATTCCTTGGTGATTCTTTTTTCTTTTTTTAAAGATTTTATTTATTTATTCATTCATGAGAGACACAGAGAAAGAGAGATATGGGGGGGGCAAAGACACAGACAGAGGGAGAAGCAGGCTCCATGCAGGGAGCCTGACATGGGACTCGATCTCGGGTCTCCAAGATCAGGCCCTGGGCCAAAGGCGGCACCAAACAACTGAGCCACTCAGGCTGCCCTCCTTGGTGATTCTTATGTACACTACTTTCAGGACCACTGATATATCCAAAAGCTGCCTGAGACACTGACAGTTTTGTTTTTGTTTTTTTTTAATTTAAGTAATCTCTACACACAACATGGGGCTCAAACTCACGACACCAAGAACAAGAGTCACATGCTCCACCAACTGGGCCAGACAGGCATCCCAGGACTGTCTTCTTTTTAATGAATCCCCATCAGGGTAGAGGCTCAAGAGTCAAGAGTGCCTCATGAAAATGCCTTAAATTTGGTAAATAAGTGAGAAGAGCTGGCATTACTAGTCATCTAAAACTCAGAATATGTAAATGTGTGAAATTTGTCTTGTCATTTCTCAAATATCTAAGATAATGTGGAAACAAATGAATGCAAGCCACATGTTACTTTGATATAGTTTGGGTGATAGATTCAATGGCATCCATTTCTTATCCATTCGACAACTATATCAATTTTTTTCAATCTCCTGACAGTTAATAGGAAACTTGAGTTTTATAAGCAGTCTTCACACCCTTCTCATCTACTGAAAAGAACACCAGTGAGCTAAAAGTCGAGACAATTAAGAGTCTCTAGAGAGTTCTCCTCCGTCAATATTAAGGACCCATTTATCCTTTCCAGGTTGTTTCTTCATCTCTAAACTGGGAGCTCTGGACCAGATGATCCCTAAATTTAGATCAACCTCTAAAATCCTAGACTACCTAAAACAATAAGAATAAAGGAGGCAAATACCCAGTGGCAAAGTTTAAAATTTCCAATGAAATGGCTGAAAGGGCAGACTCAAGATGAAAATCAAACATCAACTCTTCGCTAACCAAATACTCGTAACCTGTCAAAAATTAATTCATATGCAGACCATCTGCATTTAAACTAAGTTACTCTTGCTACCTGTTTTACGCAGTCAGTTCCTTAGAACACAACTAGTGTATTTTTTCCAATGCAATAAGCAAAGCTTTTTTCCTTTTTTTCCCCAAACTTTTTGCCTACACTGGAATCACAATCATCCCCAGCCTGAACTCTTAGGGGTGATATCGTAAACGGCCTAGGGTTTTTCACTTCTAACGTCTACACTATCACTGTGTTCCATCATTTCTTATGTCTTTGCCATTCATGACACTTGGCCCTTAAGGTCATGGTTTTTCTCAAGAAAAGGGACACTTTCTCAGACATAAACCCGTTTCCAAACTCGCCCCTCTAAGATTCCTCTTCCATAGGGCAGCCATATCTCACCACAAAACAGCGTATCTCTGCAGGGACTGCTTATAATCTGTAGTCTGTAATTCCTAAATTACATATAATCTTGATGTCAAACATGAACCAATCCAGTTTAGACTCCAGAATACCACATTAACCTGCCTGGTGTGAACATTAACCACCAGCTTCCCAGCTCCTCCTGCATCTGTTCACAGGAGAGCTAACCATAAGAGTATGAGTTAGGTACTGTCTTACAACTATTTTTTTTAAGATTTTATTCATTTATTTTACAGACAGAGAGCACACGCATTCATACAAGTAGGTGGAGGGGCAGAGAAGAGGGAGAAGCAGGCTCCCCATTGACCAGGGAGCCCGAGGCAGAGCTTGATCCCAGAACCTGGGGATCATGAGCTGAAGGCAGATACTTAACGGACTGAGCCACCCAGGAGTTCCACTGAGCCACCCAGGCGCCCCTGTCTTACAACTATTAACACACTTCTGAGTAAAGAGAAAAACTACACTCATTTTTGGAGCTGACAGAGCCAACTAAAAGGGACACTGGTCTATCTCTCATAGCCATACAACTATTAAGATATGCCTAATAGTTTATAAACTTTAGCTGCAACTAATGCACAACAGCATACTGAAACATCCATGCTAATCAGAGTCCCAAACATCTGGCTGACCTTCTAAGTACCAAAACTGTCCCTTGTTTTGTCTTGTGGAGGGGGAGGGGAGGCCAGGGGAGACATCTCCGTTGCTGGTTGGCACTGTTTGGTTGGTACAGGTGGGCTTAGGTGACAGCTCCATGTGTCTGTACTTGATGTAACAGTCTGAGATGTATTACAGTTAAAGTCCTTTGATTTAGATGCTTAACCTTCCCTTACAGCCTCACACCTGTGCAGAGTGTCAGAAGTCTACAGTTGAACAAGGAGTGCATCCCCTCCCTTGGGGTTAGGCTTACTTTTGATAATACGATGAAAGTCCAAGCGCACTTACCCCAGGAAAACAACTCATGCGCGCGCGCACACACACAATTCAGCTTACCATTTCTGGGGTTCATGGACCTAGGAGAGAGAATTTCCTCCTTAAGCAACAATCTGATCAGTAGGCACTTAGAAACAAAAGGATCTTCGTGGATTTCACCAAGGGAGAAATCTGGGAGCCATCCTGGGATTGCTCTTGACACCCCTTCTCTCGGTCATGCCTCTTCCCTCCCCTGGTCAGAGCCTGGAGACTGACTCAGAAACAGCCTTCAAATCACCCTCTGTGCAGTTCCTCAGTCATGCCCTTAATGAGGGCCTTCTTCACTTGTGTGTACAACGTAATTGTATAATTAAAAGAACACAGCCTGTTAAATTGGACCGTCTGAACTTTGCCCGTCACTTTACTAGCTGAGCGACAGACACCAGGCAGCCATTTCCTTAATGACAAAGGTTTAGTTCCTCTCCCTCCTAAAGTGCTTCACTGTAACACTGCCTCAACTGACCCTTGTGCTAGTGCAACCACCCGCCTGCCATATGAATCTGCTCCTGTCAAAGCCAACCACACAGGGCTGTGACCCTGCAGACAGCATCAACCCCACCTCCTTCTCTACCCAGCCCTTTCTGTACTCCTAAACATTGGCAAAAACATTCAGTTGCACAAAGCCCAGCCTCTCACAGCCCTGTATCTCTACGTGGGGCATGTGCTCTGGAAGGTCCTGCCTGATCCCCACCTTCCACTCAATTTCTACAGATCCCTGCAGACAGCCAGACCTGTAGAGGTCACAGCACCTGGTCCCACTGCCCGTTTTTGTAAGGTTTCTGGACTAATAAAGGTTTTTACGTTTTTAAAGGGTTGTTTAAAAAAAAAAAAAAAAAAAAGCTATGTGACAGGACCTGTGTGGCCGGCAAAGTCTGAAATATTTACTATCCGACCTTTAACAGAGAAAGTTTGCTGACTTCTGAGCCTGACCGTGACTGGGGACATGCCCTCCAGGTCCTCAGAGCACTCTGCTACAGCACTATCACTGTGGGCATCACATTGCATGCTGACCACATCACTACCCTCCTGCCTGGGCCCCCAGGGACTTAACACTACTTTAGACACAAAATGGGTATTTAATACTGTTGACTCTTGAACAACCAGGTCCACTCATACAGATTTTTTTATATACATGCCACACAGTAAGTGTATTTTCCCATAAGTTTCTTAACATCCTCTTTCCTCTAGCTTACCTTTTTATAAGAATACAGTATATAATACACATACAAAATATGTGTTAACTAAAGATTTTCAAGTATGAGGGGAGGGTTAGCATCCTACCATTGTTCAAGAGTCAACTGCACTAGCATTTTACATGTGTATACCATCTCACATAGGAACTACACACAGAGCCTCAAAGATCACAGATACTACACTTTATAGTATTTATATTACTTTGATAATTTTTTAGTTAATGCTATTTTGTAAACAGGACATAAATGAAACAGACACCCAAAGTTAAGCACTAGGCAGATATTTATAAGTTAAATATCAGCACTTGGTGGGTTTTTTTTTTTTTTTTTTTTTTTTTTATGATAGTCACAGAGAGAGAGAGAGAGAGAGAGGCAGAGACACAGGCAGAGGGAGAAGCAGGCTCCATGCACCGGGAGCCTGACGTGGGATTCGATCCCGGGTCTCCAGGATCGCGCCCTGGGCCAAAGGCAGGCGCCAGACCGCTGCACCACCCAGGGATCCCCACTTGGTGGTTTTCTGCTCGGCGCACTAGAGTATCCCATGATCCCACCTATACCAGTCTGAGAACTCAAACCGCACCTATAGACAGGCTCCGTGATAAGCCTATCAAAGAGGGGTCAACCACCTGTCCAGTGTTGCAGCTCCAGGCAGGCAGACCCCATAAAAGTCAAACTTGGGGCAGCAAGGACACCTGTATTAGCGGTTCTCCAAAGTACCCAAATACCATTGCAAATCCCTGATGAGGTTTTCAAGAGTCGGACCAGCACTGTGGAACAGAAAGCTCTGTGATGATAAAAATGTCCCATCTCTTCACTGTCCAATGTGGAAGCCACCAGCCACACGTGCATACTGAGCACCTGAATTAGGGCTAGTGCGACCGTCAAAGAGAACATTTAATTTTATTTAATTTCAATTTAAATAGCCATACATGGCTAGCAACAACTAGCAACAACTTGGACACAGATCCAAGTCTAGACTCTAAACACCGAAGTGAAATGAAAAAGAATTTTCCCTGGCTCCTTAAATACAAGCTATGTTATCTGGCTCAACTCTTCCCCTGAAAAAAACAAAACAAAAAACAACAACAAAAAAAACCCTAAAAAAGATGGACAGAATACTTTAAAAATCTTAAAAATCAACCAGAAACTGACAAACAAATGAAGAAATACCAGGCCAAAATTAAAGTAAAATGAGGAACCCAAAGAGATCAACAAGAACAGAATCTACCTTTGCCTTGAAGTCATTTGCTAATTTTGAAAATTTTTAACTTTCATTTTTACAACAATGTAGGGAAAGAGGAATAGGAATCAAAAGCTGGGTCCCCCAGGGTGTCTAACCAAAAACCCTACCTCAATAAGCAGGACCCTAAAGGCTACATAGCTCAAGATAAGAGAAACCAGAAGTAAATCATCTCTACAGAAAAATTACAGCATTGGGTGGTCCAAAAAACCTCAAGCCTTTAAGGTGCTTTAAGGTCGGATATCCCTGGGTGGCTCAGCGGTTTCACGCCTGCCTTTAGCCCAGGGCACGATCCTGGAGTTCTGGGATCGAGTCCCGTGTCGGGCTCCTGGCACGGAGCCTGCTTCTCCCTCTACCTGTGTCTCTGCCTCTCTCTCTCTCTCTCTACCATAAATAAATAAAAAATAAATCTTTAAAAAAAAAAAAAAAGGGTGCTTAAGGTGACCCCAAGGTGGCTGAAGCAATTAAAAAAAAAAAGCTCTCTGGAAGGGGCTACATCTTCATTCTATGCCTCAAGAATCCTACAAATAATCAGAATTAAATTAAAAGTCCTACAAATAATATTCCACACACTACAAATAAAAAATATATCAAAATGACTCACAGACCTAAATGTAAAACTGGAAACTTTTAGAGGGGGGTGGAGGAAAACACAGGAGAAAATCATTGTGACCTAGAATTAGGCAATGATTTCTGAACTATGACACCAAAAAAGCACAGTCCGTAAAACAACAAATTGATAAATGATTCTTCATCAAAATTTATAACTTCTGCCCTTAAGGCCCTGTTAAGAAAATGCAAAAACATGGGCGCTTGGGTGACATAATTCAGCATCCAACTCTTGGTTTCAGCTCAGGTCATGATCTTAGGGTCATGGGATAGGGCCCCGCATCAGGTTCTGTGCTCAGCATGGTGTCTGCTCAGGACTCTCTTTCTCCCTCTACTCTCTGCCCCTTCTCTCCCTACCCCACATGCACTCTCTCTCTAAAATAAATCTTTAAAAAAAGAGAGAATGCAAAAACAAGCCACAGCATGAGGAAAGAGCACAGCATGCATCTGATAAAGACTTGTATCCAGAATATATAAAGAACCCATCAAGAAGAAAAAAAAATGTAATAGGCAAAAGGTGTAAACACCAAAGACATGGAAAGATTCTCAACGTTATTAGGTATTTGGGAAACAAAGTAAAACCACAACGAAAGACCATTACACACCAATTAGAATGGCCAAAAAGCTAAAAGACTAAAACTATACCAAGTATTGTCCCAATGATCCAGAGTGACTGAACTCCCACACAAGGCTAGGAGGAATGTAAAATGGTTCAGCCATTCTAGAACACAGTTTGACACTTTCTTTAAAATACCAAACATACACCTACCACATGATCCAGTCATTACAGTGCTAGAGCCAACAATTCGGGGAAAAATAAAAGTCTATGTTCATATGAGGCCTTGAACAAAATTATTCAAAGGTTTTATTTGTAATAACTCAAAACAAGAAACGACTCTCCACACACTGATCACATTCAATGTCAATCCAAGAACATCAGGAAGGAATTTTTTGGAAGTTAACAAGTGAGTCTAAAACAGATAGAGATCTGCAAAGGGTCAAGGGTAGCCAACAGATGCTTAAAAAGGACCAACTGGGAAGAGTTTCACAGTAAGATAAGACTTGTAAAACTAAAATAATCGAGGCAGCTTAAACTGGGCAGTACCAGCAGAATCCAAGAGAGTCCAAAAACAGATGCACATACACAGACCTTCCATTTGCAAGAAAGGTAGGACTGCAGCAGGTTGGGGAAAAGATGCTCTTTTCAATAAACAGTGTTGGGGCAACTAGATGTCCACAAGTTAATGAAGCTAGATCCCTTCATATACCAAAACTAATTCAGAGAGAATCATAAAATTAAAGGTTAAAAGCATTTAGAGAATAAATGAGGACTCAGTTCATGACCTCAGGGCAGGGAAAGACACAAAAAGTATACAAAGAAAAAGACTGATAAACGGCACTAATTAAACTTAAGAACTTCTATTCATTAAAAAAAAAAAAAAACCAAACAAACAAACAATGAGTCAGTGAAACTGCATACGACAGGAAGAGACAGTAGCAAAATACATAACCAACAAAGAACCTGTGTGCTGAATATACAAAGTCTACAAATCAATTGAAAAATAACCTAATAGTAAAATATGGACACTTCACAAAAGAGTGAATCCCAATGGCCAATAAATGTATAAAAAGATGTGCAACCTCACTGTAACCAGGAAAAGGCTATTTAAACCACAAGGCAGCAACAGGACAGAAACCACCAGAAGGGGCCGGGCGGGGAGACTGCCGTGATACCAGAGGGGCTGAAGCAGTAATCAGAGTGAAGCGGGTCGGTGGCTGCAGCACCCAGGGTGGAGGAGACCAACAGGAGAGCCAGTTACTGAGAAGCTGCTCCCAGGCAGGCGTCCTGTCATACATTTAATGGGGGTTACAGTCTGTGACTGTAAACTACAACTTGAACTTCACTTGACCAATGTAAGGAGAAAGAAACTGTTACAGATCACTTTTCCCACCAGCTCATCCTATTTACTTTCTCCATCACAGAGCTGCACTATTAAATCCAAGCCTGGTTGGAGGCCAGAGGAGGTACATGGGAACACCCTTTATACCCCGTGTTGAGATTATAGTACACTCAAATCCACTGTGTATCCCTGATTCTCCTTCTCTACCTTTGTAACAACTTTCATATACTTAAAGACCACAAAGCCCTCTCAGCAGGAACACACACTCTTCTTCAATCATTAAACAAATTACTGAGGGCCAACCCCCTATCCTAGTAGGAGGAAGCTGTGAAGGACCCACAGATAACCACAGGAAAATACAGTCCTTGTCCCTGAGCTGACAATACTCTATTTGCCAACAGGTGCATCCAACTCTGCATAAGACAGTAGAAAGTAGACACAACACCAATCCCATCTATGTACACTTTTATCTAGCTCTGCTCTTAGGGAAAAAATAAAGGACAAAGGCAAAACAAAATGTATTAAATTTAGGGTCGCTTGGGTGGCTCATCGGTTGAGTGTCTGCTTTCGGCTCAGGTCATGACCCTGGGGTCCTGGGATTGAGTCCCACATTGGGGTCCCTGCAGGGAGCCTGCTTCTCCCTCTGCCTATGTCTCTGCCTCTGTGTGTGTGTGTCTCTTATAAGTAAATAAAACCTTATTTAAAAATTTATTAAATTTAGATACGACTTTAACGCTAGGCAAAGTATCAACTCACACAATACTGCTTTAGTAGTCACCCCAAGACTTGGAAATCATCCTGACTCTAGTATAAGCAAGCCAATTTCTCAGCACCAAAACAAAACCATCAGGGAACATGTGCCTTAAGCACCCACAAGTACACACTTTCCTGCTATTTGCCAAAAGCCACAAGTCCAGGGGTCATACAAATTGCTATTTCAATGCAAAATTACTATTTAAAATACAAACCAAGATTTAAAAGCATTAAATGATCTCAGCATAAAATATTCAAAATCCCTAAACAAAATTAGTTGTGAGGTCTTCCCAAGACTCTAAAAATCCTGAAAAATATTTAAGAGTACTGAAGTGACGGCAATCTCATTAGCAAATCTAAGTGGTCAGAAGCCATACACATACCTCTGCCATTTACAACTGATTTTTGCCTGCTATGACTTGCATTTCTCTTAAAACACTCTAAACTAGTGGTTCACAGACATTAGCATGCAACAAAGGCTCCTGTACAGCCTGTTAAAACAGACGGCTGGCCCCACCCCCAGAGTCTGATTCAGGAGGTCAGAGGTGGGGCACAAGCACACGCATTTCTAACTAGTTCCAAGTGATAGTGATGCAGCCGTACTTTGATATCCACTACCAACAATCAGTTAACTGCACTGCATGTGCGTGTGTGTGTGTGTGTGTGTGTGTATTCAAGTGTTTCCCTTCACAATAAGCAAGACAAACTACTTTTTTCTTACCCAAATACTCACTTTTCTTGCCTGAGTGATGGTAAGTGATCTGTCACTCAAAACGTTCTCTCTGAACGTAACAGTAAAAGACACTCTCAGCAGATCAAGGCAAAACCTGGCGTTTCGTAGAACTGGCACTACCGTGTTCCGAAGACAGATTTTTAAAAGTAGTTTCAGGGGACAGCCTGTGTGGTTCAGTGGTTTAGCGCTGCCTTCAGCCCAGAGCATGATCTTGGAGACCCAGGATCAAGTCCCGCGTCAGGTTCCCTGCATAGAGCCTGCTTCTCCCTCTGCCTTGTCTCTGCCTCTCTCTCTCTCTCTCTATGTGTATTTCATGAATAAATAAATAAAATCTTTAAAATAAAATAAAAAAAAGTCGTTTCAGGGCATAATGTAAAACCCCTGTAAAGTACATGATGAATCCAACTGATTAGTAAAAGATGTCTTAGAGCTTCTAGGTCAGTCCTCAAGGATCTTTGATAAATCTCACTCATTTTGTGCCACCTTGAGCAACTTCCTACGTCTTCAGAGTCCTAACAAACACATGACCAATTCCCACAAAATCAATTTCTAGAAAAAAATATTTGAAACTGTAAAGGGACAGAGAAATGCCTTTTTTCCCAGCTCAAATTTGACGAAATTTGTAATCTAATATAAAGCAAAGGTAGAGAGACAGATAATCCAAGACTTTCCCTGGTATCAAGTCCTAACTGGTTTTTAAGTAAGGTTCTTTACCAAGGCAAACAAAAGAGTAGATTGCTGACTGATGCAGTAAGTTCTCCAACAATTAATAAGCCTAAGATTCTTTCATTCAATAAATATTATTTGTGTCAGACACTGGGGATGCCATAGTGTGTAAAACAAAGTCTCTGCCCTCGTGCTGCATATATTCTATAAAAAGACACACAATGCACTACCCATATGGAATGTATAAAACCATTTCAGCTCTTTCTTCAATCCATCAAAGACAAACACATGGTGCTTTGGTCACAAGTAGACCCAACAAGCACCTACCATTCACAGCAGAATCCAAAGCACCAGATGGCAAGACTTTTAAGAAAGAATATGGAGGCAGAAAGGAGATCCTAGGCACAGACAGCCCAAAGATACAACTTTTCAGGTTCTTCTGAACCTTGGTTTTGGTCCACTGGCCCCAAATAAAGGAATACAGAGTGCTTAAAAGCACGATGGAAAATTCTAAATCAGTGAGAATGAGCACATTCACTTCAGAAACGCTTATAGAGCAGCAATGTGTTAGAGATTATAAATTCTAGGATTTACTACAAGGGGATTAAACCTGTATGAGAAATGTACAATTTACTTTTCCCTCACATTACTCCTTGCTTCCCACAAAACTATATTCATAAACATTGATACCACCACCCCAAAAAAGTCACCAATGAAAAAACTGTAAATGTAGAGGTTTATTAAAGCACATCCTTTAACAAATAAAAACCATCAATCACTGCACCATGCATTACATACTTTCATTTAACTAATTCTAAATTAATTAAAAACAATTAAACAATTTTGGTTTATGCTCATTAAAATGTTTACCTATACCATGTCAGCCTGATCATAACTTCATGATATGAAAGTGTCAGATTCAAATAGAAAATATAATTATTTAAACTTTCCCAGACATAGTAATTACACTTGCATGCTAGTCACTCCCCCTTCAGAAGCCTGGGTTAAGATCTGTGAGACTACTGCTTCCCTAGCCCTGGAAACTACACAAAGTCCAGGAGACCTGGCGAACCCAGGATCTGCCCCTTGTGGCCCAAGAGACCCATGGCAAGCGCCTCTTAACTCCAAACTTCCAGTGTTCCATCTGTAAAATGAGGATATAAATAGCATAACTCTACGGTTCTTGCGAGGAGTAAAGGAGATAAAGCATGAAACCCATCAGCTCAGGTCTGGAACGTTTTATCTACCAGATTTAATTTATTGGTAAAAAGGCAGTGACACTTACTAACAACACACAGTACCCACACAGGTTACATTTCTTCCCTATCAGTGGATAACATTCACATGTAAAACTTTAGTCATTTTTCTTGTTCTGATAAACAGCAGTGTGTATCAATAAGATCTGGGCAGGATTTTTTTTTTTGAAAGATTTTATTTATTTATTCATGAAAGACACAGAGAGAGAAGCAGAGGGAGAAGCAGGCTCCATGCAAGGAGCCCGACGTGGGACTCGATCCCAGGACTCCAGGATCACGCCCTGGGCTGAAGGCAGGTGCTCAACCGCTGAGCCACCCAAGGATCCCCTGGGCAGGATTATTTTAATTAAATACAAGGTTTGTAAGGAAATACCTTCATGTCCTGAAAAATAGGTAAACTTTGTGATGAGGCTACTAGTTTTCTTCTCAGAGGCTTTCAAGTGCTAAAAAGTGGCAATACTACCACTCAGGCGAAAACATCTATTTCATACTTTCCTCTAAAAACCATTTCATTAGTGTTTATGCAAATCAAACTAAAACTAACACCATTTGCTAAAAATCCTATCTAAAGTAAAAGTTGAAAAAAATTAAAAAAAAAAATAAAGTAAAAGTTGAATCACATATGCCTATCTGAATTTTATTTCCATCAAAGAGCCTGGCAAAAAAAAAGCAGTGCAATTGTTATAGATAGGAAGAGAGGGGGTTCTACTACTTTATAATCAGAAACACATTTATGCAGTTCTGAATGGTAAGATTTGGCACAATTCCTAGAAATTAATTCGAGAAAGTGGTAGATAGGAATTTCATTTCTCCTACACTAGGTTGCCTTTTGGTAGTTATGAAATGAAGGGGGGAAAAAAAACCTTGCCAAAATGTTAGTAGAGAGAAAAAGCCATCAACGGTTCAAATAATCCACTACTAAACATGGTTTTCAGAAGACAGGTAAAAACAACTTAATGTAACTGGCTGAGGCAGTGAAACACAGGTACACCCAAACATGGGCTAGAGCTGCTCTCATCCTTCTCCACCAAGAATCCTTCCAAGGACAGAGAAGCAACTTCGTACTTGAATGCTTACTGCATTCACACACTTCCTGGAGTTTATTACTATTGAGTCCAATAAGATCATTTACTTTGCCCAAGTTTCTAAATTCTGCACTTTAAATAATTTATATAGGCATCAGTAAAAATTCTCAAAGACCCCCACATCAATTTTTTGCTATTTAAGGGATTTTAGTAAAGAGATACAGTAATGAAAGTAAGTCCTTAAATAAGTTTCTACTACAGAAACTAAACTTTACTGATTTACCAGCAAAAAAAAAAGCACCTCATTTCACAAATGATATAAATAATAGTACTTTCAATTATATCGAAATTTATTTTTTATATCGAAATTTAAAATAATATCTTAGCTGAAAAACTGTCTAAACTGAAAATGTTTCATTTCAAAAGTTAAAGATTTACGTACTAAGACTTTGAATCTCATCTTTTGTTGTGTTACCCTTAAGACAAATATTTTCTCAAAATCAAGACTCTGAAAAATACAGGAAAAATATTTTCCATAAAATCTTTAGAGATATGAAGATCCTACTTCTCTAACTCAAAACTAACACCCAAAATAGAACCATAATTTTCAAAACTATTCTTTACTACACTATAGAATATATACGGTACACGGAATACACTATAGAATATTTTTCTCTGTGGGAACTAATCAGTATCTTTTTAAAGGGGCTATCTTTAACAACACAATTTTGTTATTTAAACAATTTCTCCAACTTCCTGGCGAGAAAAGTTATGTGATTTGTTCAAGAACCCAATTCCAATTTTAAGAATTGGGACATTAAGTTCTGTAATTTCCAACGGTAAGCATGGAGTGCTGAAGAAACTGTTTTAAGTTAGAAACATAAGGATCCTCACTGCAGTTCCTAACTTCTGGTTTCCCCAGACACCATCACCGCTGCACTCATGGGGCTTCGCTCCTAATCTAATACAATTCACCCTCAGGGGACTGCAGGCCTGAAAAGAGGCTGCAGTCCTCTCTCCCCTAGGGCTCTGCCCCAGTACTGTTTGCCCCAAACCCTAATTACTACGTTTTGGATTCAACGTCTTTATCCAAGGACTTGCTTCTTGATGATCACCTCTGAACAATGTGCTTCTACGGGTCCTTCTACTCACTGCACATACTCACATCTTCGGTTGAGTCTGGGACCTTTTAAAAGACAACGAGGTGTTCTAAACAATCTTTTTTTTCCCCCCAGTTCTCACGACTAAGCTGGATGATTTGATAATCACCGGGAAGACACTACTTAGAGAATCCGTAATACTTGCTGTTTCAACATCAGTACACCACGACGACGCTTCGCACACAAAAGTATTCAAGACACTAGCGGTAGGCTCGGTAGTACTTCCCCCTTCCAAGGAAAGCCACAAATATAAAACAATGTACTTGGTAAAGACGCTGCAACACAAACTTTCTTTGCAAGTTTCCTGTGTTTAAATGTTGCAGGGTGCAGGAAAAAGCTACCCTACGTTGCACCTCGGCAAAAATAAGGCAGACTGCGAATTTATTATCATGTATCTCTCCACCACTTCGCCCGCACCTTTCAGGTGTTCAGAGGAGCCCACTGGCGGCCAGCTGTTCGCAGCCCGACGGTGCCCAAGAGAAGACTATTTTCACCACCAGATCTTCAAATAAAATATGAAGGGTGAGGCTCTGGCATTTCATTTCAAACAAGTGACGAACGGCCTGTTTTTCCAACCGTGAAAATGTTTACATTTTATGCAAGAATCCCCCGGGGATGGTCATCTTGGGCACACACAGATCCCCAAATTCTGAACACCGCCTTCGGCTTGAACGGATTTCAACCAGTTCCCATCATCACTACAATATTACTATTATCTTAGTCTCGCTGCCAAAAACCCAGCTGCAGGCTAAGTATGCAAGAATGAGACACTGTTGAAATGACTCAAGAAGAAAAAAAGGGGACAAGAAAAAAAAAAAACGTCTTTCTACCCTTAGTGCGTTAAGCTAAATCCTACAATTAAAAAAAAAAAAAAAAAAAAAGAGCAAATAACACACACTCGGTCCTCCTGAGAAAGAAAGAAACCGAGAGAGAGAGAGAAAGGAACAGCAAGGCCGGCAGCAGAGCCGCGGGCTGGGCCGGGCAGAGGGGAAACTTGGGAGGCGCAGTCGGCAACCCGGTCTCCCGGGCGGTCGCCCACAGCAGCGCGGGGACGCCCTAAGCGGGGCGCCGGCGGCGGAAGGCGAGCGGGCCGGGCCCGGTTCGAGGCCCGCCCCGCCCTGCCCCCGACGGGTCCTGGGGCCGGGCCCGGCCGCCCCCCCGGGGTCCCCAAGGATTTCCCTCTTCCTCCTCCTCCTCCTCCTCCTCCCCCCTTTTGTTTTTGAGGCTGGCGGCCCGCTCCCGGGAGGCGGCCCCCCGGCCCCCCGCGCCCCGGCCCCCCGGGCCCCCCGGCCCTCCCGAGGCCCCGCAGAACCCGCCCCCTCCCCCGCCCCCTCCCCCCAGCCCCCGTCCGCCGCGCCGCCGTCCTCCCGGGGCCCCTCCCTCGTCCTCCCCGCATCCTCGGGCTCTCGGGCTCCCGGGCCGCGCGGGGTCGGGGGGTCGGGGAGGCCGCATCCGCCGCATCCGCCGCCGGGACCGGCTGGTCGCCCCGCTCGGCCCCCGCCCGCGCGCCGCGGCCCTGCCCAGCCCCCGCCCGCCCGCCCGCCCGGCCCGGCCCGACCCGGCCCCGCACTCACTCGGACCGCGCGGGGCGCCGGGAGGCGACGGCGGACCTCGGCGAGGCGGCGCCGCGCTCCCTCCCACGCCTCACGCCGCGGGCGCACAGCGGTCCCGGCCCGGCGGCGGCGGCGGCGGCGGCGGCGGCGGCGGGCTTGCGCCCTCGGGGCCGTGCTGCGTCGGCGCGGGCCGCGCGTGCGCGCCGACCGGTGAGGCGCGCGCCCCCGCGCCTGCGCGCCCCCGCCCCTGCGCGCGCCTGCGCCCCGCCGCGTCCCGGAGCCGAGCTTCCGCCCGCGCGGGGGGGGGGCGGGGGGAGGGAGACCGCGCATGCGCCCGGCGGCCCGCGCATGCCCAGCCCGCCGTAGGGGCTCGGCTCCCACCTCCGGGGCCGCTGGGGGCTGCGCGCGGGCGGGGTCGCGGGGTCGCGGGGTCGCGGGAGGGAGGCGCGGCCCGCCGAGCAGGACGTCCCGGGGGGGCCCCCGGCGGCACTCTGCAGCGGGGCGGGGGGGGGCCCGACCTCGGGGAGACCCGCGCTGACCCCGCAGGCCCGCCGCGCTCCAGCCCGGACCCCCGCGGCCTCGCCCACCCCGAGCGCTTAGGTGCCCTGGGCCCTGCGCACGGGGAAACTGAGGCTCGCGGGGGCACCAGGGCTACACCGAGGCCGCCCCCCGAAGGCGGCTGGAGCCCCGGGGCGCGGGGGGTGCAGAGGGTGCATGCACGCGCCCAGGGGCTGCGCCAGGTGCCTCGGGGCCGGCCGAGGCTCTCCAGGCAGCAGGGAGCTTTGCAGGGTTTCGGGCAGGAAGTAATATCTGATTTGTGTTCTTAAAAAAAAAAAAAAAAGACAACCTTGCGGTAGGAAGTGAAAGCAGAAGCAGAGCAGCTTTCATTTTTTCTGGTGTCCCTTTGATCGTCACCGCAAGCCAGGGGGCAGGTCAAGCCAGGGGGCAGGTCGGGCTCACAGGCCTTTTGAGAGGTGAACTCCATGAAGCCCAGAAAGGTAGCCCAAGCGTTCTGCGCTCAGAAGCTGTAATCTGACTCTGCTTAGGACAGAAGCAGGTAAAGACCACAATTTCACTTAGCAAGAGCTCTACTATACTCGTTTTTATGGTTCTTTAATGAACTGTGTTACGGTTATTGACGGTTGTTTATTTTTTTCAAGGACATCGAAGTTGGTGAGGAAGCGAGTCTCTGAATGTGAATGAGCCCCAGGGCCTTTGTATGCACCACCTTGGCTCCACCTGGAGCTCCCTTCCCCCTGCTTGGAACTTGTCACTCCCTCACTTGTTCAGGCTTACAGGCCACCACCTCCGATGCCTGGTGACCTCTCAGTATGTCCTAGGCACCACCCACCAGCCTGGGTGCTTTCACACACACTCCCCACCCCCACGTCCTGCTCTGCTCTGTTGTTCTCCAAAGCGCCTATTGTCCACAGCCCTACCCTGGGTACTCATTTATTTCTTTATTGTATGTCCCTCTCCCAGAGCGCGAGATTCATTAAAGCAGGGACTTTGTTCACTTGTGGGTCCCTGGCACATGATGAGATACTTGTGGAGAGACTGGATGCAGCTTTGGGTGCTGGGATGTGAAACTGATCTTTCAAGTAGAAGCAGGGAGTGGGAGTGAGGGAAGGGAGCCAAGGGACAGAGGGGATTACAGTGGGGGTGTCTTTGCAGGCAGCCAGTGGGGGTGCTTTGTGTGATGGACCAAAAATGCCACCAACTCCTTGACGCTGCTTCCCGCAAGAGAGGGGATCTAGTCATTCACCCCTTGAATGTGGATGGGTCTTGTGACTTGCTTTGGCCACAGTAAAATGTGTCCCCACGGATGCTGTGTGACTCCTGAGCCGAAGCTGCAGGAGATGGTGAGGCTTTCTCAGCACCTTCTAAGCACGCCTGGTGAGGAGGCCGCATGGAAGAGCACGGAACCACCCTGGCTGGCAAAGCTGCCACCTGCCACCTGCCAGACACGTGGGTGAGGCTGTGCCTGACCACCCAGCCCTAATCAAGTGTTCAGCCAGCCGTGGCCACCAGAGACCCAGAGAGACCAGCACAACTATGGAGCTGCACCAGCCCAAACTGGCCAAACAGAGAATCATGAGCAAATGAAATACTTGTGGTTTTAAGCCTCTGGATTCTGGCATAGTTACACAGCCATAGGTAACTGGCACGTCGGACTTCCTCAACCTCGCCAGGGCGCATTCAAAACTGTGGCTCTTGAGGGCAGCTTTGATTATTCTTCTGCTAAATAAAAGCAGAGAATCCGGAAAGGACGAGAGAAAGAAATGGTGCAAACACACAAAGAGGAGAAAAGGTAGACATAGGAAATGAGCAGCAGGTTGTCCAACAGAGGCCCCTCCCCCCCCCCCCCCCCCCCCCCCCCGCCCCCTGAGCATACTTGGTGGTGCCTAGGAGCTCAGGTTCAGGCTCCATGACAATGGAGCAGGCCCAGGCTCAAGTACAACTGTTCGCCGGGGTCCGAGGCCGAGCAAGTTGCATTACGTCATTGCTCATCGCTAATAGAACTTATAGAGAACCAACATCAGGTTGTTGTGGGGAGAAAATGAACCATTCTTGTGAAAACACTCAGCAGAGTGCTTGGCACAATGTACCCTCAACAAGGGTTATTGATTAGCGATGGCATGACTGTGCGGGTCATTGTTAATCTTGATCATGGAGGGGGTATTCAAAGGACCATCCGGAGCGTGGTGGTAACAAAAGCTGATTTTATTCGGCTGTGTGGGTCAGATGCTGTATCCACGGTCTCCAGACCTCACAGCAATCCTGCAGCACGGACATGTCAACATCGTCCTCGTTTCATTGTTGAGAAAACCGTGACAAAGAAGGAAGCCATGGGACAGGTAGTAGGGCTGGAACTCAAAGCCAGTCTTTCCCGCTGCAAAGCATGCACGCCTCCCTCTGCCTGTGCGGCCTCTGCTACACTCCAAAACACAAAACACACAAGAGCATGTGGCTTCTCCCCTTCCTGCACTGCGCCAGACCGGCTGAGCACTGACCTTACGGGGGAGGCATTCAGGAAGGGCTTCCTGTGTATTGGCCAAGCAGCTGCACAGACCCTGGGAGCACTTCCCCCCTGAAAAGCATCCTTCCACCTCCCTGGGCTGATGAGGGCTTGTCCCAAGGAGGGACTTGCTCATAGTGGAAACAGAAATACACTCTAAGGCTGGGGGTGGAGGCACCGTAAGGAGGATGCATGGTACGAAGCTGATGTCACCGAGGAGATACCGAAACCCAAATTATTGCCCGCATCGTGGCACTGACCAACCTGCAGACCCACACGGAGAAACTGAATGAGAAAAAGAAGGATCCAGGAGACTGGTGACTGGGGAACTTGTAGATCCAGTAACATGTGCCTCTGGGAGATGTGGGCGTGCCACATGGCCCCCCAGGCATGCTGGCCCTGAATCCAGACACTGGTCAGGGAAGAGGGACACGCTGCTGCAGAAGAGAGAAAGGAGTCTGTCCCGGAGCAAACCCCAGCTCCCTCGGTGGCCTAGGTAGGGCCACTCTACCTCTCTGAGTCTCAACTTCCTCATCTGTAAAATGGGGAGAGGAAGAGGGGGAGGCTGCAAGAACAGAAGGGAAGGGAAAGACCCTCAAAGGGGAAGCAGGGCAAAGGAGGGACAGTTTGAGGGACCAGAAGCCAGATCGCCTCCTTCAATGTCTGGCCAGTGTAAGGGCAAGATGGGCCACAACCGCCATGTGCTTCTTGCCCAAGAGGGAACATTCTGGACTTCCAGGATTACTAGGCTATTTATGCAGGTTTTACTGTATGTTTGAAATTTCACTTTCCACGGGAATTTATGTTTTTTTATTTTTTTTTCCCCACGGGAATTTAACGTAGGGATGTAGGACTGTGGGACTATTAACACCTCCAAGGGGGGGTGAGGTGGGGTCATGTCCCCCCAGTGGTACCCGCAGTGGGCAGACCTCTCTTGAGGGGACATGTGAACAATTTGCCCCAGGTGTGGGTCCATCCTCAGCTGGTGCTGGGGATGCCCCGGCCACTCCTGCTCTCACAGATCTCCCCACTCCTCGCCCCACCATGGTGTTCCAGGTCCCTTTGATACAGAGGACACTAGCTGGACCTCTTCCAGGCCCCATCCAAAGGCTCAGCCCAAGGGGCTAGCAGCGAACACAGGAGCCCACCTATGGGGCTCTCTTAGGGATACTGCCCCCAGGTCTGGGCTGCACACCCACTTCCCGGTACTCACAACCCCTCCCCCAGCACACAGAGGGGAAACCCCTTCCCTGTACGTGCTCAGCAGGTCCAGGATGGGGACAACTCCCCAGCCTCCTAACCTGAAATGCCCCCCTTTGGTCTGGAAAACAGCTAAGACTCCATTAGCACCCCTCCAGAGCACCCACATACCCTGCACCTGCTACTGCCCCGCACCAGCCTCTAGAAAAGAAAAGGTCTACAATCTCTGGGAAATTCTGCCCCAAACCATTGCTTATCTCATTTAATTGTCACAACTCCTTGCATGAGTTCCATTAAGAGCATTTTCCACATGGATAAACTGAGGCCAGAAGGTGATGACTACCCAGCTCCAGTCTACCCAGCAAAGTAAGTGGCAGAGACAGGGTTCGAACCCAGCTTGTGTAGCTCCCAAGTTGTGTTCTCAGTGACTGAGCTCCTTGGCCTCCCACAGCAGTGGGGGCGACCAGAACGCCAGGAGAGGCTGTCCCTCGCCTTCTCCCTGGGGTGAACAGACAGCACATCCTGGTTTGGCCAAGATGGTGCAGTCGCAGGGGCTCCCCCAGACCCGTTCCTATGGTGGGCTGGACAAAAGTCATTTCCATTGCTTTGATCGGTATTAAATCCCCACTAAAGCAATGTCCTCCTGGCAGCTTTTGTGGGGGGTCATGCTCAGCACAGAGGGCTGCCCACGTTCCAGCATCTGCAAGGTGAACAGACGGCCAGTGAAGACTTGCCACCTGTCCTATCTCATCAGCTTTGCTTTTTCTCTCCCGCGTTCTGGTTTCAAAGTTTCTGCTCCATCGCGCCCTTAGCCTGCACCCATTCTCGATGACCTAGAGCAGGGTTTCCAAACTGCCTGTCCAAAAGGGACAGCTCTTTTTTCTTCCATTCTATTCTAGACTGGTATTTTTGTAAAAGGCAATAAAAATGAATTTTTAGAAACAAATGAGATTTTTTTTAAAGCAGAGACATACAGAAATACAAGCCCTGATTTTTTATTATTAGATTTAAAGGACATAAAACGACTGTCAAATTGCTATGAAAGTCTCTAAGCTCTTAATGCCTGGACTTATCTGCCTGTGGACCAGTAACAGCGTGCAGACCAGTACCACCATCAACAGCACTGGTGTGGGAAGTCAGAAATACTATGTGGGGCAGCCCAGCGCAAACTTTGGCCCAGGGTGTGAGCCCGGGGTCCCGGGATCGAGTCCCAAGTCGGGCTCCCTGCATGGAGCCTACTTCTTCCTCTGCCTGTGTCTCTGTCTCTATCTCTCTGTGTGTCTCTCATGAATAAATAAATAAAATCTTAAAAAAAAAAAAAAAAGAAAAAGAAGTAAGATGTGACTGCATCCAGAGTTACACATTTGAATGTGCTTTCACCAAAGTACGCATTAAAGGCATTGTAAACAATAAAAAAATTGATAACATTTTCATTTGTTTATAAGGCAATCATTTTGTTTCTGTTGTGTGGATTCTACTTCAAATGTTCTATCAAACGGAAAGCTAATTCATCAACGAAGATCAAAATTTTATGTCAAAATTAGAGAAGACTGAAATATTTTTAACATAATGTTTTTACGTTGTCAGTAACTCATTACAGTTGTATAAAATATAAATACATTTTAGTAGTCTTTTTTTTTTAAAGATTTTGAGTAATCTCTATGCCCGTCATGGGGCTCAAACTGACAGCCCCAACATCAAGACTCACACGCTCTACCGACCAAGCCAGCCAGGCACCCCTAGTGTTCACTATCCCTGCAGCCACCAATATCAAGCGTGGTGTCGCCCTTCACGTGTGCTGCTTCTTGTCCACGTGTACGTATGCTGCTTCTGCCCGCGTGTGCACACAGTGAGAGCAGTTGGGACTACTGTGCATCACAAAATTTAAAGTGTACTTCATAAAAAATAAGTTATTTATTTATTTTAGAGGGAAAGAGCAGGGGGTTGGGGCAGGGGCAGAGGGAGAGACAGTCTTAAGCAGACTCCGAGCTGAGCACGGAGCCCCAACTCAGGGCTGGATCCTGTGACCCCGAGATCACGACCTGAGCGGAAACCAAGAGTTGGACACTTAACCAACCTCGCCACCCAGGCGCCCCCACTAAATACTCTTTAATTGCCATGTGCAACTGCTCCAATTACCATGGTAACCGAGGTCACAGTGATGGTTGCATTCACTCCGAATATACTAAAAATCATTGGATCGTACTTTGTTATTAAAAAAAAAAAAAAAGTACTAGGGACGTCTGGGTGGCTCAGCAGTTGAGCGTCTGCCTTCAACTCAGGGCATGACTCCAGGGTCCTGGGATCGAGTCCCGTATCGGGCTCCCTGCATGGAGCCTGCTTCTCCCTCTGCCTAGGTCTCTGCCTCTCTCTGTCTCTCATGAATAAATAAATAACATCTTTAATAAATAAATAAATAAAGTAGTAGACTCACTCACTCATGGAGCCTCGCTGGTTGAGGCCTCTCGAGGATGCTCGCTCCCCAACCCGAAGCGCTAGGCTCCAGTCTCACACGTTTTCTGCTTGTGATGGCGAAGTGGCGTCATCTCATCCCCTCAGCAACCTCTGGGGAGCGTCTGCCTCTTCTCCAAGTGTCCACAAAGTCTCCTGGCCTTGTTCAGCCAGGAGGAGGCCCCGTGCCCGCCATGGACCTAGAGGTAGCCTTAGCCTCACCCAAAGCACATCACACCCCACAGAGTGTGTGCCAGAGGGAAGGCAAGGGGTGATGGGCAGCTGGAATGTCGGGGGTCCCCCCTCCTCTGGCCCCTGAGGACCCCGCTCTTCCTTCAGAGCATGTCCTGCCCACATTTGTCACGGCCGCAGGGTGCTGTCCCTCCTGGGCCGTGGGCTCCCTCCCAGAATGTTCCTCCCTGCTGTCTCGGAGAGAAAAGGCCGTCAGAGCCAAGGTGCTGCGATGGGAGAGCGCTCAGAACCTCCCGGGGGTTCCCGTCGCAGGACTGTTGGGGGCTGAGCCAGCTGCCACGTCTCCTTTGGCTTCCCTGGGCCAGGCTGTGTCCGCCCCATCTGGCTGCCCCCAGTTAGCCGGAGAAGCACAGAGAATACGGACACATAATAACATCAGTTAATAATAGATATCATTGAGGACCCGGGTGGCTCGTCGGTTGAGCCTCCAACACTGGATTACGGCTCAGGTCGTGATCTCAGGGTCATGAGATCGAGCCCCACACACGGCTCTGTGTCAGGCATGGAGCTACTTAAGATTCTCTCTCCCTCTGCCCCTACCCCCCTCTAAAAAAACAATAATAGAAATTATTACTGTCATTTCTCTCCCAAGTCTTGGGTATATGATACTTCTTTTTAATGGCCCTTATTTTTTGGAACAGTATTAAATTTACAGAAAAATGGAGATAACAGTGTAGAGTTCCCGCAGACCCTGGGCCCACTTTCCCCTCGTATTAACATCTTACATTAGCGTGATGCATCTGTTACAACTCATTAACCAATACTGCTGCGTTGTTACTAACTAAAGTCCCTAGCTTATTCCGATCTCCCGTGTTTTAACCTCACATCTTTCCTCTGCCCATCCAGACCCCATCCAGGACCCCACACTGTGTTTCATCATCACGTGTCCTTGGACTCCTCTCTAGCTGTGACCATTCCTCAGACTTTCCTTGTTTTTGATGACCTTGACAGGTTGGAAGAATGCTGGTTGGGTACTTCTTAGCAAGACCCGCTACTGGAATGTGCCTGGGATGGCTTTCTCCTGATTAGACCAGGGCTGCGGTTTATTGGGAGGAAGACCCCAGAGACAGAGAGCCATTGCCGTCACGTCAATCACTCGCACCATCAACACAGGACACAGGACCGTTGATACTGGCCTTGATCACCCACCAGCCTTCCCCACCATAAAGCCTCTCTCCCCACCCTCCCTTCCAGGCTGTATGCTTTAGAAGAAACTCACTGTGCCTAGCCCACACCTGGAGAGTGGGGAGACGTAATCACCCTCCCTGAGGACAGAGTGTCTGCATAAATTCTTTGGAGTTCTTTTGCATGGGAGATTTGTCTCTCCTTCCCCGTGTGTTAATTCATTCAATCATTTATATCAGTATGGACTCACGGATATTTATTTTTTGCTTTGGGTGATAATCCGCTACCACTTGATTTATTTTGTTGCTCTTGGGGATGTTGTGAACGTCCAAAATACCTTCAAGCCTGACATCATCCATTCAAAATCAGGCTCGTGTTTGGCACGGAATCGAGCCGCAGGAAACCAGCCCAGATGACACACAGAAATCTCCAAGCAAAAAACAGAGCCAGGTAGGCAGCAGGTCTGTGGGAAGAGATTGATGGGTCTCATTAGAAAGCTGTAACCCACCTCCCGTGTCTGCAACATTTGCTCCCCCATTCACACCACTTGTTGTGCTGAGCCCCTGGGACGTGCCGCACAGCATGCTGAACACCAGCTTGCCAGGTCTGGAGGGAACAGCTATAAACAGGTAATTATGACATGGAGCCATCCCAGCAATGCTGCCACAGAGGTGCTGTTTGTGTGTGTGGGATCTTAGATGGAGTCAAGGTCAGGGAAGGACATCCCAGGGGAGGACACAGTATAGACAGCGTGTAAGAGAACCTGTCTTTCGGGAAGGAACCAGGCTCTGGTGGGTCACTGATAAGGTGGATAAGGCATTTGGGGCAAGGATGTGAGGCTGGAGATTGTGGGGGAAAGGACAAATGGACTGTGAGTCAGTCAGGACTCAGCTACAAAGCTACCAGAATGGAAACTAACCCTGGTGATCATAAGAGAAAGGAATTTTACTGGAAGGCACACTTGGAGGAAGAGCTTCAGCTGCGATTAGCAGACACCCTCCTGCAAAAGGGATAACACACAGAGGTTCATTCTGTCATACAAACAAAGTCCGGGGGTTGGAAGAAGAGAACTGATTTGAAGACCCCCCCCCCATAAACTCAACAGAGGCCCCAGCTCTTTCTGTTTCAGCTCCACCGCATGTGACTTCCATCCTCAGATCATTTCATGGCCTAGAATGGCTGCTAGAGCTCCAGCCATTGCTTCTACATTCCAAGGAAAGGAGGGAGGAGGGAGAGACGACCAAACAGCACACTCTCCTGAAAGTTCCACCCAATACTAGTGCATACATCCCTTTGGCAGGGACCTCCTCATGGCCACACCAACTTGGAGAAAGGCTGGGGAATGAACTCTTTTGGCCAGCAAATTACACATCTTTAAAAAAAAAAAATGGATAAGGGATCCCTGGGTGGCTCAGTGGTGTAGCACCTGCCTTTGGCCCAGGGTGTGATCCTGGAGTCTCGGGATCGAGTCCCACGTCGGGCTCCTTGCAGGGAGCCTGCTTCTCCCTCTGCCTGTCTCTCTGCCTCTCTCTCTCTCATGAATAGATGAATAAAATCTTTTTTTTAAAAAATGGATGAAATTGAGAAGGTCACCCAGAGGATGTGCCACAAAAAAAATACCAGGGGGCTCAGTGAGCCAAAGCAAAGCTAGAGAAGCAGGATGAACACTGGGCAGGACCCAGGGGCCCTCTGGGACCGGGCAGGGGAAATGACAAACGATGACCTCACTGCTCTGCTGCAGAGATCTTATCTCCCTGCCACTTGCTTGAGTTGCAGTCACGTGCTCCCAGACAGGTGCACCCAGGTGGCCACTCTAGGTCACATGACCAAGCTCAGCCTGGTGGGGCAGGAGGGGATCCCCACCATCCTCTGGCCGCTGAGAGTCTCCTGCTGCGGGGAGGGGGTTGGCGTGGGGCGAGCCGCAGAAGGCAGCCCGGGGGACCCCGCTGGGACTCCTACTGGAGAAAGTCCCCATCTCAGAAGGGCCCAGAGCCTCTGGATCCAGCTCTGCCTTCCACTAGCTTCTCCCGTGGGCTCTCCTGCCACTTCTTCCCTCTTCCCTTTCTAGACTTTCCTATGCTCTCAGTGCCACCAAGGCAGGAATAGTTAAGGAGGCGGGGTCGGAGCTGAAGAAAAGTGGTGGCCACACCTTGAGCTCTTGCCGAATACCAGACCCGACACCAGGGGCTCCGCAGGCAGAGACACCACCTAGGAGCCCGGGGGGCCAGCACCCCGGGGGCTTCAGATCACGGTGCCGGGGGGTGTAGGAAGGGAGCCCGAAGACGCCGCACTGGCTCCGCTCTGCCCCTTCCCAGGGCCCCTGTGATTACTACGAACGCCAAGCAGCTCCTACCAGCCGGGAGGTTCCTAGGACTCTGGAGCCGATTGCCAAACACAGTCATCAGTAACAATCAAATCACATAACCCTACAATTAAATAAATTATATCAAAAGCAAAGGTAATAAGGGCACCTGGGCGGCTCCGTAGGTTGAGCTTCTGCCTTCGGGTAGAGTTATGATCTCGGGGTCCTAGGATGGGCCCTGCCTTGGTGTCCCCACCCGGCGGGGAGTCTACTTCTCCCTCTCCCTTCCACTTATAGGTGCCATCTCTCTCTCTCTCTATCTCGCTCTCTTTCTCTTTCTTTAAAAAAAGGTTTTATTCATTTATTCATGGAAGACAGAGAGGCAGAGACATAGGCAGAAGGAGAAGCAGGCTCCATACAGGGAGCCCAATGTAGGACTCGATCCCAAGTCTGCAGGATCACGCCCTGGGCTGAAGGCAGCACTAAACTGCTGAGCCACCCAGGCTGCCCAATGAATAAAATCTTTAAAAACAAAACAAAACAAAACAAAAAAAGGTAATAAACATCCCAACTCATCACTTTCTCTTTTTTGAAAAATTATTTACTTATTTACTCATGAGAGACACAGAGAGAGAAGCAGAGACACAGGCAGAGGGAGAGGCAGGTTCCCTGCGGGGTACCTGATGTAGGACTCGATCCCGGGACCCCAGGATCATGCCCTGAGCCCAAGGCAGACGCCCCACCACTGAGCCCCTGAGGCATCCCAACTCATCACTTTCTGATGACTTTTCTTTTCTTTTTTTTTTGGGGGGGGCGGATTTGATGACTTTTCTACGTATTGCTGTCATCTGCGCTCTCACCTGTTGTACCAGCAGCGCGGAAATCCACGGAAACGACGTGACGAGCTGCTGAGCCCTCCTCCTGACCGCGCTAAATCCCGTCACGTTGGGAGCTTGAAATCGGCCGCGGTGGGAACATGCGCCCGGTGGAAACGGGCAAACACTGCAAGTCAGGGCTCTCCCCCACTCCGAGCCTGTTAGAGTCACCATCACACGGCGGTCTGTCCACGTGCTGCGTAGTTCTGGAAACAAATGAGACAGGGACATTTATTTACATTTTTAAAACATTTTATTTATTTATTTGACAGAGAGAGGGAGGGAGAGAGAGAGAGAGAAAGCACAGCAGGGGGGTGACAGGCAGACGGAGCCCGGCGCAGGGAGCCTGACGCAGAACTCAATCCCAGGACCCCGGAATCATGACCTGAGCCGAAGGCAGATGCTTCACCCACTGGGCCACCGGGTACCCGAGACAGGGACATTTAAAACAAAGCTCCATTTTAGTCCAACAAAATGAAACTCATCCTACACACGTATTAATTCCGTATCCACTTTTTGCTTCCTCTGCTGTGACCCTCACTGACAATAGCTGTGGTTTCTGAGCCCTGCTAGGTCCCAGGCACAGGGATCTGTATCCTCTTATCATCACTTTGAAGTTCCATGTGGTTACTGTCCCATTCCATGAGCAAGAAGACTGAGGCACAGAGAGATTAGGACACCACCCAGGATCAAACCTTTTGCTCCCTGCCACGGGGCCTGTTGTCTGGCTCCCTGTGTGCCTGCCTCTCTCCAGCCCCAAACACCCCAGAATCCCCAATTATGTCACTGTACGTATTGTCACTTTAAATCCCCATTGGCCTCCGTATCCACTTCTTCTGCTTTTCCTGAAACGTCATTTATTCTTTGGCTTGAGTGATCCCCTTTCCATATTCTCCAGCCCTGTGTGATCGCATTTAACTGCGACAGTGATAAAGCCCTTTTCTTTAGACGGATCGAGCCAAAGCAAGAGGCAGTTTATAACCTTCAGCGGATAATTAATGCATGTGACAACCCACAGGCACTGCACATACTTCAGCAGTGGGATTAGGAGGAGTTCACCAGCCTCAGAGCTAGAAATAAATCACAGGGGGAGGCCTGCACCCCTCCCCAGGGAACTCATACTCCGAGCCTGCCACCTCCCCCTGCCCACCGCATCCTTGTTGACAGTGTTGGAAGCCAGTGTGGTCACCCAAAGGGGGAAACAGAGGCAGGGAAGTGACTCACCCAGGGCATCAGCAAATCAGCATCAGGGCTGTGTGGGACACAGGAGTCCTGGGCAGAACCCAACCGAGAATGGGGGTTGCCTCACGCTGAGTCCAGGGTTTGTTGAACGGCTGAATGAAGGTACCCCCAAGTCCTCCTTTCTCCCCGTGATTATGTGCAGAGTGTTACCTCTGAGCCTCTGGCTTTGTGGTGTCTTTCTTGACCTGCCTGCTCGGTAAACCCCTTAGGGTGAGGAACAAAGTGACCTGAGCTCCCTACATTGAGTCCCTTCGTCTTTACAGTGAGTAAAGCCTGCCTCACGGGGCTGTTAGGAGGAGTGGGCTCACGCTGCATCTCCTGCAGAGATGCTCCTCTGATGGGGGCACCTAGAGCGCCTGCCGGTCGGATGCGGGAGGCCGCAAAGGCCCGTGGTCCCCGTTCTCAATGCACATCTGCGGTTGGGAATTCATCTCGTGCGTCGGGTCGAGTGACCAGGACTCTCTGTGCGTCCCGTAAATGGGCTTTGAGGACACACCTACAGGGAGAGACTCGTTCCTAAATTGGCAGCCCAGGGCCGCCTCCACGAGCAACAAAGGAACTCTGAGCTCTGCTGGGCTGGTAATTACCGTCCCCACCTGGAAAAAACCCTGGTGACTCAGCTGGGTGGAAATGCCACCTAAGCCTCAGGGACAGGAAAAGAGCTGGGACCTCGGCCAGCCCCGGCGGGAGGCAGCTGTCTGGTTCCCAGTGGAGAGCCCATGTGGCTTCTCACTTGCCTCTCGGGAAAGACCACACAGCTGGGGAAAAGCTGACTGTTCTGGTGCTTCGCCTCGCTCAGCCTGGCCTGTGGAGGGACTTAGGCGGGCTCTGAAGTCCTGTGAATTCACCACAGAGTGACATTTAGTCTGGGACAGGCCACCAGCAGTACCCCCCCACCCCGGGAGCTCCGGAGGGCAAGGACGAGGCCTGGTTCCTCACACACATCGCAAAGCCAGCAGCGAGTGCTCAATAAATAAATCATTTGGCCTGCTTCAAAACAACACTTTAGGAAAGTTCCACCGTCTCCAGGAAAAGGACATGTGGCAGCAGGCAGATTTCGAGGACAAACAGTTTGCAAGGTCCTTGGCGTTATGAGCCAGCTGAGGCCTTATGTAGATGGGAGCAGAGCCCCGGGTGCACCTGCGAGAGGCGAGGCCGCAGACGTGGCAGGAGCGTCAGAACGCAGGGTGCTGCGCCAGGACGACGGCAGGCCGAGGCGCCCGGGAGGGAGGGGTTCCATGTAAACCCGGCCAGAACCGTGTGTACCTGTCGTCCTGGGGTCCACCTCCTTCAGAGCAAGGGGGCGGCCTGTATTGAAATATGTGGATTTGTCTGTATTTCTTGGGAGAACATAAGAGTTTGGGAGCTGGAGGGATGCGTCATCCTGTGTTTCTTTTCTCTCCGCTGATGCGCCAAGTCGGGGGACTCTGGTTCAGATGAACAGTCGTTTGCCTTAAAGGGTCAGGAGGCAGAAGGTGCGACTTAGAGTGGCCCCGTGCACCGCCGTGGACGCTACCTGCTGCTCCTCCTCGGGGCCTGAGCAGGGGAGCGCCTTCTGCGTCCAGCTGTCCCTTTCCAATCGATAAATCAAGCTGCAAGTATTCACGGAGTACCCACTACGTGCGCAATGCCAGGCTGCGTGCCGTGGAAGGGCAGGGAAGCGGAGGTCAGGTAGTCCCGCCGGTCTGCAGAGCATGGGCAGCTGCTGCTGCAGCGCCGCAGGCCCGCACAGACTGTGGGGGTGCCCACTGGGGACAGGAAGGGCCTTGGGGGCAGCGGGGGCTGGTCCTGGGGCGTGAGCCCATGCCTGGCTCATCTCCCCTTGTGGCAGGGTCCCTGCTGTCCCTTTGGACCTTGACTCTTCCAGTGCAAACCTGGACCTCAGGCCAGGCCTCTGCCCAGACTCGAAACTGGGGTCCAACAGGCACATTGAACTCACTGTACCCCAAATGGAAGCCCCCACTCCCAGCAGGCTGTCCTTTCCCCTGGAGCCCAGGCCTCTTTGTACCCCCTCCCCACATCTTCCCTCTGCCCATCCCGTCCACCCAATCCAGTTCCTGTTGCTGTCCCAGGCCACAGCTTTTCTAATCCATCCTGTTGTTTCCATCCCCACCTGGACCCCCAGGGCCGCCCCAGTTCCTGGCCTGCCCAGGCCATTGTCCTCTCGGGACTGTGAGGGCTAATCTACATCCATCCAGTACATTCCCTGTACGCTCAAGTCAACCAGAGTCCATTTCTGTGGCTCGTGCTCAATTAATCAGAACCGCCCCCTCCCGCCACTGCCCCCGTGCAGAGCTGGTCACCCGGCAGATTCAGGGCTCCGACTCTTTGCCCCTATCCTTCCTCTGACTCCCCTCAAAACAGCGACAGTCATGCTGTGTCCCGATCTTGGAGGCAGAAGGCCCCTGGGTCTCTGGGCCTGGTGGGCTCCGTGGTGAGGACCGGCTCCCTCAGCTCCCCGCTGCTTCTCTCAGGGGCCCAGTGGCAGGGCCCTGCAAGGACGCCCCTGCCCAGCCTGGAGTCCGACACACCTAAGTCACAAGGCGGCAGATAAACACTGTCGTCTGAACCCGTAGTGTCTGTATCCTTGACACGCAGCAATACTGAAGCACGTTCCCTTCCAAAGAGAAGGAGCAGCTAACAAATGCTGCCAACACTTCCCAGAGCCAGAGCTGACCACATCTCCCAGTTGCTCCGGGGGAACCACGGCTGCCATGGTGAAGGGGAAAGAGCACTAAGTAGCTGGGCTTACATCTCGGCTTGGCGGCTCCCTAGCTGTGGGGCCCTGGACAGGTCCCTAACGTGTCGGGTTTTGTTTTGTTTTTTATAAGTTGTATTTATTTAAGTCATCTCTACCCCCAACATGTGGCTTCAACTCAGAACCCCGAGATCCAGAGTCTCACACTCTTCCAACTGAGCCAGCCCCCCCCCCTAATGTTTTTGGGTCCCAGTTGCTTTGTTTGAAAAATTAGGGATGGTGACACTTGCTTGTCAGACTGTCATGAGCAGGGAGGAACCTAACATGCACCAGATGTCACGTGCAATAATGCGTACACTCCCATCGTCCCCCTGGCCTCTGCCCGGGTGTTTGAGGGAAGGGGCAGGAGGGCCCGGCCTCTCTGTGCCTCCCCTGTCCGCGTGGGTTCTGGGCAGCCGGGCCTGAGCAGGCTGGGGTCCAGCCCTCCTGCCTTCTGGTCACAGCCTCGCGACACGGGCAGCTTATAGGACAGGCCCTGGCCAGCCTGGTTGCATCCTCATCGGGGCTTAAGGTAGTGGTTGTGAGTCAAGCCTCCTCAAGTTCATAATCAAGCTGCAGTTTGCAGCTCCAGGGGCTTCCTCCTTGGCCTAGAGCTCGGGAGGGAAGCGGCAAGTGCCATTTATTCAGCAAATATGTGAATAGCTTCGCCCATCCCAACCCACTAACAGCCTTGGGGGTGGTACCGGGAGCCCCAGTTTACGGGTGACCCTGAGCTCCGGAGAGGTAGCGGCAGGAGGGGTGAGGGTTTGGACTCAGGCGGCCCAGCCCCCTGCCCCCGTCCCTGCTCTTAATGCCAGGCACCCTTTGGAGCCTCTGCTAGCGCACCCTGTACCCTTCATTCGGTCCACCAGGCACTGGGACCTGCAAAACATATTAGGCTTCGAGGCCTATTTTAAGACAAAGCGGCGGCTGGGAGGAAATAGATAAGGAATTTGTGTTTCCCGGAGCTCTGGGTCGGGCCGACCCTCCCATCGTGGATTGGACACGGCAGCAGCGGGTGAGGCCTAAGCCGGGTCAGAGGCGCACGTGGGGTGGCTCCCTGGTGCTCTGCGCCTGCAGGCGGAAATCACCAACCGGATATCAAAACACACCAGCCGCTGCGAACGCATTTAATAAATGCACAGAAACATCCCGAAAGAGGAAAGGACAGGCAGGCCGTGTAAGGCGGCGGGACCGAGGCTGCCTTGAGGGAGGCATGCGTGGAAGTCCTAACGCGCCGGGAAGCACATCAGCTGCTCACAGGCACGTGCTCCTTTTCTCTTGAACAATTAATGTACAGTTAGTGAGGGTGCGTGTGGCAGGAAGAGGGCTGTGCACCCGGCGGGGCGGGGAGCGGGCCCGGTGGGTGCGGGGGCGGCTCAGCTTTGCAGGCCTGCAGCTTTGGGGGTGGCCCGGCTCCGGCTCTCAGCGGCTGTGGTCCCAGCGGCTCCCCGTGTGGGGCGAAGGGCCTGCTGGCGCGTGAAGGAGCGCTCGCCAAGGTGGGCTGACGCTGCGGCCACGGGCAGCTCCTCTGGGTGTGTGGGGTGCAGCCCCGTGGAGCTGGCCTGTGCCATGCAATGGAGTCTGGTCAGCCTGGGGCGGGGACAGGAGAAATATTTCCATCAGGGCCACAGACTCCCTTGTGTTCTCTGGTGACCAGTGTCGCCTCCCAGGACGTGCTGAATGAGCCCTCACAAAGACTGCTGGGTGCACCTCTGGAGACTGGACACTGGCCTGCAGCTGCCACCCTGATGCTCGGGCAGGCCCTGGTCACAGGAGGCAAGCAGCTAAGCCCAGGCCCAGCCCGTCGGGGAGGGGACTGGCTGGAGAGCTGGCTTCCTGTCACACAGGGCCCCGTGCTTAGAAGACGGACCTATGATTGGGGTTCAATGTCCTGCTGTCACCATCTGGAGATTTTCTCTCTCTCTCTTTCTTTTCTTTTTTTGAGAGAGCGAGCGAGAGCATGCATGCACCCGGGGAGAGGGAGAGAGAGAAATCTCAAGTGAACTCCACACCCAGCGCAAAGCCTGACGTGGGGCTCAATCTTACGACGCTTCAATCATGACCTGAGCCAAAGTCAACAGCTGGATGCTTAACCGACTGAGCCACTCAGGCGCCCCTTGAAATTCTTAATAACTATATCTTCGGGTTTTGTGAGTGAAGCCCAGGGACAGTGATGCAGACTGGGTGGGGGGCTGGGGGCCTTGGCTCACACTTGGCCCCACCCCCGTCACCTCCCGGCCTCTCTGCCTCCTAGGGTCCTGAGTCCTGTCCAGCCTCTCCCTTCCTGCACCCACCCTGGGGCTGCCGCCCTCCACCCCTGGCAAGTGGGGCATAGTAGCGGCTGCCCACAGCACCCTCTCTGATCCAAATACCAAACACGTCCCTGTGCCGACGTCACATCCCTTGGAGGCCGCTGTCCTCTATGATCGGGGTGATGGTCCACAGAGAGGGGAGGTAGACCTTCCGTCTCTGGCCGGAGTGCCACATTTTCATTTTGCACTGGGATCACGAATTCTATAGCTGTCCTGCGTAACTAGGGCGAGAGACAGAAGCCATGAGCTTAGAAGTTCCAGCAAGACGATGCCTGGCTGGCTCGGTTGGCGGAGCATGTGGCTCCTGATCTCAGGGTTGTGAGTTCAAGCCCTACACTGGGTATAGAGATCGCATAAAAAAAAATAAAATAAAATCTTAAAACAACCCAGAAAATGATCCAGCAGAAGGGGACAGCTCCCCCGGGGCCCCTCTGCCTCCCGTCAGGGCAACAGCCTGGCCTGGAGGCCAATTGGCTCGTCCCACGGGATTCTCAGCCTCTGCTTGGAGCCAGCACCCCCTGAGCGGGGGAGGGTGAGCGGTGTGGCAGCGCCTGAGGGTGCGGATGAAGTGGGGACTTTTGGAAGCGCACTGTGGCACCTTCCTGGTATGTGACAGATACAGGAAAAGGACTTTAAGGCCTGGAAATTGCCCGCGAATGCTGGGCCGTGCCTTCCTGGCTCTGACACAACTCTGGGAACGGATGGTGTGGGTCATAGCTTTGTAGATGCTGCACTTATATGCCCCAGCTGCTGTCTGTGGCCTTGGGAGGGAGTTTGGATTCCATTTGGAAGGTACCTGGAGGCCACAGAAGAGGTCCCTGAGTGGGGGACTGATGCAATGCCATTTACGCTTTAAAATTGTCCCCCGACTGCCGTGTGGGGAGCAGGCTGGTAGGGAGTGCAGGCGTGAACCCACGGAGAGCAGGGCATGGGGCTCTCCACCTGACTCCCAGATCCACTGGCCGCACTGCCGAGGTCCCAGCATGCCTTGCAGCCACCCCTGCCCAAATGCACACTGTGCCTCGATCCACGTGTCCCGGTTTGGAGGCAGCCGAGGCATCTTCCCTCTCCCCCAGCCTCCATCAGCGCAAGGTGCCGGAGCCAGATTGAGTCCCTCCCACGCCCCGCAGCCTCCGTGATTCTCCGCACAGTCTTCCCACCACCTCACTCCGAGGCTCTGGATGAGTGTTCAGAAGCTGGCGAGATGCAGGAGCCTCTTGCGCACGCACACAAACGCCATGGCAACCGCAACTGCGTGACAGCAGCAGAGGAAGGCAGCCTGGAATTCGCCAACCCGGAGAGCCAACCATCTGCGAGGCCAAAGCCTCCAAATGTCACCTTTTCTGAGTGCTCGCCTCGGCCCAGCTTTGCACAGAGCAGAGGCGACAGTTAAGCGGCGTAAGAATAAACTGCGGGTGCGCACGAAGCCCCTGTGATGCGTGCACTTTGCTGTCCCGGTGTGACCGCGTGGAAGGGAAGCCAGAGGGACAGGTCTGAGCCGGCGGGCGAGGGAGAGTCGGTGGTGGGAATTAGGTCGTTTGTGAGCGGAGCGAGTCTGTCCCCCCCCCGCCCCCCAACGCCCATCAATCTTTAGGAGGCCCACTGTCCGCAGAGGCAAAGGTCTGTGTGCATCTGGAGCAAGGCCCGATCAATTCGACCCTCTGGAGCTTGGGTTTCCTTAGCCTTGCCTGTCATCCTACTGATAGTGACAGTAATGGCTTTCCCACGGAGTGTGTGACATCTGCTAGGGTGGTGCTGAGCCCTCCGTGTGTATCATCTCATGCACCCGGCAACAACCTTCGGAGGAGGCACCCTGATCACCTTCTGGACCAGGGTGACAGAAGATGCTGAGCGATGGTCAGTGCCCAGGGTCCCCCGGCTGCTGGGAGCGGGGAGAGGGGACTGCAACTCAGCAGGCCTGCTCCAGGGCACGAGCTCTCAACCTCCGCTCAGGGGTCCAGGCAGCCCGACTGGTGCCCTGGTCGGAGCGCTGGCTCTCTCATGTGCCTCCTGGGGAGCTCTCGCACCAGGTGCCACGCATGGGCAGGGGCCAGTCGGGTTGGAGGGTTGAAGTCCGGCCTCGACCACTGACCTGTGACACCCAGTGTTACGGGCTGGAGCAAGCCCACTGCGCGTGAGAGCCGGGTGGCGGGGGTGGCGATGGCATCCTTCACCGCAGCAGCGGCCTGCACCAACGCTGGTCACCAGCTCCCTGTGCCCACCTGCGTTCACACATGGCTCTGCCACAGTCCGCGGTGCCGGCCCAGGTGTAGGAACACCCCCCTCACCATGCGGGGGCCTCTCCCTTGGTCTTTCTCCAAGCCGGAGTCCTGCCACCAGCTGCCAGAGTGAGCGGAGACGAGAGTGGGAAGAAGGTGCAGGCTCTGCGGACTGGTTTGTGTGGTCTGTGGAGTGGGCGAGAGACCGCCAGAGAGGCAGCCACTCGCCCATGTGTGGCATTTGAAGCACTGCGACCCCATCCACTGGGAACGGGACCCCCAGAGTAGGAAAGATCCAAATGGAAGAAGCATTTATTTTATTTTTTAACATTTTATTTAGTTAAGAGAGACAGGGCACAAGGGGGAGGGGGGAGAGGGCAGAGGGCAGAGGGAGAAGGAGAAGCAGCTTCCCCAGTGAGCAGGGAGCTGGACACGGGACTTGATCCCAGAACCCCAGGATCACGACCTGAGCTGAAGGCAGATGCTTCACCGACCAAACCCCCCAGGCGCCCCATAAGAAGCATCTTAGAGGACCAATCCACAGCACCTGGAAACCGATTAGATGTGGGGTTTTGGAGCAGGGGATTGAGAATGACCCTGGCGTTGGAAACGAAAGGCCTAGAAGCATCCAAATATGCCTCCTGGGCCACCCTGCCCTACCTGGAAGCTGCCCAGTGTCAGGGTGGGGGGTGTCAGGAGTGGTGTGAAACCAGAAGAGAGCCCAGTGGGAACCAAGAGTGGATAAGGGCAGCCAGCCAGAGTCCCCGAGGAAACTGAGGCCCGACAGCCAAGAGCCCAAGGCCACAGCAGAACCCAGGGGGCGGAATCACAGGCTCGGGCCTTCTGGAGGCAAGACAGACGGAGAGTTTTCTTCTACCTGCTGCCTAATCCCCCCACCCCCCGCCCCCCTGGCATTGAGAGGACACTGGCAGGAAGTGAAAGCTCATCTCAGGACAGGGTGGGGGAGGCTGCTCTAAGAAGGGGGCGGGTGCAGGATGGGGGCTGTTAGAAGAGCGGGTGACAGGGGAGGAGGAGCCGTGTGGGGAACAAGCCCGGAAACTGGCTGAGGATGTAGAGTCAGCGGTGGCGGAGGGGCTGGAGCCAGTGGCCCGACGTGGGGGCCGGGAGCTCGGGAGAGGGGCTGCATGGGCACGGCTGGGCGACAGGTGTCCATGCTCCACTGCTGGGCCCTGCCCGCGGCCTGCCCTGCCCCTTCACGCGGCTTCCTTACCCTGCCTCCATGTCCCCTGGCAGGCTCATGGCCACCCGGCAGGCTGGGTCACCTCCCCGGCTGACTCCACGCTCCCTGAGACCTTGGCTGTGCCCAGCTCATCTCTGGAAGCTCAGTTTCCTGCCAGGCCATCCAGCCGCAGCCACGTCCTCCAGACCCGGGGGGCGGGGGGGTCTCCTCAACTCCTCTCTGCCTCCTGTCGCCGGGCCCCAACCCCGTGGTCCTGAACAACAGACTTATTTCTCACTCTTCTGGAGGCTGGAAAATCCAAGATCAAGGTTGGCAGCTTGAGTGTCTGCTGGGAGCCGCTTCCTGGCTTGCAGGCGGCCACCCTCCCTCGGTGTCCACCCAGGGCAGGGAGAGAGAGCTCTGGGGTCTCTTCCCCTCCTTGGAAGGACATCTGTTCCTACGGGGTCAGAGCTTGACCCTTACGGTCTCTCTAAGGGCTCTGTGTCCGATACAGTCATGTGGAGGGTTAGGGCTTCAGCCTACCTAATCGTGGAGGGGGCCACAATTCAGTCCACGTCGCCCATCCAGTCGTGGCGAGTCCTGCTGTTTGCGTCGTGCCCCCCAGAAAGATTTGCTGAAGCCCTGACCCCACGTACCTGGGAATGAGACCCGACTTGGAAAGTGTGTCTGTGGACATCATCAGGTTCCTTCGTTGGCTGGACCCTCCTCTAAGGTGGCTGGTGCGCTCGTAGGAAGGTGGGCCAAGGACCAGATACACGGGGAGAGCTCCGTGGGACATCGGATGCAGAGCCTGGTGGGACGCAGCTGCAGGCAAGGGGCACCGAGTATGGCCACCACGGCCAGAGGCTGGAAGGGGCAAGGAAGTACCGCCCTCCAGAGCCTTCCAAGGGAGCCCGACCCTGCCCACACCTGCATTGCAGGCTTGGGGCCTCCCAAACAGTGAGACCATACGTTGCTGCCCTTTTAAGCCAAGTCTGTGGCACTTAGTGGTGACAGCCCCAGGAAGCTGACATCCCTGGAGGGCCCAGCCTCAGCCCAGACCAGGCCCTTCATCCAGCAGCCCTGCAGGCCCGGCAGGCTGTCACCTGTGGGTGCCCAGGTGACCTGAGCTGTCCCACACCCTTGCCCGTGCTGTTCCCTCTGCCTCACCCGCCCTCCCCTTGTCTGCCCTCACGCTCCTGCTCATCCTTAAAAACCTAAATCGGAGGTCGTCTCCTTGGGGGAGGCTGTGATGACTTCCCAGTATAGATCTTCCTCAACTTACCACGGGGTCACGCGCCGATAAACACACCCAACGTTGAAAACATCGTTAAGTCCAAGATGCACATAAGGCACCCAACGTGCGACCCCCACGGCTGCACCACGCCGGCCTTAACGTGCCCACAGCGCTCACGGGAGCCCACGGGTGAGTGGCAACACCACGCAGCACAAAGCCTGTTCTGTAAGAAAGTGTCAACAGTCTCATGTGATTCATTGAATACCTGCTGACAGTGACAGAAGGGCTGTGCGCGTGCAGAACAGTTGCCGTCGCGTGGGTCGGTGACCTTCGAGATCGCTGGGTGACGGGCCTGGAGCTGCGGCCACGGCCACTACTCAGCATCACCGGAGAGGACTGGGACAGTATCCCACCACACATCCCCAGCCCCGGAAAATCAAGATTCAAAATCCCAAGTAAAGGGACGCCTGAGTGGCTCAGTGGCTGAGCGCCTGCCTTCAGCCCAGGGCGTGAGTCCCGTGTCGGGCTCCCTGCATGGAGCCTGCTCCTCCCTCTGCCTGTGTCTCTGCCTCTCTCTGTGTCTCGTGAATAAAGAAATAAAAATCTTAAAAAAAAAAAATCCCGAGTACGGTTTCTGCCAAATGCATACAGCTTTCGCACCATCGTAAGGTCCGGTCTTCGTAGGTTGAGCCGTCGTAAGTCGGGGCTGTTAGTCACCCGTTCCCTCCGCGGCTTCCTCAGGCCCATCCCCTGCTGCAGCGGGTTCACTGCTTCCTAGTTTGCTCTATGTCCTCCTCCCCGCCCCTGAGCTCGAGCTCCGAGGGCAGGATCAGAGCCCACGGCCTAGACACAACGATTCAGGTTGGTTGAGTGCGTGGTCACTTGACGGAAAACCAGGGCTCCATGTGAGCAGGCATTAGCAGGGAGCGATCCAGGCTTTGTGGGACCCCAATTTTTTCTTTACAATTTGGGGAAGGGTCCCCTTTAAGACAAAGAACACAAGCCCAGGTGCTTTGAAAGTGGACTGGGCGAGGGAGGGGACCCTGAAGCTTCTGTGATGTCATCACGGCTGTTAGTTTGGGGGGGGGCGGGGGTGTGAAGTCGCAGCTTAGGTGCTAAGGGACACAGCCTTACGGGCGAGCCAGACAGCGACACCCCGGGTTGCAGGCGCTGCTGCCACGTTTCCCCACTTCCTCTGCCCTGACCGCGACCGCAGACCGCACTTTCGCACTTTCGCGGAGATTGCTTCCCCTTGAGACGGCAGGTCAGGTCGGAAGGAGGCGGCCCAGGAAAGGCCTGGTCCCCGCCCGGCTGCCAGGGCCAGTGCAGAGCTCAGCTGGCGTTGGTCACCTCTCCTGTGCTGTCCAAGCCCAGTCCCCCGCGGGCTCCCGGGCTCCCGGATGTCCCCAGAGGCAGCGACACGTGCAGGGAAGGAAGCTGCGTGTGGAGTTGAGGAGCCCGGCTGGGTCCCCAGCTCGCTGGTCGTGACCGGGGAGTGGGCCTTGCTGTCTGGGGACTACTCCTTCCCAAAGCTGCCGGAGGAGCAAGTGACCCGGGCGGCTTGGGACGGCAGGACTGTCCTCCCCCATCGCCCCAGAGGCCAGAGTCCAAAGTCCAGGTGTGGCCAGTGCTTCCTCCCCAGGCTCCGGGGGACGATCTTCCTGCGTCTCCCAGTGTTGGTGTTGGGAGGCTCCTGGCGGTCCTTGGTGAGTGGCTGCACCCCTCCAGCCTCTGCCTCCCTCTCGCGTGGCCCCTCCCTGCGTCCTCTCTCTCCTCGTGAGACGTGAGAAGTAGAGGAGTGTAGGACTTTGGATGTAGGATGTGCCATTGGATGTAGGACTCACCCCAAATAGGATGACCTCATCCTGAGATCCTTCGCTTAATCTGCCAAGGCTTTTTCCAAATAAGGTCACGATTACAGGACCTGGGGTTGGGGCGTGAGTGAGTCTTCCTGGGGACACTGTGGTGGGGACCCCGCATCGTGGACAGGGGGCCCAGGACAAAGTGAGGCAGTGAAACAGAGGGGCTCTGGCTCCCCCAGACAGCCTCTATCCAGGGGCCCAGCCCCCGCCTGCCTGAGCTCCCCGCTGATCTTCTCTCCCGTCTGTGCTGTGACACCAGAGCTTGGGGTGCTTCCTGAGCCCGCCTAGCGCCCCCCCTGCAGCAGCTGTGCAGGAACTCTAGCCACTCCTCCGAGTGCTGAGTTCTGCTCCCCTCTCCCCTCCCTCCCTGGGGCTTGTCCCTTGCAGTCTTGGGCCCCCCATCCTCTGGCCCTGCATCCTCCCCTCCCCTCCCCGTCCTCCTGGACTCCCCAGCTCCTCTCCGTGGCCTCCCCCCTCTTTCTCGCTGCAGCAGAGGGTGATGGGCATCTGCGGGGCACCTCTGTGGAGGATTCCCGATGGCAGTGAAGGGGGCCGGGAAGGCCCCCTGTCCTGAGCTTCCACCAGGAGGGACTAGCTCACGAGCTCACTAGCTCCTGTGCTCGCCCCCCTGGGGGGGGGCGGTGCTGGGCAGGGGGTGGGGGAGCTCCCGGCCTGCGTCCTCCCTCCTTGCCTTTCTCTGCAGAAGCGCCCCATGCACACCTGCACACCCCTGGGCTCTGCTGCACCGCCCGGGGACCGACTTGGTTGCCACCTCCTCCTGCCCCGGACCCCAATCCCGAAGGTTCCATGGAGGTAAGCAACCCCACTGTGGGGGTGCAAACCAGCCCACCCCAGTCCCCAGCAGGCTCCCCTCCTGGCCCAGGTGGCCTGTGGCTCCCCGCGGCAGGCTCCGAGGCAGGCTCTCCTCCCTGGTTACGTCCAACGGAACGCAGGAGGAAGAGCAAGACGCCCTCTGGCTCTGACTCAGAGCGTCTCCATCAGCTTCTCATTTCCACTTTCCAGCAACGGAGGTGACTTTCTGGTCCTTGCCTGCCGCCTCTCTGTGTCCTAGCGGATTCGGATTCGGGGGTGAGGGGAGCGGGCCAGGCTTAATCAGGGTCCTGCGACAACCCTGCCGGGGATCCGCAGCTCGCAGCTCGTGAGGACGCAGGGAGGGCAGGCCCGGGCGTGGGCCGTCTGCAACGACATGCACGACATGACATGCCGGGAGCCTGCGTGCGCAGTGGCCGCTGAATAACATCTGTCCCCCCTTACGGAGCGGGAGGCGGGGGGCGCCCTCAAGGTCACACAGCTGTGGACTGTGGACGGGGAGTCGCTTCAGCGGGGCGTCAGGGCCTCACGCACGAGGGGGAGGCCTTCGTGGCCTGGGAGGCAGCCACCGCGCGGCCTCCGGAAGCAAGGGCAAGGGTGCTGAGCGGCCTGCGCCCCCCAGCCTGCGCCCCCCAGCCTGTGCTGCAGGAAGCCCTCCCTTGGTATCACTTCCTGCAGAGGAAGCCTCCTTTGTCCTGAGACAAAAAATCTGGCCCTGAGAGGGCCAGCCTCCTGGGGGCCATTGTCTGGCACTTCCTTCTTGGCATCGGGCCTGGGCTCCAGCCTGCTCCCAGGCTCGCCGTCGCCCCGAGACCCCGGCCCCGCGCCCCGCGCTCACAAACATTCTGGAAGCAGCCAGCCAGCAGCCGGTCAGCCACAAACGTTCCCTAGGGGCCCTGAGATGACTATGACTCCGGGAGATAAGGGCGTGTGGGAGACCCCAGGCCAGACCCCACAGGAGCGCCCAGAGCCACCCCGAACCACCCCGAACCCGCCGGCCGGCCCTTCCTGAACTCCACGCCCTCAGAGGCTGGGAGATAACAGACGGGCCGCGTGTTGTTCCCAGGACGGCCGAAGCCGAACGGAGGCAGCGCAAGGCCTACCGTCTTCGCCACGTCTGGCGCCCAGCTCCGAGGCAGCACGCACACTCGTGCAACCGTCACCCCGTCCGCCTCCAGAACTCCCTCCTCCCCCCAGACTGACGCTGTGCCCGTTACACACGGCTCCCTGGCCCCCACTGTGAGCTCCGCGACGCCAGGCTCTGGGAGCAGCGGGGTCACGCCGCGGCTGTCCTGTGACGGGCCCGTTGCGCTGGCCACAGGGCCCTCGACGTGCATCAGCGTTGGAACAGCTCTCAGGGTTTCCTTCCTTCTCAGGGCTGGGTACTACTGTACCGCGTGCGCGTGCCCCACCGTCACCTGCATCGGCGCACAGACGCCGGGGTCGCTCCCACCTTCCGGCCACGGTGAACAGCGCCCCTGGGAGCCTGGGCGTGAAGATGCCCCCGCAGGCCCCGCTTTCAGTTCTTTCCGATAAACGCCCAGAAGTGGGATCGCTGGAGGAGAGGGAGACGCAGAGACAGAGACAAGGCTGGAGAGAAACGCGTGTACGGAGAGAGAAGCGCCAGAGCGAGCAGAGAGCAAGACGGAACGGCGGACGCACAGACAGAAGGACACAGCCAGTCTGCGCTCCAGGGCCTGGCGCACGGCAGCCGCTCAGGCGCAGTCGGCCCGAGGCCTGGGAGCCCGCACACGGACCGTGGCCGCCAGCGTGGCCGGGGGCGCAGCCCAGATGCCCACCAGGAAGCAGCCGGAGCCAGGCCTGGTGTTCGAGCTCCTGCTGGGCCCCGGGCACAGAGCGAGACAGAGACAGAGAGAGGGAGAGACAGAGAGACAGAGGGAGAGAAACAGGGGAGATGGGCAGAGGGACGGCCTGGCAGAGGGACGGGCTGAGACAGTCGGGCTGCGGCAGGGCAGGGGCCAGCGCTGAGCTATAGTCGGGCCTCGGAGGAGGGAGCCGGGCTCCAGGGGCTAATATATGCTGTGATGACACCGCGTTTGGCCCAAAGAAAACAACCCAGAGAAGCCGAGGCCGGGCTAGTTCTCAAATCAGCACCATGTCATCCAGCGTGAACTGTCTTGCGGTTAAGGTTGGTTTGGGCGGCTTCCAAGGGAAGTTCAAGTTGCTCTGGCTTAAGAGATATGGTCATGCCCCCGTGTGTGTGGGTGCCTGTAGGGGGGGGTGTGGTGTGTGTGTGTGTGTGTGCGATGGGTGGGAGGTGTGAAGTACGTGGAGTGTGTGAGGTGTGGTGGCGTGCGGCATGCATGTGTGATTGCACATGGTATGTGTGAGGCTTGTGTGAGATGTACATTGTGGAGCTTGTGGCGTGCGTGTGTGTGTGTGTGTGTGTGTGTGGTGCATGCGTGCGGCGCGCGTGCACCGGGGCGGGTCAGCAGGGACCGACTCGTGTGCGCAGGCGGCTCCTCGGTGTCCACGGGTTTCCGGAGCGATGGCGCCGCTTGTACGCCCCCGGCAGCCGGGTCTTTGGGGGCTTTGCAGCCGGAGGAGGCGCCAGCCACAGCGAGGCGGGGGACAGGACGGCCGGGCGGGCGAGGGGACCAGGGGCAGCGACCCGGGCGCGGGGGCCCGCTCCACCCGTCTCAGGCAGCGGCAGCGGCAGCGGCAGCGGCGGGGAGGGCCGCGGGCGCACAGGCCCCGCCTGGCCACGGTTCCCCGAAGGGCCGGGCCGCCTACTCCGCGCACGCTCCTGTGCAGGCCGCACGCCCAGACACGCGCTTGCACGCTGGGCCGCCGAGCGGCTGCCCGGGGTGGGCGGGGGGGGGGGGGCCAGCGAGCCGCGGGAGGCCGTTTCCAGAATCGTTCAGGCTGCGTCCGCGACAGCGTGGGGCCCTCGGCGGCCCGGCCACGTGGCCCCAACACCCATCCTTGGTGCCCAGCGCCCTGTCCTTCCCCGGGCCAGCGTCCGTGCAGCAGGCCTCCTGCAGGCACGACGGGCAGCGCTCACCCGCCTGTCACCCGCCTGGCGCCCGGGGACCCCTCCCCAGAAGCTCACGTCGGCCCGGACGGAAGGAAGGCCGCGGTGCCCGCCCGCGGTGCCCACAGCCCGGCCGGCGGGGACACAGGCGCTGGCCTCGCTGCGTCGCCCACCTCTGCTCTCAGCGGGGATGGGGCAGTGGCCCGGGCGCAGCCCTCCCGCAGAGGACGCCTACGGGGCCCGCAGAAAATCAGCAAGAAGATCAATCTGAGGGCTTTGCGGAGGAGTGAAGGCCGCGAGGGATTGGGGTGCCACGTCCTGGCGCAGCAGAGACACCCCGAGGCCAGGGGGCCTCCACCTTCCCCTGGGCATAAGCTGATCACGGTGCGGCACACAGAGGCCGGACGCCGAACCCCGCGGCTTTTGCAGCCTCAGAGTTTGGGGCTCAGGGGGACCCAGGCGGCCGCGCTCCAAGACCCCGAGGAAAGCGAGCGGGAGGCGGGGAGCCTGCACCCAGCAGCTGCTGCGTGGCTGCCCAGAGGCCGATGACAAGCTGAACTGTTGGCAGCCCTGAGCGCTGCGGGAAAAGGCAATTGCAGTTCTGGGCCATTCAGGGCTGCCAGGCCGTGGTCAACACCCCAGCTTGCGGCGAAGACCCCTGTGGGGTGCGTTCTAGGTCAAGGGAAATCTGGGGGAGACGCGTCCCCACAGAGCCTGCATCCAGTCGTACCTTCCCCCGAGTCCCGAGGGGGACCAAGTGGCCTTGCCCTAGTCCTACCGCCAGCAGGGAACACCAAACCCTCCCCGGAGGAAGCTAAAGTCCTCCAGAGCCTCTGTGGTCTTCCAAACACAAAGCCTGGCGTCGAGTGCAAAAGCGGCTAAGCGCACCGTCAGAGCCAACGATAGAAAACCCGAACCCAGACCGAACCCGAAGGAAATATCCAGGCAGTGGAAACAAACCTGCAGGTGCTGCAAATACTGGATTAGAAACTGTGACAAAAATGTCCGACATACAGGTATCAGGGTGGAGGAGTTCAGAAAATGAGAACTTACACCAAAGTCGAAGCTATAGGACCAAAACGTGTTAATAGCTAAAAACTAGTGACGACAGATGGTTGAACAGGAGGCTGGAAACCGCAGAAGAGAGGATTAGCGAGCTAGAATTTAGGTTTGTGGGAAATGTTCAGACAGAAGCATGGGGAAAAAGACAGAATGGAGAAATATAGAAAAGAACAGGAGAGAGACGCGGGGCGTGGCGGAAAACAGAACAGCCCTAGAAGGAGAGCAGAGGACCGGCCAGGAGCAATACTGGAGACGTAATGGCTGAGCGTTTCCAAATTGACAAAAGACATCAGGCCGCAGATTCAAGAAATTCTAAGAATCCCAATCAAGAATAAAAATAAAAATAATCAAGAATAATCAGGCAGCCCGGGTGGCTCAGCGGTTTAGCGCCGCCGTCAGCCCAGGCCATGATCCTGGGGACCCAGGATCGAGTCCCACGTCGGGCTCCCTGCATGGAGCCTGCTTCTCCCTCTGCCTGTGTCTCTGCCCTTCTCTCTGTGTCTCATGAATAAATAAATAAAATCTTAAAAAAAAAAAAAAGGACAGAGGAGCCAGTGACTAATAGCTGCTATAGAGAGTTAGCGGGCGGCTTTCCCGAGGAGGACATCCTCGAGCCGGGTCTTCAGGGATGAGTAGGAGTTTTCCAGGTGGAAGTGACAGTGGGAATAACAACTGCTAGATCCTCATTTCTCTGCCTCCCCCGTTTCACTCCACTCTTACGACAACCCTGCGGTTCAGGTTCCATTGGATCCCCCAGCAGATAAATAACCCTGAGGCCAAAAGAGCTCAACTAATTGGACCAAGATGATGAAACAGAGGAGCGATGACTCCAGGATTTGGACGCCTGTCCGCTCGCTTCCAAAGCCAGGCTGCTTCACCGCTGGGCCGCCCCACCTCGTGTGCGGACGCATCATGTTTGTTTGCTTTAATCTCTTGTTTGGCTCGTGTCTGAAGTGCTTATTTGAGGAAGACGAGTAGATGAGCACCCTTGATGGTTTCCAATCTTAAACATACCTAATTTGCATGTAGATGTTGCAGATTGTAGGTGTAGATACCGATGGAGATATACGGGTGTATGTGGGGATGCGCATATGTCTATAACAAAAATTCCGCCAATGAGAACTTATAAATCAATAACAGGAGGCTCGAACTCAAGTCTTAGCTCAGGCTTGGACGGAGCAGCGGGGCCCAGGCAGCCCAGAACCCTGGCGTGCCTACTGCCTCCTACTGGCAGCTAGAATAATTACAGGGACAGTGTGAGAGAAAAATTTTATAGACGCAATGGCTAAAAACTCAAACTTCTAAGAGGACTGGAAACGTGGGACCCTGGCATTGGGGGTTGTTCAAAGAATATTTGTCAAACGAGTAAGTCCTCACCATGCTTTTCTTTTTTTTTTTTTTTTTTAAGATTTTATTTATTTATTCATAGAGACACAGAGAGAGAGGCAGAGACACAGGCAGAGGGAGAAGCAGGCTCCATGCAGGGAGCCTGACACGGGACTCGATCCCAGGTCTCCAGGATCAGACCCCGGGCTGCAGGCAGCGCTAAACCACTGTGCCACCGGGGCTGCCCTCACCATGCTTTTCTACCGGCTGCTTTTGAGTCACAATCCCCATGATTTCTTTATCCCCCTCATTGTAAAAGTTAAAGAGTTTTTCCCCTCGATTTTAGAAATAAAAGAGAAACCTACAGCAGTCATCCCTGTCTTCTGTACTCAGTTTCCAGGATGAATTCTGGTTAATGATCTGAATGCTTTCTCTCCATCTTAGTTTTTAAGGAAAAAAAAATCACGTTAAAAAAAAAAAAAAAAAGGAAAGGATATCTGCTCCTTATCAAGAATTCACAGCATGCTGAAAATCCCCAAAGTGGAAGTGAGAAGCCAGCCCCAATCCCACCAGCCAGAAATAACCATTGGCATTAGGTGAACATCGTTTCGGGCGACTTAGGTACAAATACACAAACAGAAGGATGGGTGAGGGACAGATGGGTGGAAAGACTTATAAAGAATCATGTATCGGATACTATTTTTATTTAATGTTACTTGAATTTAACAAAAGAAAAAGAAAGAGAAGCCAATGGAATTGCCGGGTCCGTATAAAGAGTTCCTACGTACAAGATATTTTCAATAAAATATCCCTCCAGGTTTAAGAGAAGAAACCGTGGGACGTTACGAGGTTGAAGTCATCATTACGATTTTTCACAAGGGTATATTTTACCATTTTTGTTGTATAGACTGACTACTTATGATAAAACGTGAGTTCATGGGCCCACCCGCGCTGGCATGAACATGCGGATTTGAGTCCATGGGAGTCTCTCCCTACCAGCCTGTGAATATCGGCTGCTGGACTCTATCCACAGTGCTCTGTGCCCTGGCTGCGCTGATTGTACCGTGTCCCCAGGATCCAGGGTGACAGGGCAAATGGGCCTCTTCCCCAGGACCGCCTTCAACACCCCCCCCCCCAGGCAGAGCAGCTTGGTTTTTCCCCATGGTATATAGGGGATACCCCAACGGGCAGCAGACGGGCCTTCCGCATGGAAACCTGGCCGGGACCCTGCTCCAAATAGGACGAGGCAGGACGCGTGGAGCCGGGCGCACCTGTGGGCGGCAGGAAGGGAGTGAGCTTCGCTCAGGCCTGGCTCTGCACCTGGCACCTCGCCCGAGCCCGGACTCTCGTGCTGGAGGTCCCCCCACCCTCACCCTCACCCTCGCCCCTGCCTGCAGGTGGGGACGCTAAGGTTCAGAGGATCCCGTGCTGGCCTGAGAGGCTCCTGTCCCCTCCACGGACAGCCTGGACATGAATGTGGGTCTGGCTCATGCGGCCGGGCCCCTGAGGATGCCCCATCCTGCACAGGGAGAGCCGGGAGGGACATGGGGAGCCGCCCCAGGAAGGTGACTCGGCACCTTCGGGTCCCCGAGGGCAGCAGGCCGGGCGCCGGAAGCCCACGAGTACGTGAGTAAAGGGGCTTCGGGAAGGACGGAGGGGGGCCGTGGAGTCACAGTGACCTTGGAGGCCTGGGGCAGGTCACAGTCCTCCCCGAGCCGTTTGTCCTCCTGGTCCTCACTGCACTCAGCCTGACCCGGTCACTCACATCGTCACCGACCTCCAGGCGCAGCAGCGGGCACCAGCCCCGGAGTCTGTCACAACCAGCCGAGCGCTGTCCCTCGCCACCTGCGGATCAGAGCCCGGAGCCCAACGCCATTGGCCCAAAGGAACACCTGCAAGCCCCTGAGCCGGCATCGAGGCCCTCTGCGATTTGGGTTTCCCCCCCGCAGCCTGATCTCTTGCTAACCCCCCAGCCCCGCACCCATATTTCATCTGTCCCGGACCCCTCCTGGCGTCTGGGTCACATCCACGTTGGAGCTCACACTCTCCCTGCTGCCTGGAACGTCCCCCCACCACCCACCGGCCTTCGGACAAACTCCTACTCACTCTCCAAGGCCCCATTCAAAGGTCACCTCCTCGGCGAAGCCCTCCCTGACTGCTCCCGCAGGCCCACCTTCTGCACATTCTTCAGCCGTGTGGTGGCTGGTGGTCCTCGCGCCTGTCTCCCTGTTCCAGCTCTCGGGGTGTGGGCCCGACGCAGCAGCCAGGGGAGGGAAGAGCAAACGAACAAAGGCTTGGCCACCTCGGGTGCAGGACTGCTCCTGGGACACGTTCCCCAGGTGGGGTGAGGGCCGCTGGGAGACAGCTTCTGGGGCTTCGTCCCAACTGTTTCCAGGGAAGGCAGAGGCCTTGGGGTCGTTGGATATTCACCTTCTTTCCTTCAACAAGTACCTACAGGATACGTGCTCTTGATGAAAATTCAAATAATCACAGAATTGTGAGAAGCAAGTGGTCCCCGCAGCACCCTCCTCCCTGCACCCCATCCCTGTGGCACCCTCCTCCCCATCCACAGGGGCAGAGGCCACCCTTGCCAGGGGTACTTGTTTTCAGGAGAAGTTTGGGAGCCTGGTTTCCCCCAGCTTGGACCTGGGGCCCAGCGTGCAGGGGGCGCCCCAAGGGAACGCAGGGACTCCTGTCCCAAGCCCCACCCCCGCGCCCCTGCATCCCCAGCTGGGTTCCTCACTGGCTCCTGAGCCAAGCTGCTCCCAGTCGCTCCTGGACCAGCCTCCTGACCCGTCCTCACCTCTAAGCCCTCAGCCTCCCGCCTGCCTGGTGGGGTCACGGGGGTGCCCCAGGCCTTGACCTTGATGCCACCTCCAGCCTGCCCTGTGCCTGGCTCAGAGGCCCTGCCCCAGCCCCCAGGCCCCAGAGGCTGCAAGGGTGAGTGCAGGAGGCTCCTGAGCCCCACCCAGCCTGCTGCTCCTCCGCCCCCTCCCCTTCCCCCTTCTCTTCTTCCCTCCTCCCCCCTCTCCCCTCCCTCCCTTCCTTCTCTTCCTCCTTCCTTCTTTACCTCCCCTCCCCCTCCCTCCTTCTCTCCTTCCTTCCCTCCCAGCCTTCCTCCCTCCCTTCTTCCTTCCCTCCTTTCCTTCTATCCTCCCCTCTTTCCTTCCTCCCTCTCCTCCTCCTTCCCCCTTCTGTCCCTCCTTCCCTCCCTCCTCCTTTCCTCCCACACACACTCTGAGCACCCACTCTCGACCCAGAGATGTGTGCTGGGAAGACACATGGAGAGCAGCACTAAGGGCCCCGGGCTCAGTGTGAATGTGGGAGGATAACCAGGTGGACTTACACGTCTCACCGGCTCCCCCTCCACTCCCTTCCTGCATCTGCATTTACTGAGCAACTGGCTGTTTGGGCCCTGGGGACCCTGGGGAGGAAGGAGCAGTTCACAGCCCCAGGACCTCAAAGCCCCAGGAGGACACACTGGAGGCAGTGGCAGAGGCAGGTGCCGGATGGAGGAGGAGGTTTCCCAGCGGGGCTGGAAGGGCCTTGCAGGTGGAGGCAGCCACAGGGGCGCAGGCGGGAGGCAGGAAAGAGGTCCGGGAGCGGCTGGCAGCCCCTCACTGTGGGAAGGCCGCCCCGAGCCCCTGGTTCAGGAAGTCGCCCAGGCCGGGGTCCCCCTGACTCACTTCCTGGCCCCTGGGCCTCTTTGACCTCCTCTGTTCCAGGCTGTCCGGAGGAAGCGCACGGCCCCTGGCTACACAAAGGGGAGCTTTGACGGTGGAGAAAGGGAGTGAGGAAGGAGGGGCGGGTGGTGTGTGTGTATTTTTGGATGTGGCTCAGGAATCTGCTCCTCTTTCTTCTCCTCCGACTCCATGGCAACCAGGCGTGCAGCTGGGGGGAGCTGCCAGAGAGGGAGCTGCTTAGCTGCCCCCCCCCCCCCCCCCCCGCAGGGATCTTGTTCTCCCCACCCCACCCCATCCCCAAGAGGCTGCTCTGCTCCAAGCCTCAGTGTGGTCATCTGCAGTGTGGGGAGAGCGTCCCAGTGTTGGCAGGACTGACCAGGGCCCCCCATCCTAGGGGAGTCTGTGAGGTCGGGGAGGGAGCTGGGGAGCATCCCTGGATGGCCCTGTGGTCCCTTTGGGTTTGGCAAGGCCATTGGGGAGTCCTCTAGCCAAGTGGCCCATCTGAGGTGCTGGGGGCCCTCCCCACCCTGTCACTGCCCAGGAGCACCCAGTGGGGCCTGGTCCACGCCAGGAGCCGGGAGCCAGGGCCCTGGCGCCCACCTGTAGCTGGAGGTTTGAGTGGGGGTCTTGCGGCCGCCCCGCTGCACAAACCGTCCTCTGCCAAGGTACCGGGGCTTTGGTGTTTCCAGAACTCAGCCAAAGCAGAGGAGGGGACGGGGAAGGAGGAGACAGCCCTGTGTCTGTGTCCTGAGGCTGCTGCAACAAATGACCACAAACTGGCTTAAAAATCAGGACATACCCTCCTGCAGTGTGGAGGCCAGGCTCAGGCTCGGACAGCGGGGCTCCCTCTGAGGCTCTGGGGAGGATGCTCCCTGCCTCTTCCAGCTCCCGGGGCCCCAGGCCTCCCTGGCTCATGGCCTCATCCTTCAGTGTCCACGGGGCCTCTACCCGTGTCTCGTGAGCCCCTCCCCTCACAAGGACACTGGGCACTGGGCACAGGGACCGCCCTGCCGCCACAGGACCTCATCTTAACTAGTGACACCTGCAAGGACGCTTTTCCCAAATAGGGTCACATTCTGAGGTTCTGGGTGATCACGAGTTTGGGGGGCACTTGGACCCACTACAACCCGTTGGGCAGGCTGAGTGGGGGAGCTGGCCAGGGTGAAGCCAGGTCCTGGGGAGCAGTGATCAGGGGTCCCATCAGGGGCTGGGGTCGGGTTTCGGGTGATGGCGGGTCAGTGGGGCGGGGGGGGGGGGGGGGGGGGGGGGGAGCGGCAAAGGAAGGGGGACTGAGCCAGGAGATCAGAGTCCCCGTTCCCCACCGCTCCACCCAGCCACACACACACACACACACACACACACACAGGCCGGACAAGGTCATGTCCCCCGTTTTGCCGGCCACGGCCCGTCCCCCCAGGCTCCCCCAGGACCCAGGGCCTGCAGAAAGTCCTGCCGGGCACCTCTGGGCCTTCCTGGGCCTGCTTCTGGCCTTGGCTCCATCGCTGCCACTAGGCAGGAGGTGGCAATGGGTGAGACCCCCCCTCGTTGGAGCCGCACCCTGCCAGGGCCTCAGTTGCCCTCATCCGTGGAATGGGGTGGTGCACCACACGGGGCTGCTGGGGGTGGCTTCAGCACTGGGCCCGTGGGGTGTCCCCCCACACGAGGCGGGACGGGCCCTCTCTGCCCCAGGAGGAATGGGGATGAGGCAGGAGTGGGGGGGCCAGCTCTCAGGCTGAGGACAGAACCTTGGGAAAGTCCTGCAGGGGGTGGGGTGGGGGCCTGGTCTCTGGGCCTCCTGGGCTCTCTCAGCTGTCACCACAGGCACCCCCACGGCTGCACACACGCTCACACAGACCCTCGCTCACTCTCACAAGCACACACTTATCCTTACACACTCCTGCTCATACGCTCAGCTGCACACACCCACACTCACCCCTCCTGGCAGCCATTCGCACCAAACCCTCCCCCTGCAGTGTGCAAACAGCCCCTTGCAGGGTGTCGGGTCTCCCCTCCCCTCCCCTCCCCTCCCCTCCCCTTCAGTCCGCTCAGTCTTCTTCCCCTCCATCTGGGCCTCCCTGCCCCAGTTTCTGGTTGTCCCAGTGGAACTCCAAGAACAGGCAGTTCCCGGCCCACCCCACCACTTCCCTCCTCCTGCCCTTTCCTGGAAGCTTTGGAAACCGGGAGAAGGAGGCCAGGGTGGAAGCAGGATGGAAGCCCAATGGAGCCAAGCAAGGAGCTGGGCAGACACAGAGCAGCACACAGTGGGGCCTCCAGGGTCCAGCTTCTGCTCTCCAGAACTTTCCTGGGCCTCGCTCATTTAGGGAGGCGGGGGCTTGGGGTGGAAGCAGGTGTCCCTGCCCTCCCCCACCCAGCCCCTCCCACACAGATGCCCCTCCCCTGGTCCAGGGCCCCACTTACCCCACAGTGACAATAGGACAGCCCCCCCCCCCCCAGGGTCTGCCGGTCAGCCTCTAGGCCCACAGCTGTCCTGTGTGTTGGTGGCACAGCTTCTGGGGCCTGCAGGACACTCTCCTCTGCTCCTGGGCAAGCATGGCCTGTGGGAGCCCAGTCCCAGGGCCCCCTCGTGCACCCACCCCTGAGCCCCACTCTCCTAGACCCTGAGGGCTTTGCCTGCCACCTGGAAACCAGCCCTAAGTCTCAAGAAAGGAAGGGTTGGCCTCAGCACCCAGCCTCCAGCCGCCCCACTGCCTGTCTACACTGCAGTTAACACTAGTGATGGTCATCCAGCACACAGAGGTCCTGCCTTCTTACAAGGCACCTCCAGTTTTGAAGATTATTACCTCCAGGTTTCCCTGGATGGGCTGGGGTCAGAGAACCGAGGTCAGGGCACAGGTGTCAACCTGGTTGGCCTCTCCCATTCCCTCCACTGTGCCAAGTCTTTGAACCTCAGGGCCTTTGCACTGCTGCCCCCTTGCTGGCACTCTTGTTCCCCTTGCTATGTGCCTCAGTGACTCCTTGGTGTTCTTCCCATCTCAGCCTGAATGTCACCTCCTTGGAAAGCCCTCCCCCCACCCCCATGTCTGTAGGCCCCTCAGGAGCAGCTCCCAGAGACCCGCCAGGAGGCTCTTATAACAACGTGTCCACGTATTTGGGCAGTCACTGGTTTTCCGCACGTCCCCTCTGCTGCTCAAACTTCCCTGAGAGCAGGAACGAGGCATCCCTTGTCCCAGGGCCCAGCGCAGCATCTGGCACACAGTAGGCGCTCAGTGAATAGACAGGACCCACTGGGAACGGCGCTGAGGCCTTCCAGACCAAGGGTCTCTGACCCTTGTGGGGCCAAAGGCCGTCTCCAGACTCCATCATCTGGAGGGGACCGACCGGTTCAGGCCAAATGGACTGGGCTGGGCTGGAGTCTCTGCGAAGGACAAACCAGGTCACAGCACGCGGGGAGAGCCAAGTTGCAAGGCCCAGGGGAGTGTGAGCCAGCAGGTTGGGGGCCCCAAAAGTAGTGGCCGGAGGCTGGGGCTGGGGGCCCAACAGCACAGGGAACATTTGCGGTGGCATCCGGGGCCAGTACTGTGTGCAGATTGTCCCCCTCCCAGGCGGCAGTGGCCCAGGGAGTGTGGGGGCAAGTCATGGGCTTGGGCTCAGGCCAACCTGGTCCAAGTCCCCATCCTGCCCGAGGCGACGTGAGCACCGCACCGCTGGGCCTCTCTGAGGGTATTTGCACTGGCTCTAGAGGTCGCTGCCCCCCTGGTCACCTCCGTCCAGCTCCAGCTGGGTTTCTTACGAGGGCTCACCCGTCTAATGCCTCATTTTTAAAAATAGAACAAGTCACAAGCACTTAATAAATAATGATATTTGGCATTTATTAACGAAAGTCCAAAATATAAGCAAGTGATTTTGAAACGGTTTCTAGGCATCACATGTCTATTTTCATACAGAACCAAGGAGGAGAGTAACCCCCAGGAGAAGACGCGCTCTCGGTGAGGTCTTCCCAGGATTGATTGAGGTTCCAAGAGGAGGGTGGGCAGGAGGCGCCACCTTCTGTGCCCTGAATGTCCCTCCTCTTTGCTCAGCCTTCCCCGGCCCAGGGCCTGGAGATCCCGGGGGTGTTGGGGGGCCGAGGGACCCTTTCTCGGCAGGCCCCGGGGCCAGCGAACACCAGGCCGGGCCTGGGTGCTCTCTGTCCTTGCCCAGAGGTGTCGACTGAGGAGCAGCAGAGCAGCGGGAGAAGGAGGGAGCCCACGGCCACTTAGTTCCGGGGATTACGCAGGGGAACGGAGCGCTGCACAAAAGTCACCTTGTTTCATTTGGTTCAGACTACCCGGGTCACAGGGCTTTCACTGTCCCATGGTGGCAGCCAAGGTGACCTCCCGTGACCCCGCTCCCTGGGACTCACACCCTGAAGTGTCCTCCCATCGGGGCAGGCCGACCCGGGTGACCCACGGGTGTGGTGGAAATGAGTGGCTTCCGGCACCAAGTCACAACAGGCACGTGGCTTCCGTCCTGCTCCCCGACCACAGCTGCGAGGGTGCTGGAGTGTGCCAATGGGGAGGCCCACGTGGTGAGGACAGCCAGGTGAGGGGACAGCCTGGCCCAGGGCGCAGCAGCCCCGTCCAGCCTTTGGATGGCGCAGCCCGAGCTGCCACCTTGAGTGCAGCAGCGTGAGGGGCCTGTGGATCCCGGGCCCTGAGAGGTAGGACAGGAGGGTTGCCGGTGGGGGATGCTTGTTACACAGCGACCGGCAGCTGGCACGCATGTTTGACATGCTCGGGGTCCCCTAGTTCTGAGCAGCGCTCCGGCAGGGAGGCCCACCCCGTGCCCTCGCTCTGAACGGGAAACTGCCGTCATCCTTCCTTCTGGTTTCAGATGGATCAGAATTCCTCCGAGCCCAGGAACCTGGAGCAGTGGGTTCGGGGCTGGCCGTTCTCAGCGCCCGAGCAGTCTGATCTCAGGGAGCGGGGGCGGAGGAGGAGCTGATGCCCAGGTACGGGGTGGCCACCGCCGTGAGCACCGGGATCCATCCCCCGGCAGCTCCCGGGTACTGTCTCCGGGAGCAGCATCTACCCATCGGCTCCTCCCCTGGCCGAGTGGTCAGGGGCGGACGCATGGACATGACTCCCCTGAGCGTCTGCACCAGCCTGCTCAGGTGTGGAGCTGCCCTCAGGGGCCTCCCCCGTGGGGAGAAGCCTTGGTGACGATGCAGGTGGGGAGCAGCCTGGGCCCAGGAGGGGGCGAGCGGTGACACTTCTGAGTGGGCTCCTGCGCGGAGCTGGTCACCCCAGCGTGGCTGGCGTGGGGCGGGCGGGGAAGAGGAGACGAGCTGCCGTCAGGACAGGACGGGTTCAGTCCAGTGGCCTGCAGGCCCCACCGCCACCCCGCTGTGGATCTCGTCCTGGCAGAGGACCCTAGGACGCAGGTCGGATCATTTTCCTCGCAGGAGCGGGACGGATAGGAGCTCCACGTTCATACAACTCTTTGCTGAAAGAATGTATTAAAATGCTTTATATGGTGAAGAAAACACGGGAAACTTGCCCAGTGAGTCCTCTCAGGGTTCAGGCTAATCAAGTGATTTCAGACGCCTGCTGTGGGGGAGGCACCCCAGTTTCTGCTTGTGAAGCAACCCCGACCTCTTGGTAAGGGCGCCTGATGGTGGGTTAAGGAGGCTTCTGCGGCTGTGCCCGGGCTCCGTGGGCAGGGGCTGCGGCCCATCAACGATGACAGGCGGGGACGCAGGTGCGCGGACCCCGGTCCCCGAGGTTACCCGGGGCCTCACCCTGAAGCCTGTGAACGGTACCTTCTCTGCAGGAGAGACTTTGCTGGTGCGATTCCATGAAGGACCCTGAAATGAAAGGATTACCCTGGACCATCCGGGTGGGCCCCCGAAGGCGATCGCCCGGTCCTGAGAGGGGAGCGGCGTGGGAGTCGCCGCGGACAGGCAGACGGCAGGGTCACTGAGGCACAGCCACCTGCCGAAGGTGGAGGACTTGGGGGGAGGGGGTCCGAGGCGGCGCCAGACGCTGGAGAGGGCAGGGAGCACGCCCCCCCAGCACCTTGACCTTGCTTGACCTTGGCCGGGGGTCCTCCGGGGGACAGTGACAGACACAAGGGGAGCTTTAGACCGCGTGTCTGCAGCAGCCCGTCACAACGGTCCCCCACCCTGGAGGGAACCTGCGCACCTTCCCCGCTCCTTCCCACCCCCACCCCCACCCCCCCCACCCCGGGTGGGACCCCTCCTCCGCTCCCCCTGCACTGGTGGGGCCGCCTGCCGCCCCCAGGGGAGGCTGTCAGGCACAGGGGTGCAGACGCCAGGCGGGCACCCGGCCCCCCGGAAAGGCCTTCGTCGGCCGTCTCCAGACCCCCAGCGGCGAGCACATGGCCTGAAGCAGCAGCACAAGGCCTGAGACCCCTCCGATGTGCCTGGTGACGAGCGTCACTCTGTCTCTCATGGGAAGTGGGGTCGCCCAGGCGACCTGGGGGTGTCCGTTTCCGGGGTGCCACCTCCCTTGGAGGCTCTCAGCTCAGCTCCGCGCCCACCCACAGCCCCTTTGCCAGAGCCCTTCCAGAAACTCTAGGTCTGGCCTCTGCGTCCGGCAGGGCTGCAAATGGAAACCGCCCTGCCCGTGGTCCGGTGTCCTCTCCCTGTGACCTCCAGGTGGGTGCACCGCTGCCCCCTGTTGCCTGCCCCCCCCACCCCCCCCGCCAGCTACGTGTGACCTGGCCTTAGCCACCATCCCCTTACCCGCACTGCATCCCCGTCCTGACCACTCACGGCTCAGAAACAATACAGTCCCGGGTCAGGGCAGGCCTCGGCCTGGGCCCATCGAGGACCTGCTCGCTGCAGCGTCTGGGCATCTGCTCTCCTTTACCCTCCTCCCTCCAGGCTGGCGACCTCCCTGGGGTCACACTGTCTTGGGGTGGGGGCCCTGTCCCCCCAGCTGTGGCAAAGAATACACAGCACCATTATTGATTCTTTGCTGCTACCTGCCTGCCTTCCTAGATTTTTCTTTTAATCTTGCAAAGAAAATTGATTCAGCATTCTGCAAAAACCCCAACGGAGTCCCTGCACAAACTCAGTGAGAAACGGCCTGCAGCCAGGTGCTGACACCCCAGCTCCCAATACTGCCCCACCTCTCCACAGCTTCACGTCCCCCCTGGACACCCCGGCCTGGTGCATAGCCTCCCCTGCAGCCCCAGGTTCCCCGGTGAACCCTGTCCCCTCCTCCCCCGTGTTGTCAGCAGCCTCCCGAGTCCTGCCTCTGGCTGGGATCCTCAGGCCACTCTGGGAGGGCAGGGCAAGTGGGGAGTGTGGTTGACACAGGGGTGCAGATGCCAGGTGGGCACCCAGACCCCCTCCCCGCCAAAAGCCTTGTGTGTGGAGTCTGGGCCGACCTCAGCTCTTGAGGGTTACTGCCGGGAGCAGTGTGACCACCGGGGGACTCAGTGGGCAGACACAGCCCGGACAGGTTTAGACAGGGGGCCGTGGTGGCCCAGGACTCCTGGCATGAGGATAGGCCTGGGGGAGGAGAGCCAGAAGCAGGGGGCCCAGGGTCTTTGCAACTCTCTTGCGTGAGCTCCTGTGCTGGGGACACAGACGAGGACAGGGGTCCCCGGTGACCTGCCACACGTTGGCGCAGCCCCGCCCCTGGACACAGCAGAGCCTGTCTGGGCTGGGCCTCTGCCCCAGGTTGGGCCGGTGGCTTCCCTCCGGGGACTTCACACTCGCATTGGGAGTTGAAGGGGCCGCATCACTGCCACGTGGACGGGTGCAGCAGAGGCGGAGGGAGGCGGCCAGGCAGCCGAGGCAAGCAGGCAGGACAGACGGACAGGGTCCTGATGGCTTCCTGCACCCCGACTTCGGTTTGGGGGGCCCAGCAGCATGGCCACCCACGGAGGAGGCATGCCTGGAGCCTCTTGCTAAGCTGCCCTTTGCAGATTTCTGTCTCTGGTCACCAAGAAGGGCCTGACCGAGGGTCCTGGGCCTTCAGCGGTGCCCTCCAGGAGGCAGCACCGGCCTCTTCACTGCTGTCCCACCCAGCCCCCCACCCTTCCCCACCCCACGGCCGCAGGGAAGGTCCCACGCACAGACCTGATCCCGTTACTCCCCTGCGTTCAGCGGGACAGCAGCTCCCTTCTGCAGCCGCCCTCCTGTGAAGCTCGTCTGCACTCTCACGCCTCTGGGCCTCCGCTCACGCGGTTCCCTCTGCAGGAACTCCCTTCCTCTCCTTTCCCTCTGGTGGCTTGTCCTTATCCGTCCTCCCCGCCTAATCAGGAAGCCGGGGACACCTTCCACCAGGCAGAGTGCGAGCGTTCCCGCTGGGCCTGGGTTCCCACCCCAGGTGCGCCGCGTGCCTGCTGTGTGACCTCAGCCAAGCTCCTGAGCCTCTGTGTCTGGACTGCCCCCGTGGAACTCGAGCTGCAGGAAGCGCCCCATGAGTTTCACTGCCTGGGCCTGGGCAGCTGCACCGAGCCCCCGGCCTTTACCATCAGAGCGCGGCCTGCCCCCCACCCCCGAGGCCCCGGGGCGGCATCCCTGGCAGCCCTGCGAGACCCCCTCTGGAGGCAGAAACCCCGGTCCCCTGGGTCCCTGCCCGGCCTGGGGCTCTGCTGGGGGCGGGTGGGCACAGGCCAGGTGGACAGGCCGCCCGCCCAGGTCTGCGGTCGCTCTGAGCCCCCTGCTGGCCGGTGCTGGTTACTGCGGGGGCAGCGCGGCACCCGGGCCTGGAACCAGCACCCCCTGGCCCGCGCTCCCAGCACCCAGAGGTCCCTCCTGACCCGGGGCTCTGCGGCCTCCTGCCCTGGGCTTCGTCCGCCCCGGAAGACGCCCTCGAGTCACAAGCTTTGCTGGGCAGAAACTCAAGCTGAGCCTGGGCGGGGGCTGCTGGGGGATCCTGGGAGTGGGAGGGCCCCGCCAGAGCTCAGTGAGGTGCTGCCCTGGGCCCCTGTTGGGGGGGGTGAGGCGCCTTCCAGGGAACAAGTCAGCGCACTTTTCACTTAATAAATGCTTGTTGCGAGGGCACCTGGGTGGCTCAGGGGTTGAGCGCCTGCCTTGGGCTCAGGGTGTGACCTCGAAGTCCCGGGATCAAGTCCTGTGTCGGGCTCCCCGCAGGGAGCCTGCTTCTCCGTCTGCCTGTGTCTCTGCCTCTCTGTTTCTCTCATGAATAAATAGATAAAATATTTAAAAATACATAAACAAATGCTTGTTGAGTGAATACTTGACTAAGCAAACGTACTCAGCGACTGTCACAAAGCTGCTGCGTCCCAGGCCCGTGGGCAAACTCTTACTCATCCCTCAGAACCCTGTTCAGAGACAGCTCTTCCAGGGAGGAAGCATCGTCCCTTCCCGGAGGTCTCCTCACACATTTTACTTTAAGGCAGGGCTCAGTACGTGTTAGGTTGGGGATATTGGGGGTAGGGGCACACTTGCTGTGTCCCTGGCTTGTAGATCCCCCTCCACCTCTGCCCCCAGCCTCCCATATCCTCCTGTGCATGTCTGTCCCCACATTTCCCTCTGAGAAGGACGGCAGTCGCGGGAGCAGGACCTGCCCCGTTCCAGTCTGGCTTCACCCGAACTTGCTTCCACCTGCAAAGATCCCGGATCCAAATAAGGTTGTGATGGCAGGTACCAGGGATGGGGACTCGAACACATCTTTTGGGGGACGTGATTCGACCCATGATGGTAAGCAAAGTTGATGCGTTCACATTTGGGAAGTGGGGAGGGGGGCTCAGTGTGGCAGGAGGTGAAGGAGAGGGAACAGGCGGGTGAAGATGCTGGAGGGGCAAGTAGGGTGCTGCAGAAGGGGCAGGGGTGTGGGGTGGGGGTCAGCTGGGAGGCTGGAGGGGTCGTGTGGGTGGAGCTCTGGCTCAGGCACAGGCTTCTTGCCTGTTTGCATCACCCTCCCCACCCCCCACCCCCGCCACCCCGCCAGGCCCCTAGGTGGGTGCTGTCGTCAGCTCGGGTCACAGGTGGGAAACTGGCTCATGAAGCCACACCAGCGCCTCAGGGGCACCGAGCTGGCAGGTGCCGAGCTGAGGTTTGGGCCAGGTCTTCACTGCCGGCTCCCCAACAGCTAAGCCAGGTCTTCGCCGCCGGCCCCCAGCTAAGCCAGCATGGTGCAGCCGGACAACTGCCGCCGAGGGTAACGTTTGTTGCGTGATCTGTGGATCTGTTCACATTCACCCCCTTTGCTCCTGGAGACGAGGTCTGGGAACCGTGGTCTCCTCCAGTCTCATCTCATCACCTCGTTTATACCGCTTCCGGGAGCCACGTGTGGGCAGATTGGTTTTAAACTCTCTGCTCTGGGGACTTCGGAAGGGCCTTCCTCAAACTTCGCAAAGTCCGCGGTGCTTGGTGGGGAGGGGATGGGCCCGGCTGGGCTACACAGCAGCTCCCTGGAACCCCCGGAGCCCCCCAAGGGGGCAGACTGGGCCCAAGCGGCAGGGGCGGGGTGTGCACCGGGGTCTGCCGATGCCCAGGTTCATGCTCGAGGGTCCTCAGCCCTGCAGGTGGCCTGTGAACGGTCCCCCTCCTCCCGTGAGCATCTGGGGAGAGCCTCCGCCTCCTCAGGCTTCACTGTGGAAAACAGGAGGGAGATGTCTCCAGAGGCTGACCCGAGCCACGTGATCCAGCAATCCCACATCTGAGTGGGCACCCGAACGACTTAAGAGCAGGAACTCGAAGAGATGTTTGTACACCTACGATCGTAGCAGCTTTATTCACAACAGCCGAGGGGTGGGAGCAGCCAAGGGTCCGTGGACCAACGACTTCGTAAACAAAATACGGCATATCGACACCCAACAGAGCATTATTCGGCTTTAAAAAGCGAAGAAATTCTTGTTGAATTGTACATCTGAAACTAATATAACACGGTATGTTCATTACACCGGAATTTTATTTTATTTTTTAAAGATTTTATTTATTTATTCATGAGAGACACAGAGAGAGGCAAAGACACAGGCAGAGGGAGAAGCAGGCTCCATGCAGGGAGCCTGATGTAGGACTCAATCCCGGGGCTCCAGGATCAGGCCCTGGGCTGAAGGCGGCGCTAAACCGCTGGGCTACCCAGGCTGCCCTATACTGGAATTTTATTTTTTTATTTTTATTTTTTTTAAGATTTTCTTTCTTTATTGAGACACACACACAGAGAGAGAGAGAGAGGCAGAGACACAGGCAGAGGGAGAAGCAGGCTCCATGCAGGGATCCCGATATAGGACTTGATCCCGGGACTCCAGGATCACGCCCTGGGCCAAAGGCAGGCGCTAAACCGCTGCGCCACCCAGGGATCCCTCTTTCTACCCTTATAAAAAATCTGTTGACCATAAATGTGAGGGCTTAATTCTGTTTCATCAACCTATTTATTCATCCATCCTGATGCCAGTCCCACACAGGCTCCGACAACCGTAACTCGTAGTGACTTTCGAAAGGAAGAGTGTGAGTTCCCGAACTTTGTTCTTTTTTCAAGATTGTTTCAAGTCTTCTGGATCCCTTTGATTTCCATATGAAATATGGGGTCAGCTTGTCAGTTCCTGCCAGGAAGGTGACTCTAGGGAGATGTGAATTCCCAGCCACTTCTGACTCTCTGCATGTGTAGACAAAGCAGGCTCCGGGAGTCCAAGGTCCCATCCCCCGAGGTCTCATTGGTAGAGATCGTGGAGTGTCTGTACATGAGCTTGGAGAGAGTTGCCGTCCTAAGAAAGTTAAACGTTTTTTGTTTTTTTTTTTTAAGATTTTATTTATTTATTCATAGAGACAGAGAGAGGCAGAGACACAGGCAGAGGGAGAAGCAAGCTCCACGCAGGGAGCCCGACGTGGGACTCGATCCAAGGTCTCCAGGATCAGGCCCTGGGCTGCAGGCGGCGCCAAACGGCTGCGCCACCGGGACTGCCCAGGTTAAGTGTTCTGATCCATCACCATGGCAAGATTGGTTTTCAATATAATTTTATTTTTTGAGTAGGTACAATTTGTGCGTGGTGAAAATTCTAAAAAGAAAGTACAGAAGAGTGGCAAGGAAAAGTAAGTCATTTGCTCTGTCTCCTCTGCTTCCGGGACCCTCAGACTCACGGGGCTCCGCAGGGACAAGCGATTATGATGCACGAGTTCCAGTCTTTGTGGGGCCCAGATGGTCGCTCTACGCACACTGCTCGGCACTTGCTTTTCTCCCCTTCGTGATTGTAGTAGATGGCGTGGGCGCCCTGCCCGCAACTCCTCAGGCTTTGGGAGTGAGCGCGCACCCCTCTTTCACTTAGGTTTTGGGGTGCTTCCTATCTCAAAGGCCGGCATCTGAAGCTCGTATTTGAGGGACTGGCCTTGGGTTACCATCGTGTCTACCTGTGCGGAGTCGGAAGTGGCTGAGGATTCACATCCCCCGAGAGCAGTCCTTGGCCAGTGACTGGGGCCGAGGAGAACGAAAGCCCTACCCTCCTGCCTCCCTCCCCTGGGCTGGAACAGAGCTGACCCTCTGCACCGACCTCGGCAGGGTGGCCCCCGTGCAGCGACCCTCATCCGGGGGGTGCCGCTGGGCGCCAAGCTAAGAGGGCAGCTCAGCGCCTTCACTCCGAGTCGGTTCCTAAGGAACCGGATCACTTCTCACGGCTGCACAGCATTCCCGATTTCCCTTGTATTTATCTGACACTATTTATTTATTCAATGGGTAACCTCGTTCGGACGTCCACGCGCCATCTCCGAACAGGTGGATGGGTTTAGAAAAAAATTCCTGGCGGGGGCACCCGGGTGGCTCAGTGGCTGAGCGTCTGCCTTTGGCTCAGAGCGTGACCCCGCGGGTCCCAGGATCGAGTCCCGCATGGGGTTCCCCGCAGGGAGCCTGCTTCTCCCTCTGCCTGGGTCTCTGCCTCTCTCTCTGCATCTCTCATGAATAAATAAATTCTTTAAAAAAAAAAACAAATTCCTGGAGGCGGAGCGGCCGGGTCAAAGGGTACGTGCTCCTGGGGCCGTGAAGGGGGTCGCTGCTTCCCCCCACAGAGGCTGCATAGTTACTGCCCCAGAGGAGTGGGAAGGGACCAACCGCGGGGACGGCTTTCTCCTGCGGGAGGGACGGCCTGGGCCCCGCTCTCCCGCTCCGCCAGGGGGCGCGCACAGCTCGCGGCAGGAAGGGCGGGGAGGCCTCCAGGGTTGGGTCTGGGGAGGCGAGGCCTGGAGCTGGGTGGTCAGAGCAGGGGCGAAGCACTTAGTTTTCCCGCAAGGAAACTGAGGCCCGGGGAGGAGAAGGAGCGCGGCCTGCCCACTAGCGCCCAGAAGCCTCGTCAGGCCCTACGCCCTGCAAGCTGCTGCCTCTCCCAAGTGCCCTCCACGGGCCCCACGTTGACCTCGACCCCTCGGGGCCCTGTCCCGGGATGCCCCGAAGGCGGGCAGTACCTGCTGCCGAGGGAACGCATGACCGCCCGAAGGAATAACCGCAGACGCCGTGGTCTGATCGGGTGACAGTCCAGGTCAGGCTGATCCTTCCTGCCACCTGCCTGAACTCGGCGGGGGGGGGTGCTCGGAGGGTCCTTGTCCGCCCCTCTCATCCCCTCTGACTTGTCGTGGTGTTTTTAAGGATTGCATTTATTTATATGAGAGAGACAGAGAGAGGCGAGCAGGGGGGAGAGGGAGATGCAGGCTCCCCGCTGAGCAGGGAGCAGCAGGCAGGATTTGAACCCAGGACCCGGGGATCACGACCTGAGCCGAAGTCAGAGCTTCACTGATGGAGCCGTCCGGGCGCCCCTGTCACAGTGTTACGAACGTGCTGCTTAACGTCGTGTGTAGCGAAACATCAAATGTTGAAATTTCACATCATCGGTTTGTGCAAAGAGCACCGATAAAGTTAATAATGGTGACAACAGGGCAGCCCGGGGGGCTCAGCGGTTCAGCACTGCCTTCGGCCCAGGGCGGGATCCTGGGGTCCCGGGATCGCGTCTCACATCGGGCCCCGTGCGTGGAGCCTGCTTCTCCCTCTGCCTGGGTCTCTGCCTCTCTCTCTGTGTCTCTCATGAATAAATAAATAAAATCTTAAAAAAAAATAACGGCGATAACATTTTGAATTCTGACGTTCACCTTCATATCGTGGGACGCAGTGTTCAAGGCAAGTGTTCAGCGGCTGCGTGCGGACTCACCCACACTGCGCGGTCTGCGTTCTGTGGCTTGTACATGCAAATGCGCGCGGTTCTCACCAGCGGAGTGGAAACCTGCACACACAGGCCGCACAGGTTCTGCGCCACCGGGCAAGCTACGCTCCCTGGTCCCCGCAGAAGCGGGCGGGGCTCGGTGGGCTTCCCTGGGGCGCCCTGGGGTCCCACCCGAGCCCCGTGCACGGCGGGCCCGCCAGCATTCAAGTGGCACCATGAACAGCACGTCGGGCGCCGAGTAGCTGAGTGTAGGGACGTGCCCCACGGCTCCCACGGCTCCCACGGCTCCCACGGCTCCCTCGGCCAGTCTCGCGTTGTCCCTTCCTACCAAACTGCAAGAGAAGCAAAACACTCACTGGGGCGACTCAAGCTCCTTGAGTTTTGTCTTTGAGAGAGAAGAGTAGAGGCCCAGCTCTGCTCAGCGCCGGCTCGGGGCCTGCGGGAGGTGGGGTGCAAGAGAAAGGCAGGCGGCGGGGCAGAGGCTGGCGGCAGAGCTGTGGTCATGCAGGAGGGAGGGCTGGGGACAGAGGGTCCTCTGGGCACAGCCACCCACCAGGTGAGGGAGCCAGCTCCAGGGCCCTGCCAGGCAGGTGGGCCCTGCTGCGGCCCCTTTACAGAGGAGCTACAGGCTCAGCCCTGCTCCTGGCCCAGGACCCTCCTGGCCCCTGCTCCTCTGCCCTTCACGGGCACCTCTGCCATGGACGGTGACAAGTATCAGCAAAGCTTGCTTAACCCTGGGAACAGCAGGGCAAGAAAAGGGAAGGAAATGAAGGTGCCCTGAGCACATGGCAGGGGCCCAGCCCCAGGGATGGCAGCCGTCACTTCTCTCCACTGCCCGAGGGCCCTGCCACCCGCCCATTTCACGGGTGAGAAGACCGAGGCTCCTGGAGGGAAGTGAGCTGCCCTGGGGCCCTGCCCCCCTGGTGCCCCACAACCCTGTCTCCCTTCCTGGAACAGCAGGGTGATAAGCGGCGGACAGGAGCAAAGGAAGGGAGGCCCCCAGGCCCCCACGGCTTAGTTCCTTCCAACCCTATGTGCATCTTGGCCACACGCAGATGTCACATGGCCACGGTGAACCTAGAGGCCTCACAGAGCTGCTTTTGCCCAAAAGCCCCTTTGCTTCCCAGTGGCCACACCAGATGTGCAGTGACGAGGTTTTGAAATCTCTGTGGCTTTTTTTCACATTAAAAATTCTATGTAATTTCTGTAAAAATATTTTTTAAATAGGCAAAAGAAGAAAAACCAGCTGTAATCCCACTGCCACCCCGCAGCACCTGTCCTTTGTTCATCTGTTCATTTAGGATATATTTACTAAGTACCTACTATGTGCCTGGGGTACAAAAAGGAACAAAATAGGGCAACCCAGGTGGGTCAGAGGTTTAGCGCCGCCTTCGGCCCAGGGCGTGATCCTGGGGTCCCAGGATCGAGTCCTACGTCGGGCTCCCTGCGTGGAGCCTGCTTCTCCCTCTGCCTGTGTCTGTTCCTCTCTCTCTCTCTCTGTGTCTCCCATGAATAAATAAATAAAATCTTAAAAAATATATATACGAGTAACTCTTATTTTTTATTTATGTGTTTTTATTTTATTTTATTTTTTAAAGATGTTATTTACTTATGCATGAGAGACCCAGAGAGAGAGGCAGAGACACAGGCAGAGGGAGAAGCAGGCTCCACACAGGGAGCCCGACGTGGGACTCGATCCCGGGTCTCCAGGATCATGCCCTGGGCCGAAGGCGGCGCTAAACCGCTGAGCCACCCGGGCTGCCCTGTTTATGTGTTTTTAAATATTTATTTGTTTCAGAGTGAGGGAGGGGCAGAGGGAGAGGGGGAGTCTCAAGCAGACTCCACGCTGAGCACAGAGCCCGGCGCGGGGCTCCATCTCCCGACCTGAGATCGTGACCTGAGCCCAAATCAAGAATCGAGTGCTACACCCCCTGAGCCGCCCAGGTGCCCCGATAAATAAATCTTTAAAGGAAGAAAAGCACGTCACGGGGGCTGTCTAGAGCAGCGTATCTTGAGAGGACACGCCGCCGGGCACCTCCGCATGCGTGTGGTTGAGATGGGTTCGGAGGGTTTCCCCGTGGGATCACCGGGCCGCGCGGCCGGGACAAGCCCGGATGGCCCGAGCAGTGGCCCCACCGCCAGGTGAGCACGGAGGGGCCGGGCCTGGCTCCCCGCCCTGGGGTCTCACAGCTGTGCCACCTGCGGACACGCTTCCCGGGCCTGTGCTCGCTCTGGGAGAGCAGCTCGTCTTCCCCGGGCAGATGGCCTGGCAAGTGGGAGAGCGCAGGCCGGGAGGGGTGCCCAGGGGGCAGCCCAGGGGCCGCGGAGGGCCCCCCGCCCCGATCCTGCTGCACCTGCCAGGGAGGCGCTGGGGCCCTTCACTCCTCGGCCGCAGAAGCAGAGCTGAGACCTGCGTCTGGGCAAGGCACCCGGGGGCCCACGGCGCACCACCGGCCGCCTGGCCTAGGGGATGAACGAATGACGGATGAATGAATGAGTGAGTGCACGGGCCATCTCTGGGCCCATCCGTCTGAGCTGCAGCAGAAAGGCGACTGGCTCCCAGGTCCGCATGCCCTTGGGGAGCCCCCTCTGAGTCAGGTGGCGGGTCCCGGGTCACGTGATGCTCCTGCTGGCCTCGGGGTTCTCCTCCATCACGTGGGCATGATGAGGTTTCCCGGTTCGGGGGGCTTCAGGGCAACGCGCTAAGGGCCCACGCGGTGCCCAGTGGGCAGCAGGTGCCCACGAGGGCTCCCTGCTGCCGGCCTCGCCCGCACCGCTGCCCTCCCTGCCGGCCCCCAGCCCTCCCAGCCCTGGGCGGGGGGCAGCTGCCCGTGTAGGCTGCCCTGCACCAGGCCCCGGGGTGCAGGGAGGGGCGCAGACACAGGGGACAGGGCTGCCTCACGGCCCGCGGCCCGGGAACCGGCGAGGTCAAGAGGGAGCTTGCGCTGCACAGCCGGCTCCAACACAAGACCGGCCCCACCTCCCCCAACACGCCCAGACGCTCATGCAGACACGTGTGTGTGCTCGCACGCACGGTGACACACACACATGCACACACAGACCCCAGGCAGGCAGACGTGGTTACACATGCACACGGTGACACACATGCCTGCACACTCGGATACAAACGTGCACATGCATGCTGCACCCACAGGCTCACTTAGGCAGGTAAGTGTGTACACGCACACAGAGCGGTACACACACCTGTACACACACGTGCACACACACACTCCTCCCCTGCCGCTTTACTCTTCTGCTCTGCGTTTATCCTCACCTAACATACTATTTATTTCATGTATTTGTCATGACCTTGGGGTTCAGGCTTCCCAGGTTCACAGCCTGGGTGGCCCCGGCTCAGTCAGCTCGGGCTGCTGTAATGAGCACCACGGACACGGATCCTCAGGGTGGAGGTGGGGAGCCCGAGAGCAGGGAGCCACCGGGTGGGGCTCTGGGCGCGCCCTCCTGGTTCCATCTTCCCACTGTGCCCCCACATGCGGAGAGAGGCCAGCTCCCCTCTCATGCCCTAATCCCCTCCTAACTCCCCACCTCTTAATACGACCCCAAAGTGGGTTAAGGTGTCACCATGAAATTTGGGGCGACACAGCATGTTGTCCAGGACAGCTGTGTACCAGCTGGGGGACCCTGGGAAGCTACCCGACTTTTCTGGGCCTCAGACTCTCATCCACAAAGACAATAATGTGCCTGCACGAGGAGCACGGTGGCCTCTACCCGACTTGCTACACACAGAGCACTGAGGCCAGCATCGGGCGCTGCTGCCATTGACAACACCCCATCTGGCCAGTTGCCCGTCTCCCCCCGGAGCCTCAGCCCCACAAGGGCAGGGGCACACCTCAGCTTGCTCGCGGGCCACACGGCAGGTGCACAGTCAGAGCTCCGTGAGCCGATGAGCAGCCCCGGGCAGCCTGCCAGGGCTTGAATTTAGAGCACGAGAGACCCAGGTAGCCCCAGGCCCTACTCCTGTCCCCCAGGACGCCAGATCGACTCAGGAGGGTGGACAGCCAGGGCCCAGGGCCAGGCCGGACCCCGGGGAACCGGTTTGAGAGGCTCCTCCTCTTCCGGGGCCTGGGTGGCGTGGAGGGCCCAGCGGGAGGGGAGGGAAAGCCCGTGGTGCCGCAGGACTCGGGGCACATCCTTCCCCCCTGAAAACTCTGGGTTGCTGAGCCATGCGGCGCTCACCCAGGCCTCAATCCCACTCCAGCCAGGGCCCAGGCCTCCCTGGCCAGACAGGTGCCCTCCCTGGCAGCAGCTGGCACCCCCTCTTGGCCTCGAGGCCCCTGAGGCCTGTCCAGACCGTACTGCTACCTCTGGACCAGCTGGGAGCCGGGGCTCAGGCCTACTCGGCTGGCACGTGAGGAAGGGGTGGCAGGCTGGGCTCCAGGCTCAGAGAATCCCGGGTCAGACCCCAGCATCGCCAGTCTTGCTGGGTGACCCGAGCAGATTGCTCAGCTCCTTGATCTGCGAGGTAGAGTGGCCTCCCACTTGAGTTAGTGGGATTTCCAGCTTTGCAAACATTGATCAGCTCCCACCGTGCGCTCTGGCGCTCAGTGCCACATGGGTCTGTGGCCAGCTGGTTCCCAAGTGTGGGGCTCATTCTCGGTGCCCCAGGGCGGCCCCTCTGTCCCGGGCTCCCAGCTGTCGGGGAGGGATGTGGGGTCTCTGAGCCTCCAAGGTGTCACCTCTCTGCCCTGACGCTGCTGCATCGGCCCCTCTCTGCCACCTCTGGGTGCTGGTCCGTGGAGAGAATGGCCGTGCACTCTGTGTTCAATGCAAGGTCCCTGCGGGTCACCTCCACCCCTACCCCCGTCCCCACTGGGACCCTCATACTCTGAGATGCAGAGATGTCCGTCCATGAGTCTCCTGGAGTGAAGGTGCAGGAGAGCGCTCCAGGCCCCTCTCTCCTTAGTTTCCCCCAAATTCTCTGGGGTTTCCTCATCCCTGCCCCACTGTCACCACAGGGACTCAGCTGGGCATGGAAGTGGGCTGGCCTCGCTGTGCGGGAGGTGGCCTGGGAGGGGACAGCAGAGGCCCCCCATCCGTGTTCCCGTGAGCCTGGCGGCCTGCAGGCAGCTGTCCCCTTCTCTGTGGATTGCTTTCCCCATCACCCCATCCCTGGGACGGGAGCTTCAGACACTCCCCCAGGCTGTGGCCAGATCCGGGAAGTGCTGCAGGTGGCAGGAAGTCTAGGGGAAACCCAAAGCGGTTACCATGTCATGAATATGGGCCCTCACACAGCACTGCTCTGAGGTGGCCGCTGAGACAGACAGGAAGACAGGCAAGAGGGTCCAGAAGGTCCCGCCCAGGGGCTGGTCCTGGTCCTCCTGGGTGGGGACCCCAGAGGGCTCTGGCTGTACGGACACGGGATGGTGTGGGGTGAAGGTGGAGACTGCACGAGATTGTCATCCAGGGCGTGGCGGTGCGGCCCCTCTTGGGACAGGGGCCGGCCAGCGAGGTGTCTGGGTGCAGAATCAGCAGGCGTTGGGGGGCACAGCCTGGGCTTCCCGGAGAATGAGGTGCCCCCCCCACCCCCATCCACATGCGGCACCTGGTGCATGGAAGGTGCTCGGTGACTGAGGGATGCCTGGTGGCTCACCAGGTGCCAGGTGCTGTCACCCCCCAGGATGTCATCTCCGAGACACATCCCACTTGACCACCTGCCAGGTGGGGGCCCTCCGGCAGGCCTCACCCCCTGGCCTGTCACTTGGTCGCTAATCCCTGCCTCCTGGGTCACTGGGAGGAAGGAGCAGATGAAACAGGAACAGGACTTGCAAGGGCTCTGGTGATGGCAGTGCTGAGGGCAGCGGAGTTTTAAATACCCCCGAATCCCCATGTTAAAAGAACAGTTGGAGAGCAAAACCAAAGAACAGCATTCATGACGAGACTCAGCTAAAGATGTCCCAGTGAACCCCCAAAATAGAAGTAGGTGGGGATAAATTTTGAGTCCTCAGGCTCTCCCAGGAAAGGGGCTCAGGTCCCTTTGATCTCAGTTTCCCTAAACCCATCAGGGGTTCCATCACGGCCCCGCCTTCATGGTGCGGCTCAGCCTGGGGGTGCGTTGGCCGGGCCAGGCCTTTCCAAAGGACCCTCGACCTGCATGTCAGGTGCCTACATCCACGTGGGAGGAAAAGGAGGACGTGGCTGGGCAGCTGGGAGACCTGACTACAGGACAGCCCTCAAACAGGACACGGCTGAGACTAGAAAGAGCAGCGCCAGACAAAGGTGGGCTCCAGGGGAGCACGGCCCGCAAATCTCAGAAAGCGAGCCCCACGCTCAGACTCCGAGCCACGCATCTCCCTGGAGGCCGGCTGAGGCGGGCTCGGAGAATTAGAGAAGCCGTCCTGGACCGCGACACCTAAGAGCTCAGAAACCAGCTAATTTCAGCCAAGTATGAGCAACAGAAAGGTACTGAGGTAAAGTCCCACACGGATGTTATTATTTAAAAAGAGAGAATAAAAGGCCGAACAACACCCTGGGGAGACAGTGAACGCACTCCAGAAAGACACACCGCGAACCGGATCAAAGTGCTGACCTTCCAGTTTTCAGGACCCGAAAATGATCCACATGAAATGAAAAAGGAGAAAAGTAACCTCCCATTCATGCCAAGGGGAGCCGACAGGTGTCATGGACGGAGTAAAAGCCGGGGAAAGAACAGTGTCAACCAGAAATAGAAAAACCCAGATACGAGGCAACAGGATTCAGCAAAGGCTAAAAACAAGTTTGGAAATAAAGGCTAAACTAGAAAGAACCCAGTAGATAAAGCCTTATGAGAAATAAAACAGTGAATGGGAGGAATGTTCTTAAAATCAAAAAAGGAAACCAAGAGGCAGGTAAAGAGTGTTCCCGAGAAAGCTAACCCTTGCCTGGCGGAGGTCGGTGGGCAAAGACCCGACGTGTGAGTAGCAGGAGGCCCGGGTCGCACACCACGTATTTGAGAATATTCACCCAGAATGACCAACACAAGACATGTTCTAGTAAAATCCTTCAAAGAGAAACGAAGAAAAATCTCTCAGGAATTTAGGTGAAAAGAGCAAGGGACTTAGAGGAATGAAAATTCTATTGTGTTCAGACTTTTCAATGGCAACGCTTTCTGCCAGAAGAAAGTGGAGAAGCAGGTTTAAGACACTCAACAAAGCACATGTGAGTCGAATACCAAACCCTCCAACAAACAGACTTCCCAGCAGGAGAGGCGCACGCAGGGAGCAGCCTGCAGGAAGTCAGCGACTGTTCCCGCTGGGGTCTGAGGGTCCCAAGGAACTGTCTAGGGAATGAGCTTCAGGCAACCAGGGGAAGTCGTGGAGGAAGGTTAGCTCTAGGGCCAAGGCTAAGAGAAGCTGCGAGGACAGAAGATCTTACAGGATGAGGGATCATACAGGACCGAGGATTGTCGGGATGAGGGATCGTACAAGACTGAGGATTGTACAGGATCAGGGATTGTACAGGACTGAGGATTGTATAGGATCAGGGATCATAGGGGATCCCTGGGTGGCTCAGTGGTTTGGTGCCTGCCTTCGGCCCAGGCCATGATCCTGGATGCCTGGAATCGAGTCCCACGTTGGGATCCCTGCATGGAGCCTGCTCCTCCCTCTGCCTGTGTCTCTGCCTCTCTCTCTGTGTCTCTGAATAAATAAAATCTTTAAGAAAATAATAAATGTGGAAGAAAAGGGGTAGCAGGTATAAGACAGAAGGCTTTAAGTCAAAGTGCCGTAGGCCTGGATTTGGGGTTGGAGGTATCAGTTTGAACTCATAAGGCACTTTCTAGTTTAAAGTAACTGGTATGTTTTTTTCTAGCTCTGTCCACCAAAAAAGCCTTAAAAAAAAAAAAAAAAAAACTAATGCAATATAAATCAGTGTCCCTGGAGTCCACGCTGTGGTCTTGAAAGGCAATTTCTTACAAAAATAAACCAAGTCTTTTTGGAGAAATGACTGACTCCGGGTTTGCGGCAAGATGAGCCTTAGAACATCTGGACCCGCCACAGCGCAAGAAAGAAGCTGCCACAGACCAGCGGCCCGTCTGGGTCCAGCTTGCGGAGGCGTCCACTGGCCAAAGATGGTCAAGTTCAGCTCGAAAAAGGATAGTACTTGCAACTGATTGGAACTTTCTTTCTTCTTTTAAAAAATATTTTATTTATTTGTTCATGAGAGACACAGAGAGAGAGGCAGAGACACAGGCAGAGGGAGAAGCAGGCTCCATTCAGGGAGCCCGATGTGGGACACGATCCCGGGACCCCGGGGTCATGACCTGAGCCACCCAGGCGTCCCTGATTGGACCTTCCTTTTTTTTTTTATTTTTTATTTATTTATGATAGTCACACAGAGAGAGAGAGAGGCAGAGACACAGGCAGAGGGAGAAGCAGGCTCCATGCACCGGGAGCCCGACGTGGAATTCGATCCCGGGTCTCCAGGATCGTGCCCTGGGCCAAAGGCAGGTGCCAAACTGCTGCGCCACCCAGGGATCCCCCTGATCGGACCTTTCAACCACGATCCATGCATTCACAGTGTCCGTGAAGACCCCTCCCGGTCACTGGGGTCGGGGGGAGAGCGGGCCAGGCCATCACCCCCAAACTGGCAAGGAAAGGAAGAGACTCAAGTGTTCCCAAAGGGCACAGCTGAGCTATGTGGTCTGGAGACGGCTCCCGGGAGGCGACACTGTCCAGCAAAACCCGCAGGGGGGCTCTCTGAGGAGCACGGCACTTGCGTCAGGGCAAGTGGGCACGACTGTCACGGGGCCCATCTCACGGCGGGGTGGGGCAGTTTCCTTTCTTTTTCAAAATTTTTAAGAAATATTTTATTTATTCATTTGAGAGAAAGAGAGAGAGAGAGAGAGAGAGAGAGAGACCTCACAAGCAGGGGGAGCAGCAGAGGGAGAGGGAGAAGCAGACTCCTCCCCGCTGAGCAGGGAGCCGGATGCGGGACTCGATCCCGGGACCCCGAGATCAGGACCCGACCCGAAGGCGGCTGCTTCACCGACGGAGCCACCCAGGCGCCCAACCGGTTTCTTTCTCGACCCTTCACTAAGCTGTTCCACGCGTCCTGTGTGTTTCTCTGTAGATGCTTGATCTTACACTACAAAAGCAAACAAATAAAAGACGATTTTTAAGGTGGTAGATGCCGCTCCCCTCACGGGAGAGGCGTGCTGCTGTGTCACCCCAAAAAACTTTGGAAAACCCGATTAAAGGCCAAGAGGAATAATCAGGGACAGCAGACCAAGGATGGCTTCCTGGAGGAGGTGAGGCTTGCACAGTGGGCGGGATTTGGGTTAGACCCGGGCTTCTCAGCCTTGACACTGTTGAAATCCAGGGTGGAGGCGTCTTTGTCATCGGCGGCCTGTCCTGGCAGGATTTCAGTAATCCCCTGGTCTCTTCCCGCTAGATCCCCCGGTGGTGGCATCAAATGTTTCCAGAAATCATCAAATGTCCCCTGAGGACAAAATTTCCCCAGTTGAGAACCACTGGTTTAGAGAACCATAAACAAGGTAGAGCTGAATAAAAACCCCAGAACTTCTCGGGAGCCTCTGCCTGAAGCTCCTCCTCTCCTTTCTCTGGATTCGGGGCGTGAGAGGCCAGAGGGGCTCCTGGGCCACAGGGTCTGTTTCGTGCCCGAGCTCGGGGTCACCTGCGGGCCGGCGCGGCGTCGTGGCTGGGGCCCGTGACCTTGGCTGTGGCCGGAGTCAGGAGGCAGGATGGTCACAGACACCCCCCCGCCCCCCAGTGAGACCACGTGACTCCAGGCTCGCCAGACGAGGAGGAAGCCGCAGCTGGAGGGGGAAGTGCCAGCCTGCAGTTGAGCGGAGGCCGGGGGAGCGCCCGACCCCGGCTGCCGCGGCGCCAGCAAGGCCTGTCTGTGCGGCCAGAGGGGCGCCCAGGGCACCGAGCTCGGGCCCCTCATTTCTGGTGGGGAAACTGAGGCATGCCAGGGGACAGAGCCAGACCGGCACTCGGGGGTCCCGATTCCGAGGAAGACGAGACTCCCGTATCACTGTGAAGCACCGACTATGTCCTACGAGCCTTCCTGGGTCGGTCCTTTTCGAGCACCTGCTGCATACTTAGGCCTGGGCTCAGGCTACCCTCTACAGCGCTTCACGGGATCCCACAACGACCCCGGAGGCCGGTTCCTTGTAGGGGAGAGGACGGCACGGGTGCGTGGCGTGTCCATGCTGTGTCCTGGGGCATCGAGACAGGCTGCAAACCAGAGGCTGGCGTGACATGCGCCACGAGGTGTCGGCCAGCCAAGGCGGCTGCCGCTGTGGCCACGACCCGGGTTGCTAATCACGCACTCGTTTGGGAGACACAGAGAGACCCACACGTCCACACCAGGGAGGCCCACGCCCTCGGGGCCCCGAGTTCCTAGGCCACCCAGGGTGCCGTGCCAGGGGTGGGGGGCAGCAGGGGAAGGTCACCCTGGGTCACCACCCAGGTCGGCTTGGATTTGCTTAAGATTTCTTTTGAAGCAAAGAACTTTGTTTTTTTTTTTAATATTGTATTTATTTATTCATGAGAGACACAGAGAGAAGCAGAGACACAGGCAGAGGGAGACGCAGCCTCCCTGCGGGAAGCCCGATGAGGGACTCGATCCCAGGACCCCAGGGTCACACCCTGGGCCAAAGGCAGACGCTCAACCACTGAGCCACCCAGGTGCCCCAAGAATTCTGTTTTAAAAACAAGTTCTAGGGGATCCCTGGGTGGCTCAGAGTTTAGCACCTGCCTTCGGCCCAGGGCGTGATCCTGGAGACCTGGGATCGAGTCCCACGTCAGGCTCCCTACATGGATCCTGCTTCCCCCTCTGCCTGTGTCTCTGCCTCTCTCTCTCTCTCTCTCTCTCTCTGTTATTCTCATGAATAAATAAAATCTTTAATAAATAAATAAATAAATAAATAAATAAATAAATAAATAAAAACAAGTTCTCAGGGCGCCTGGGTGGCTCAGTCAGTTAAGCGTCCAACTCTTGGTTTCAGCCCTCAGGGTCCTGGGTTGAAGCTCCACGTCAGGCTCCAAGCGAGCGGGGAGTCTGCTTCTCCTTCTCCCTCTGTGCTCTCACTCTCTATCTGTCAAATAAATAAATAAAATCTTTAGAAAAGAGGGGGGAAAAAACAGGTTCTCAAACCACAAACCTAGATTATCTATGGTTAGAGACCAAAATGAGTGCTAGAGAAGACAAGACCCACAGGTGTCCCAAGGGGTGAGGACAGCGTGTGCCAGGAGAAGGCGGCGGGTACAGCTGATGTCACGGCGGTGGCGGACCCTCCCCATCGTCTGTGGCTGTGCACCAGCCCCCCGTGCTGCTGGGCTCGTGGATTCTGGGGCTGGGAGTTGGACAGGGCTTCGGGGGGGGATCAGCTTGTCTGTGCTTCGTGACACCCAGGGCCTCAGCTGCAGCCTCAGCTGGGGTGACACCTGGGATGGAGACAGTTCAGGGCCAGGAGGCCGAGGCCACCTGCAGGCTTCCTCACTCACAGGCCAGGGCCATTGCCAGTCGGGGCTGAGTGGGGACAGGAATCTGGAGCCTGCCGGGTGGCCTCACCATGAAGCCACGACTCAAGAGGGAACATCCCGAAGGGAAACATCTGGAGAGGAGCCGTCGGAGGAAACCAGACGGAAGGTACGTGGGCTCTGGTGACCGGGCCTCGGGGGCCGTGCGGCGTGACCTCCGCGGCACAGTGTTGGAGGACTCGCCAAACGGCCAGACTCCAGGGGACGGGACACGCAGCCCCACGCTCAGCGGGACGAGTGCCAAAGGTCTTGCCGTCATTGTTTTGAAACCCACCGTGTGGACACTGACTGAGCACGTACCCTGTGCTCGGTACCGTGTAAACGCACAACCAGCCCAAACCATCTGAAGCCGCTGGTAGTGTGGGTCCCATCCCACAGAAGAGGAAACTAAGGCACAGACAGGGTGAGGAGAGCCTGGTGCAGAGTTAGGAAATGTCAGAGGCCACGTCCCGACCCACGTCCTGCTTGAAAACCACCTATTTCTGCCAAGTGGACTTCGAAGAACCTCAGCCTCCTCACCCTGACTAGGAAGACCCTGCCTCATCTGGCCTGATCCTCACAGCCCCCTCTCCTGTCCCAGTCTTCCCTCCCCTCGCGCTCTCCAGCCACAGTGGACACGACGAGCGTCTCTGCCCCGGCCGCCCCCTCCGCACAATCCTCTCTGGATCCCTGCCAGGCTGCCCGGGTCATCGCCGAGGCTCCGGCTCCCTCGGTCCCTCTACCCTCTGATGCAAACTGGAACGATCTCACTGACGTGTTGTTTGATGGTTGGCCTCCACCTGCGGGGATGTGAGATCCGAGAGAGGAGACGGTGCCTTTCGGGGCGGGGGGCGGGGGGGTACCTTCAGCCCCGGCCCAGGCCTGGTGGCAGGAGGCGCGCGCCCACGCAGGCCGGCAGGTGAGTGAGTGTGTGCCCGTTGGACTCGGCGCCCGGCCTCTCCAGTGCCGCGCAGCCCCGCACACTTGCCCGGCGAGCCTCATCCGCGTGTGCCTGCCGCGTGCACGCCAGAGCAGAGGTGTGGGCTGTTTACTATGGATTCAGCGAGGGCGTCCTGGCCTTCCAGGGGCCTCCAGGTCCGTGCTGCCCAGTTTCTCTCTGGTCCAAACTGACCTGTTTATTTGACAGACGGAGAAACCAAGGCCGCGAGCTGCCTGGGGCAATGCAGCAAGGCCAGGGGCCCCCCCAGGATCACCTCGTCCCCACCCTCCTGATGAGAAATGCCGTTCCTTTTTTTTAAAGTCTTTTTTTTTTAATTTTTATTTATTTATGATATTCACAGAGAGAGAGAGAGAGAGAGAGAGAAAGAAAGAGAGAGAGAGAGAGAGGCAAAGACACAGGCAGAGGGAGAAGCAGGCTCCATGCCCCGGGAGCCCGACGTGGGATTCGATCCCGGGTCTCCAGGATCGCGCCCTGGGCCAAAGGCAGGCGCCAAACCGCTGTGCCACCCAGGGATCCCCAGAAATGCCGTTCCTAAGATGCAAGTGACTTGCCCGGGGTCACCTGGCTTCTAAATTCAAGGCTGGGGTCTGGGCCTCCCTTCCGGGGTTCCTGGGCCCTTGGGGGCCCCCAGACTTGTCTGCAGTACCCTCCAGCCTGGCCGCCTCCCCCTGCACTGGGGCCCACCCTGTGGGATGTGCTGGTCAACGAGCCGTCCCCAGGGGCGGCCGGATCTCCTCCAGAGAGAAAAGAAACCCCTCCGAAGGATCTCCAGCCCCACGCAAGCGTTTCCTGTCTCCAGGAGAGCCAAGGGCTGTGTATGTGCCCTTCCGGAGCAGCAGCTGAGTGAGGTGCTCCCCGGGGACGGGCGGGCCGCAGGCCTGCAGGTTCTGCACAAAGCGAGGAAGCATGATGTCACCAGAGGGAGGTAAACAGAAGGACACTTCCTCTTTCACTTCACAGGGCTCCTGCCTGGTCCAGAAGTTTCTAGAACTACAGGAGAGTTTCCCTCCCGGCCTGGACAGGGGCTCGGTTCGCCCTTCTGGGCTTGCTCCCTTTGTGGGACGGAGAGGTCAAACAGACAAAACAGGTGCAGGTCCCAGAGGGGACACTGCTAAAATCCCAGAGGCTCTTGGCGGAGGGGTTTCCGCGGCTGACGGCAGGCCCACCCTATCCCGCCCCCTTCAAGGGTGGGGGAGCTCAGTCCCCAAGGGTTCAAGCAGCCGCTGCTCAGATGACTTGTAACCGCCGTGAACAGACAAGGCCCCAGTACTGTGGTTTGGGGGCTCAGGAAACTCAGCTTACCCAAATAGCTTTCTCAGTTGTGTGCCTCCGTTTCCACCATCAGACGTTTCCTCCCTGGGGTGTCTAGGCTGGAGCAGGAGGGACACCATGGTTCGGTGCGTGGCAAGTCCTCTTCTCTTTGATCTCAATCCCCTCCCCGATGAAAGGGACGCTCACAGCTGCCTCACGGAGCCACTGGGAGGACTCCCGGGGCAGGGTGTGTGCAGATCCCAGCCGGGGCACCAGCCCACAGCAGGTGCTTAACGCTGCTTTTAGTGGACGTCAGGATTAGACCTTCCATAGCCATTGAGACTAGGCAACAGGTGATAGGAATCCTCTAACAGTGGCAGTTTATGCAAGACAAGCATTTGTTTTGTCTCATGTTGGAAAAATCCATAGTCATCAGAGGGCCAGGTGCCTCTGATCCTTCTGCACGGCCATCCCATCCATCACCTGGTGGTACGAAGTGGCTGCTAGAGATCCAGCCATCACATCCCAGCTCTGGGGAACAGGAAGGAGGACTAAGGAAGAGCATCGTGCATCTGCGCTTTCCTGGAAGCCTCATGTAATGGCTCCACGCTTATTCCTATTTTCAAGAAGGGCTGGGAAACATCATTCTTTTGAGCTGGGCACGTGGCCGTCCCCAGCAATATAAAGGTTCTGTCAGTAAGGAAGAAGGGGATAATGGAGATCGGGAGACCAAGAGTCTCCGACGTACCTGCCTCAACCTTGGGTTGATAAGGCCCTTTATTAACTGTGACCATTAATCAAGTATAAGGAGCTGAACATCAGAAAAAAATGAAATTAGATTTTTTTAAAATGACCCTCTTTTCCCAAAGCTGGCACGGAGAGGAACGAAGGAAGCCCCTGCCCACAGCGGCCCCCGAGCCAAAGCAAACGGCGCAAGGAGGCCCAAGGCGGTGCGGAGGGTGTCACAGAGGCAAGGCAAGGAGGGGCTGCGTGTCACCCACCTTGGGCAGCCCGTGTCCCAGGGTGGGAGCTCCCAGGACAGCGAGCCTGAGCGCGGCGGCCTCATCGGGTTCCGCAGGAGAGAGCAGCGCACACCGTGTCCTTTCGGGGGCCCCCGGGCTGGGAGGGCGCTCGGCGGCATCACGGGGCCAAGACCGCCTCCCCGGCCGAGAGAGGCCCGTGTACACCAGCTCCCGCCCGCCGCCCCCGATGTTGCCAAAGTTGGAGTCGTCGAAACCACGTACGGCAGGCTGATTCTTTTTTTTTAATTTTTAAAATTTTATTTTTTAAAAGATTTTATTTATTTATTCATGAGAGACAGAGAGAAAGAGAGAGAGAGGCAGAGACACAGACAGAGGAGAAGCAGGCTCCATGCAAGAAGCCCGAAGCGGGACTCGATCCCAGGACCCCAGGATTGAGCCCTGGGCCGAAGGTAGGCGCTAAACCGCTGAGCCACCCGGGGATCCCCGACAGGCTGATTCTAAACGTATACATTTGTCACCATGGAGAGAAAAGGGCTGATGGAACAGCGGCTGGTGGCCTGGGACACGTGGTGGCCAAGCGAGTGGGGCCACGCTGGGCCGGCTCACGGGCTCTCTCTTCTCAGGCCTGCCCACGACCCCTCGACCTCTACCCGCCCCCAGCCCTGGAGCTGACCCTTGAGGCTCCCGGACCGAGGACTTTCTTGGGCCACAGGAGAGCACTGGGACCGGTGAGTCCCCACGCCACGACTGGTCTACCCGGTTCCAGTCAGTGCCACCGGGCAAGGCAGCCCCGGGTCCTTCAGCCACCATCCAGAAAATTCCCCCTGAGGGTGTTTTTCGGGCCCGGGGAAGGGGTGCTGGGGACCCGCTGTGAGCAAGGACCCCTGGCCTCTGAGCTGGACCAGATAGGAGCTGGCATCTGGACAGCGGGGAGGGACACGGGGCATGGAGTGCGTGTCCCTGAGGAGGTTGACACTTGGGATCTGGTGACCCTGGAAGATCTCACCAAGCAGGTGACTTGTGAGTAAAGACAGAGGGGGCGGGAGAGACGCAGGCAGATTCTGGGCGGAGGGAACAGCAGGTGCACAGCCCCCAGGTGGGGGCCGGCCCAGTGGGCGGAGGAAGAGCCTCAGCGAGGCCGGGTGGGGGGGGGGTAGGTGCAGGGGAGTGGGGGGTGGGGGGGCGAGCAGCCAGGGAGGAGGTCAGAGAAGAGGTGGGACGGGAGCTGGGGGTTCTGGGCCGAGGGCTGCCCCAGGCTTCCCAGAGCTGCTGGGCTGCTGTCCTGCGAGGGCAGGCAGGGCCAGGACAGGGTCCGTTAGGGGAGGGGCGGGGGCGAGGCCAGCTGGGCTCTGTCCTTTGTTTGCGAAGCAGCTAGAAAGACAAGAGAGAAGCCTCATACTCACTCATTCACCCAAGACCACCACCCAGGCCCCAACCCCGCTGTCCCGGGGGGGGGGTCACACCTCAACTCACCCAGCGGGGTGCTCACCATTCAGTGGGGTCAGGGAGGGTGTGTAGAATCAGGGGGGCACCCAGCTCCGAGCTCACTGGGGGATTTCAGTGAACTGGCTTGTGACCTACTGCAGGGTCCCCAGCCTGTCCCTGCCTCTGAGCCCAGAAGGGGCCTCCACTAGGACCTTCTGGATGGAGGGGTTCCTGGGGAGCAGGGCTCTCGGTGCAGGAAGATTCCTGGGCAAACCAGGCCAGGGTCAGCCCAACTCTGCTCACACGCCCTCCCCTCCTCTCCCTTCCCACCCCCCTCCCCGCTGTGGCTCCTCCCAGCCCAGCAGCACCCGGTGGCCTCACGTAGGGCCCTGTTCTGGACGCACTGCTTCTGCGGCTCTCTGCTGGGTCTGCAGTTAAGCCCCTCCCGGGGAGGGGGAGACCCTGCCTGGCTCACCTCGGCACCTCCATGGTCTGGCTCCACATCTGAGAGCCCCCAGGAACTTAGCACCCTGTTCTCAGGGTCACTCCTTCTAGTTACAAGTGGGATACGGCATAGGCAAGGGAGCACCTGCTAGGCCAGCCAGGCCAGTTCCAGGGAGGAGGCTCGCTGAGTGGGGAGATGGTTAAGAAAAGCAGCATGGAAGGGTCTAGAAGGGCCTGGAGGATAAGACGCTGCCAAACCTCTTCTAGCTGGGTGGGAGGTGGGTGTGCGGGGAGCAGGAGCTGAGCTGCCCAAGCCGGCCTGTGCGGGGCCTAGAACACCGTGCAGGGGGCTGCAGGTGGTCTGGAGGGCACCAGGGAGCCATCGAGGTGCAGGACGATCCGATCGTGTGCATTGCAGCCGGGAGGCCTTGCCAGACCCTGGTGCCACCCCAGCCTGCTGCTCAGCTCTGTCTGCACCGAGCCCCACCTCCCGCAGTGGGAGGCAGTGGTGAGGCCTGGACCCCCTGCCAGCAAGCGGCTGTCCAGCAAGGGAACTGCTCCTGGGTGGGGGGCCTGGCAGGCAGCTCAGAAGGGCAGTCCAGGTCAGGCCAAGGCCCCAGCTGGGGGTGAACAGGGCTCTACCAGGCCAGGCTGCGGATCTGAGGGCCAGGCTGGGCATGGAGGGCAGCCTGGGGGTGGCCGCCACTAGCCCTGGATAGGAGGTAGGTAGGGGAACCTGCTAGAAGTCCAGGATAGCAAAGATGCCCGGAGTTAGGATGCCGAGGAGTGATGGGTATCGGCTTTGGCAGCAGAGGATCAATGCTCCACTCTGCTGGACCCCGAAGGCTCCCTGGGCCTCTCAGGACGAACGGGCACACGGTGTGGCCTTGGCTCCCAGCCCCAGGCCCACCTCGGGACGCCTCTGAGCCTGACGCTTATGAAGCAGGTCTAACGGGAGTCCTGGCCCAGAGCGGGGGGTGCGGTGGGCTGGGGCGGGGTGGGGCTCAGTGGGAGGGGCACGGCCAGAGACCCTGGAACGGGGTGGGCATCCAGTAGCCTCGGCTCCGGGAATCAGCAGCTGGAAGACGCCGCCCAGCTCCAGGCCCCGGCGATCTGCGGTGCGTCATGGGCGCCCGTCCTTATCTTGAGGAGCGTGGTGGAGACCAGATGATAAAGCCCATCGATAGTGCTGCGACTTGAGGGATGGCACTGTCGTCAACCTGCCGCCCTCTCTTCAAATATCGGGATTTTAGAAAGGGCTCGGCTAAGGTCTGCGAGTTGTAAAGACGCCGAGAACTTCCTGGCACGTGTCGTTTCTGCGCTTCTCCGGCTGGATTTGTTTTTCCCCCACAGAATCCTCACCGGAGTGTCCGTCGGATCTACTGGGCACGGACGAGCCGGGAAGTTTAAGCCGGAGCACTGACGCGGGGAGAGCGGGGCCTTCGACGTCCTGATCCGACGGGAAAACTCGGGGTGAGAACAAAATGCTTTCGGGAAGGCCGGGCCCCAGGACTGGCCGTCACCCAACAGTGTGGGGAAGCGGCGAGGCGGCCTCCTGAGCGGCCGGGGGCTTGGACGGACTGGTGGACGGGTCAGGGCACCAGACGCACGTGGCCTGTTGGGGAGCCGTGCTCTGCAGTGAACTTCGGACTAGAGACAGCTCTGCGAGTCGGAAAGAGCAGCGTTCCCGGCTGACCCGGCACTTGCACCTACGGTTCTTTCAAAAGCGGTTTAATTAGAACAGATTCAAAGTGGTTGTAGGAAAACCTCCAGGGTACACACCGAACCACGGTCCTCTTTCTAGATCCTCCGGTGTCTATGTCTGGGGCAGGGTGCCATGGTGTCGGGGTCCCCCCTGCCTACCCTGGGGAGGAGCGTCCTGTTTGACTTAGACGCAGGCAGTGGCACGAGACGGCCACTCGGTCATGCAGGCGGGGAGACGTGTAGGCCAGACCGCGCCCCGCTGGCTCCGAGTGCCGAGCTGCTCTGTGCCCGTCAGGGGCTGAGCGGCTTGTCTCTGAGGAGGAGGAGGGACACCGGGCTTAGCAAGCGCCCCCCTCTGCCAGTGCACTCAGGGGTGAGCCTGCGGAGCAGCGTCCCCAGCCCCGGGCCCGAGGCCCACCTCCCCACCGCCTGGGATGCGGCCTGGAGCGGGACCTGACACCCTGCGGAGGTCGGGGGTGCGGGGACCTGGCTGACTGGTCTCTGTACCCCCGACGCATACAGTAGATGCTCAGTTAACGCCATTGTCAGGACATTGGTGAATCTGTCTCTAGATTCCCTTGTCAGAGACGCATAAATACGGGCCAGCTCTGTGCAGGAGAAACAGAAAACACCCGTGTCCTCCCATCGGGTTTAGGGCCCGCCCCAGCCCTGGATGATCTCGTCCTGCCGTAGCTTAACATCCTTGAATGTGCCATTTCCAGGCAAGGTCACATTCCGAGGCTCAGGGGACGTGAACTCTGAGGGACCCTCTTCACTCCGGCTCCGAGTCCGACGGACCCCCTCCATTTCTCTCAGTTGCCCCCTGATACACTCCCATCTGAGGTTTGCTTCTGGGGCCCCAGGGCTGACGCACAAACAGAGCTGTGGGGGGAGAGGCTGGGGCTCATCCTGGGGCAAAGCAGCGAGCAGCATCCGGAGTGGCACCTACAGGCCCAAGACTGGCTGCCTATGGGACAGGCATCTGGGGGAGCCAGGGGTGAGGGGGGGCTCTGTGGGGACAGGTTTGGGGGAAGGAGAGGCACCAGGTGGTGCTGAGCGTGCTCGAGGACACGTCCTGGGGCCCAGGGGTCATTGCAGGAGGCTGGGCCTGGTCCCCAATCCGGTGCCAGGGTGAGGGACACAGAGGGCACCCCAAGAGTATGCCGTGCACCCCACCTGCAGGGGCTGCCTGGGAGGGTGGAAGCTGGTTCCATTGTCCAAGGAACCTAGGTTATGGTGCTGACCCTGAGGCCGGACCCCTAAGCCCAGGTCAGAACCAGGAGTGGCCAGTCCGGGGGAACATGGCCAGAGAGGAGCAGAGGAGGGGAGGGGGGCCAGTGTGGGATGCCATAGGTGAAGGCTTGGGCAAGTTCCGGGGAGGGGGGGACGCACAAGGATGCCCCTAGGATCTCGTGCCCCCTCTCCCGGGTTTCCAGCACCGTCCGAAAGGGAAGCAGGTAGGCACCACCTGCTTGCAGCCCCTTCCCCAGCCCAGGGCCGCGGCAGGTGAGGAGCTCCACTCTCCAGGGTCTGACCCCCCAGGGGGAGTGGGAAATGGCTCCTGGACATACTTGTGGGGCAAGGGCGGTGTTTCGGGTACTGACAACGTCGGAGACCCAAAGCCTCTGTTGCTTTGAACTAGATGCACCCTGGGCACCTCTCGGGGCCAGGCCCTCCCAGACCATGGGATGTGATTCATCCGAGGCCGGTGTCAGCGGCCTGGGTCCCCCCGGGTGGGGTGGGGCGTCTCCCTCGGAGCCCCTGCTCAGCGCCTGTGGCCTCCACCCTCCCCGGGAGTGTTCCTAGATGCATCGGGGGAAGTGGGAGTGGCTCCTTCCTTCCGTGAACCTGCGCACAGCTCTTGGAAGGGCTCCAGGGCTTGAAAAGGACGTCTCCGTGAGTCAGGGGCGAATGGGGGAGGGTGACCCAGGTCCTCGGGGACCGAGAGAGTCCACTGCCCACCAGATAGCTCTGTGTCCTCCTCCCCAGGTGTGCACACACGCGCATGTGCACACTCACTCATGTGAAGAGGCAAACACACACGTGTAAGGGCACACCTGGGAATGTCAGGGGCAGCTGGGGGAGGAGGGATGGGGCCAGGCAGCCGGGGGCCTCCAGGCCTCGCTTCTCCTTGACCTTGGGGTCAGCCTGGCTTTGGCTTTGGAGGTGAAGAGGGGCAGAGATGGGGCAAGAGAGCCCAGCTCTGAGCTGAGCTGGCCCAAGGGACCAGGCTGTGGGCGGCCTCCCAGCCCTACCTCCCGGCGGGGGCCCGGGCAAGCCCAGCACTTCTGAGCCCTTCTTTGCGGGCGGGAGCGGGACGGCCCTCCTGGCCGGTGGGAGAGAGCCTGCCCTGCCGGGACTGGCCTCCACAGGCTCCTTTAGAGGCCCTAGAGGATGCATCCCCCCTCTTTTGGGAATGTGCTTTCATCGAGAAGGTGGTATTTCCAGGCTGGCCTTGGAGGCCCCCCTCTGAGTCCCCAAGACCTTGGTCTGTCCTCTCTGAGCTTCTTTCAGGACCCAGCTGGAAGCCCCACCCCGGGTGCTGGGGCGACAGGGAGGCCACCAGCCACCCCGGGGTCTATGCCAACATGCACTACGTGTGGGGAGGCAGGCCCCAGCTGGAATTTACAAAGCACCGTGAGACCACAGCCTGGAACCCTCGTGGTCCTGGGAGCTGCGGACTTGATTGACTTTGCCCAATGTTCTGAAAATCCTGCTAATAGAATATTGCAGTGAGGGAGCTGAAAATGCTAGAACCAGCTGCAGAGGGGTCCGGGGGTGAGCCTGTCCAGCCAGGGAAGGCTCCGGCCCCGCTCGGAGAAGCAGGTGAGTCTCGGGCTGACCCAGGTGTGCATCCCCACCCTGACCACTCTTCAGTCGGCGGCTGACCTGCCCGAGCCTCAGGTCCTGACCTACCAAGGGGGGTGGCCCACTGACCTAGTGCCGCAGAGGCCGTTGGTGAGAGCGTCCATGCACGTACACAGAGCACTGAGCACCGACAGGGCGAGCCGTCCGCAGACTTCGCTGTCATTGCCATGGCCAGCCCCTCACCTCTGTCCGCCCTGGCCGGGCTGTGCAGCACCGCGGAGGGTCCTGAGGAGGGGCGTGTCCAGGGCACCATGGAGCAGGGGCGTCTGGCTTTTGCTGAGTGTCCACCTTCACCCTCAGACCAGCCTCATGGCGTCTGCGTGGCTCACCCCCTCTTGTAGCCGGTGAAGCGTGGGGCATGAGCTTGTCGGGGGTCTTTCTGCCCTTCGCACTGGACGGATTTGGGCAGCACCCTGTCTTCTAGGACGTGCTGTGTGAGAGGGGCTGAAACGAACTCTGGAGCCAGGAGCAAGTGCAGGGTGCAGGCTGGCTCCCAGGTGGGAAGCCCAAGGGCAGGCACGGAGGACACGGGCCTCGTGGTCAGTGATGAGGCGTGAGAGGCGTGTTGGGGTGCACAGGGCCGCTCTAACCCCATAGGGGAAAACGAGGAGGTGGGTGCGGGAGGGCTTCCTGGAGGTGGTGGTATCCGAACCAATGAAAGGTGAGCCAGACTTATCAGGGAGTAAAGAGGAAAGAGCACCCAAGGGCAGCAGGAACCGCAGGGGCAGAAGAAAATGACCTTGAGTCACCTTGGGCCCCTCTCGAGTGCAGGTGACTGCCTGACTTCCTCCTTTCCACCCGGTTCCTGTTAGCTGCCTATTTTTACTTGTCTTGATTCCTGGTCTGGATGGGTTCAGACCGTTCTCGCCTCTGTCCCGCCCCAGTACCCAGCGGCCAGCCGACCGACCCGTCGGGCAGGCCTGGCTTCCCTGTTTCCTGTGGAAGTCACCTTCTGTCCCCATTGTCTCAGCCCGCCGGCCGTCTCGGGGCCTGGCGTCTGGACAGGTGCGTGGTGTCTGCAGCTGGGGAAGTACCCTCAGCATTGTCTAAAACACAGGGTGCTCCAGAAATAGACGAGACCGTTGGCTTTCTCTTTGGTCATATTTACAAAGACTATGCCCAGTCGTACCGCGGGCGCTCCCGCCCCCGCCCCCGCCACCCCCGCCCTACACTCAGGAGGCCGCCGCTCCCGTCCTGAACACCCGACACTTTTCTCCACCAAGGTGCATTCTGTCCACGCTTGGCCCTTGCTAACGGGTGCCAGAGCCTGTGTTTTCCTGTGACCCTATTGTTTCACTCAATACGAGGTTGGTGAATCCCTGCTGTGCAGCTGGACCCTAACCAATGGGCAGTGGGACTTTATTCTCTTATTCAAATACTCATTGTGCACCTATTAATCCGTGCCAGACGTAGGGCTAGGCCCTGGGAACTGACGTGCACAGCGCAAAGGGCCTGCCTGGGGTCCCCCAGCCTGCCAGCGCCGGGCTCGGTCCGTGTCGGGGCAGGTTCCACTTCAACCCTGTGCATCCTGCCCCGCTCCGCCCCAGAACTGTCAGGCACGACAGTCGCCCGCACACACTAGACACTCAATAAACGTTCACTACGCAGAACTGAACGTGGCCATTTAGGGGAGGGAAGTACTGTTACTTCCATTTTGCAAAGGACAAAATTTAGCATTGACTGCGTGGTGGTGAAGCCCGGCTGGACCTGAGGAGTGCCGAGGATCCCCGTAGGAACACAGGGCCCGGGCCCGGCCCCACACACGCGGTCCTCCACCGCTCAGGGGTAGGGCCTGTCGGCCGTGTGGCCAGCGTGAAGGGCGGCCCCATGCACCCTTCAAAACCCTTTGAGATGCTGAGCTCGGAGATTACGCAGTCTCCCAGTGAACCCAGCGGTTAGCATTAACCAACATGTGGCTTCCTCTTATTTACGAATATTCTAAAGAGAAAACTATTTCTGACAGTGGGGTTCTAGCTGCTTAGGGCCGCAGCGGGCTGTCTGGGCAGGCCAGAGGCGCTTGGCAAGGTGGCCCCGCCTGAGGCGTAGCTACGGTGACACCCAGCAGCCCCCGTGCCCTTTGCTGTGACACCGTCTTGCCGGATGATGGCTTGGGCTTCGCCTGCTGTGCAGCTGTTCCGCGTGCCACCTGTTGGAGCTGCACCCTGGCTCTCCTACAGCTCCCTGTCCTTCCCCACCCTAGGGCAGGGAAGAAGGGCCCAGCCCCAACTGCTGCAGTACACAAGTTGCTAACCATGTGCATACACACCGCACACACACACGCGCACGCACGAAGCCAGAAGCCATGTACTAGGGCACACGTATGCACACACACACATGCACGAAGCCAGAAGCCATGCACCAGGGCACACGTGTGCACACACACACATGCACGAAGCCAGAAGCCATGCACCAGGGCACACGTGTGCACACACACACATGCACGAAGCCAGAAGCCATGTACCAGGGCACACGTGTGCACACACACACATGCATGAAGCCAGAAGCCATGCACCAGGGCACACGTATGCACACACACACATGCACGAAGCCAGAAGCCATGCACCAGGGCACACGTGTGCACACACACATGCACGAAGCCAGAAGCCATGCACCAGGGCACACGTGTGCACACACACATGCACGAAGCCAGAAGCCATGTACTAGGGCACACGTATGCACACACACACATGCACGAAGCCAGAAGCCATGTACTAGGGCACACGTATGCACACACACACATGCACGAAGCCAGAAGCCATGCACCAGGGCACACGTGTGCACACACACACATGCATGAAGCCAGAAGCCATGCACCAGGGCACACGTATGCACACACACACATGCACGAAGCCAGAAGCCATGCACCAGGGCACACGTGTGCACACACACATGCACGAAGCCAGAAGCCATGCACCAGGGCACACGTGTGCACACACACATGCACGAAGCCAGAAGCCATGCACCAGGGCACACGTGTGCACACACACATGCATGAAGCCAGAAGCCATGTACTAGGGCACACGTATGCACACACACACATGCACGAAGCCAGAAGCCATGCACCAGGGCACACGTGTGCACACACACACACATGTGAAGCCAGAAGCCATGCACCGAGGCTCACATGTGCATGTACACGCGCGCACACACACACAACCTGCAGGATGCCCTCTTGAGATGTTCATAGGCCGGTCAAGGTCATCTGTCCCTCTGTGGCCCCTCTGCCCCGCCGCCTGGTCCTTCTGAGATCTTCCTATGAGCGAGAGCCTTCTCTGTGCTGAGCTCTGTGGCAGCTCCAGGGACCGAGCAGAGGCCATCTCATCTACAGTCCCTGTTCCAGGAACTGACGGACCAGCAGCAGGACAGAACAGGCCTCTAGAGGACAGTGTCGTCCATCCTGGGCCGGGGGTACCGGGGCCGTCACCTGTGGGGCCACAGAGGAGAGCCTGGACTCACGCCTGCCCCCGGCCTCCGGCCTATGCTGCCCAGCCTGCCTCCCGAGGGTGTCTCAGTCTGTGGCCTCCACACTCAGCACCCACTGCCCAGCCAGACACCTCACGCCCCTTCCTGAAGACCATAGCACTGGCATTCCATTTCCTGCCTCTGCCCTGAAGCCCGGAGCAGCCTTCTCAAATATCTCCCTGGCCCCATTTCTTTCCTGGGCCAAGTCCTCAGCCACTTGCCACCATCCGCAGGACAGATGCCAGCCTCCTGAGCCTGGCACCTGAGCCTTTCCCAACCTGGCTCCTGCCCCCTCTCCAGCTGTCTCCCTCCCTCCCCGAGGAGGCCCTGTTCCGGGGCCAGCACAGAGCAGTGGGCTCCACGGACCTGTCTCACCCACTCCTCGGCTGCAGGGCCCACGTACTCGCTCGTGGGGCTGTGCGCACGCCCTGCAGTCCCCTCTGCCCGGCCTGCCATGTTCTCCAGGTCCTCTCTCCCTGGAAGATGCCTCTTCACCTTCGTGGTGGGCCGCAGGGGTTTCTCATCTTGCCAGAGCCCCTCCCCCTCCCCAGAACACCGCTCTGACTCCACTGCACCCCTGCTTCCCTCTCCCCCCTGGGTACATGCTTGCTGCCCTGGGTGAGGGCCGGGGAGGGCTTGTATTTTATTCTCTGTGATCCCAGCTATCATCACAGGCCAGACATATAGTAGGTGCTCAATAAACATCCCAACACAAGCGAGGACGCTGCGGCACAGGAGGCGAAGTGGCTTCCCAGCTGGTGACTTCAGACAGCTCGCATCTGGAAGTGTTCGTATCTGATTTCTGCGTAGTGAACGTGGTCTCATGACGTGTTGGCCTCCTCACTTCCTGGAGAAAACTGTTTATTCAGACTCATGTTTTTCTTTGTTTACAGATATGTAAACTTTACCAAGAAAAGGCAAAGCCTGGCTTATATTTTCACATGCAAAGCCAGCTAGCCCTCAACTCAGGATTTTTGTGAGGAATAAATTATTTATGTGTTTAAAAACCAGTTGTAGCACCGCAGCTCTGTGCTGATGGAGGAGAGAAGCGGCCCGGATCCTTTCGGGAATCTTCGTCTCTCAGGCCCAACATACATGGAGCAACGAAAGAGGGAGAGAACTGCCCTGGATCCCAGCAGGACTAATTTATTCAAAAGAATAGATGGAAAATTTATACAGAAGAATTTCCATTTATACAAAAGAATAAATGGAAAAATACTGCATAGGCAAACATCTGGTGAAGAAAATGAAGGAAACCCGGAGAAATGGCACAGGCGGAGGCAGCCTGCCCTTTGGAAGCTGCGCCAGGGGAGGCAGAAGGAGGTCCTCCACCTGCAACCGAGGCCTGAGCAGGGCTTTCGGGAAACCTCGCTGGAGGCTGACCCAGCCTTGCAGGGGCGGCAAGAGGACACTCCCTGGGGCACTTGGGCCCTGGAGAAAGGACAAGAACATGGCTGAGTCCCAAAGGCTTAGGGGAGAGATAAGAAGAAAAAGAAACAAGTTTGTGATGCCACATCGGAGGCCAGGACACTCCCTCCACCGTCCTCACCCCCGTGTGCTCCGCGCCTTGAATTCTTTCTTTGTCTGGAGTTAAAATCCGGGCCCTGCTTTCTTTCTTGTTAGCGTTTTCTGACGTGCCCTTGACCTTCGTTTTGCTTCGAATCATCTGATGGAATTTTGTTTTAGGTCCTTTCCTTGTTACCAGCATCTCACTAGATTTTGTATTCAGGTCTGTTGTTCCACTGGAAGGTTTCACGCATCTGCGTGAAAGTGTGTTCATCCTATATTGTAAAGTAAAAACACAACACGTTCCAAAGCAGTCTGTTTAGTACCAGCCCACAGGCGTAGGACTAAATCCCAAATGTGTGTGTGCGCCCGTGCATGTGTGTATACAGCTGTTTATCAAAAACTTAACTGTTTGGGGCACCCGGGTGGCTCAGCCGTTGGGCATCTGCCTTCAGCTCAGGGCATGATCCCGGGGCCCTGGGATCGAGTCTCACATCAGGCTCCCTGCAAGGAGCCTGCTTCTCCCTCTGCAAGGAGCCTGCTTCTCTCTCTGTGTGTCTCTCCTGAATAAATAAAATCTTTAAAAACAAACTTAACTGCTTATGCTGTGTGCTGTGCGGTTTTTTTCCTTTTGCTTATATGTATTTTTTCATGAACATGTGCCACACGCACACAAAGAACTACAGTTTTAAAAGTAAGAGTCAAATAATTTGCAACCAGCTTCTAAGGCAGGCGCCTTCAGCCCAGGGTGTGACCCTGGAGTCCTGGGATCAAGCCCTGCATCGGGCTCCCTAAATGGAGCCTGCTTCTCCCTCTGCCTGTGTCTGCCTCTCTCTCTCTCTTTCTCTGTCTTTCATAAATAAATAAATAAACAAACAAATAAATACATTTAAAATAAATAAAATTAAATTAAAAGAATAATTTATCGAGGTGAAATTCCACAACGTAAAATTACCCTTCCCGAAGTCGACAGCTGGGCGTTGTCTAGCACACTCACAACGGTGCACCCATCCCCCTATTTTTGCCTCTATCCTTTACGGCTCACAATTTTCATATCTATTTTCTCCTTTGCTTTTTACAGTAATCCCGAGAGTGAGACAGAGCAGCAAGGCTGTTCCTCAGCATGGGGGGTGCTTGCAGCGAGAGCCGCTGTGCAGCGGGCATGGCACCAGTGGGCTCTCCAGCCGGCCCGCTGTCCCCTCCCTGACCCCAGTGTGGGGCAGGCTACACCCTGTGCTGCCGGTCTTGTGGGCCAGGCTCCACACACTCCCCCTCTCCCTCACCGCACTGTCCGCCTCTAGGTGACCCTTAAGCGGCTTTTCCCCCTGTGCCTTTGCTGGTTATCCGCACTCCTGTGTCCCATCCCACCAGTGCTCTCTAGAGGATGGGGTGCTCCGCAGGCGCTGTGCACCTCTCTGCAGCGTGAGCCCTGGGACTCCCTGGACAGCACAGAGTGGGGATGGAGCCAGGAGTCCTCTGCAGAGGCCTTCTGGCCCTTCTCGGGGATGACGGTGAGGCTCAGAGGAGCAGGACCTCCCGGTCCCACGCACGGCCAGGGCCAGGCCCGGACCCGTTTCTCCCTGGAGTTCCTTCCTCAAACCCACCCTTCCACCTCTGGGAGGAAAAGCGACGGGGCTCCTGCCTGAGCCTCGCTGGATCTCCTGGCGGCTGCCAAGTGTTTACCTCTTCCAATCCTGACCACACCCCGCGTTATTTGAACAAACAGGAAATCGCCCAGGGCCCCGCCGAGGAGCTTGGCTCCTCACACAGAAGCCAGGCCCCAGCCCAGGTGCCCCCAGCCCAGGGCTTCGCTGCCTCCCTGAGTGGCTCGTGCCTCCAGCCTGCATCTGTGAGCCTCTCCTGGGCACGGAGGGGGGGGGGCCCACGGTGACTCCACTCTGCCCTGTGCTGAGGCCACCCACAATGAAAACACCATGGACAACCTCATATGAGCAAAATCTGTCCTTTTTTTTTTAAGTCAGGGACTGTAACTCCACGTGATGCTCACTGATGAGATCCGTGGATGTCCGGTGGCCTCCAGACCTGCGTGAGAGCCTCTGTGACCCACACGCAATAAGTAACTTAGTAAGCCAGGCCCACCCCATCCCCCGTGTGATGTGACATTGCTCCGTTCCTCGTCTTCCCAGGCTGATGACGGATGCTTTACAGCATTATCAAGCATTTGAGGTTTTTAGAAAATGAATCCTAGATTATTAGAACTAGAGGGGCTCCTTTGGAATCGGTTCCCTCTTGGTTTTACAGAGGCATGTGCTGGGGTCCAGGGAGGGGAAGGGATGATCTGCGAGGTCAGGGCGCAGGCAGTGCCGAGGGGGGGGCACTGCACCGGGGCCAGGCTCCTGGGCCCCGCCTGTGGCTGGGCTGGGCGGGGGTCCCCCCAGCAGGGTCAGGCCAGGCCCGCAGCTCCTCCCCGCCCCTCGCAGGCTCCACCCCGCCGGGGTTCCTGCTGAAGGTCGCTCCACCTCCTGCTGGACAGGGCCAGCAAGGTTCACCGTGCAATTTATTAACCAGGAATGGATCTTTCTAGGCTTCCCCGGCAGCCTTTCCTGCGGTCCTTGTCCGGGGCGCCGGAGAGCTTCCAGGAGGGCTTCCAGGAGGGGCTTCCAGGAGGGGCTTCCAGGAGGAGCTTCCAGGAGGAGCTTCCAGGAGGAGCTTCCAGGAGGGGCTTCCAGGAGGGGCTTCCAGGAGGAGCTTCCAGGAGGAGCTTCCAGGAGGAGCTTCCAGGAGGGCTTCCAGGAGGAGCTTCCAGGAGGGCTTCCAGGAGGGCTTCCAAGAGGGCTTCCAGGAGGAGCTTCCAGGAGGGCTTCCAGGAGGAGCTTCCAGGAGGGCTTCCAGGAGGGCTTCCAGGAGGAGCTTCCAGGAGGGCTTCCAGGAGGAGCTTCCAGGAGGAGCTTCCAGGAGGGCTTCCAGGAGGAGCTTCCAGGAGGAGCTTCCAGGAGGGCTTCCAGGAGGGCTTCCAGGAGGAGCTTCCAGGAGGAGCTTCCAGGAGGGCTTCCAGGAGGGCTTCCAGGAGGGGCTTCCAGGAGGGCTTCCAGGAGGGCTTCCAGGAGGAGCTTCCAGGAGGGCTTCCAGGAGGGCTTCCAGGAGGGCTTCCAGGAGGAGCTTCCAGGAGGGCTTCCAGGAGGGGCTTCCAGGAGGGCTTCCAGGAGGGCTTCCAGGAGGAGCTTCCAGGAGGAGCTTCCAGGAGGGCTTCCAGGAGGGCTTCCAGGAGGGCTTCCAGGAGGAGCTTCCAGGAGGGCTTCCAGGAGGGCTTCCAGGAGGAGCTTCCAGGAGGGCTTCCAGGAGGGCTTCCAGGAGGGCTTCCAGGAGGGTTTCCAGGAGGAGCTTCCAGGAGGGCTTCCAGGAGGAGCTTCCAGGAGGCCGGGGCAGCCGGGGGGGCGGGGGGGGGGCTCTCCACGCCCCAGAGGGCGGGCCCGGGATCGCCGGGGGCAGGTGGCCTCCACGCCCTCCGCCCGGGAGGCTGGGCGCCCTCACCTGCCACCTGGGGACCCCGCCCCTTCCTCCCTCCGTTCCCTGGGGAGGGGGATGCCCGCGGGAGGGGGGGGGGGAGCTGAGCGCGCGCACACACCGCGCACGCGCCTGGACCCGCGGGCAGGTTCGGAAATGACGCCCTCCCGCCGGGCCCCGCGGCCGCCCCCGGACCCCGCCCCCGCGAGGCCACGCCCCCAGGGATCGCCCCGCCCCCACCAGGCCGCGTTCAGGCTCAACAGGCCCCGCCCCCGCGAGGCCACGCCCCCAGAGATCGTCCCGCCCTACCAGGCCGCGTTCAGGCTCGGCAGGCCCCGCCCCTGCAGGCCCCGCCCCCTGCAGGCCCCGCCCCGCCCCGCGCTCTGCTCTGCGCGGACCCGGCGGCTGGCTGCGCGGCGCGCGGTGTTGGCCCAGGCGGCGCGGGGCCGGAACCGGGGCCGGGGCCGGGGCTGGGGCCGGGGCCGGGTCGGGTCGGGCCGGGTCGGCGGCCGAGCGGGGTGCGCCCAGCGGGCCGGGCCGCCGAGCAGGCATGGCGGAGGCCGCGCCGCAGGCTCTGGCGCTGCCCTCGGGGCTGCTGGAGCTGTGCGCGCTGCTGGGCCCCTCCCGGGACAGCCTCCGCGGCCCCGAGCAGGTAAGGGCGGGCGGGGAAACTGAGGCGGGGCGGGGCCGCCGCGAGCAGCCTGGGGAGGAGCGCGGGCTCCCGGGGCGGCCGTCCAGGTGCGGCGTTAGGGACGCACACCTGGGCGGGGCGGGGCGGGGGCGCCTGGGGTCGCGGCCCCGACGGAGGGCTCCGTCCTCACCCCGGCTCCTCCCTGCGCGGCGGGCGCTGCTCCGGGCACGGACGGCGTCTGGGGTGTGGGGTGTGGGGCTGGGGTCTGGGGCTGGGGTGTGGGGTGTGGGGTCTGGAGCTGGGGTGTGGGGTGTGGGGTGTGGGGCTGGGGTCTGGGGTCTGGGGTCTGGGGTGTGGGGCTGGGGTCTGGGGCTGGGGTGTGCGGGCCCCTGGTACGTGCCCGGCGCTTGGCCGCCCTGCGATGAAGCCTAGCGGTTTGTCTCCTTTGCAGAAAAAGCATCGTCCCCGCCCCCCCTCTGTGTCCTGGCGGCCAGAGTGACAAACCCTTTTCCCGGAAAGCAGCAGTTTGGGGCATTCTCATTTTCTGTGTTTCTTTCCTGTGCCCTCACTTTTTCTTGGTTTTGCAACCCACGCTTTTTTTTTTTTTTTTTTTTTAAATTGGGTTGTGACACTCTTTTTCTCCTGGCCCGGGACGTCCATAGAACCCTGTTTGTGGCATTTTTCATTAGTGGCGATGCCCCGAGTACTCCAAGATTCCCGGCTCTGCCGCCCGGAATGTTGGGCAGGTCCTCTGGTTCTGGACCACAGCAGGGAGAGGTGCAGGAGGACACCTGAGTATTTGGGGCTGCAGTGTTGAAGGGTTGAGGTCATCAGGAGAAGCTACGTGGTGCTAACATTAACTGGACAAATCTCTTTTAGCGTCTCAGTGGTCTCTGACTCTTTTTTTTTTTTTTTTGTAAGATTTTATTTATTTGAGAGAAAGAGAGCTCACATGCAGGGGGGATGGGGCAGAGGGAGAAGCAGAAGCAGACTTTCCGATGAACAGGGAGCTGGAGACAAGGCTCCATCTCAGGACCCTGACCCCGGAATCCCGGGATCATGACCTGGACCCCGGGATCATGACCTGAGCGGAAGGCAGACACTTTACCGACTGAGCCATCCAGGTGCCCCATCTCCTTGACTTCAATACAAAGCCCATTTTGATGGTTTCTGCATTTCCCTCCTCCTTCCTTCCTCCCCAAGCCCCCATGGTGTCTGCATATCTTTTTGACCTCTGTCTCTCATCAACTGAGTTGTCTCCCTGCCTCTAGTTTGCCAAATGGCATTTCCTCCTTTTTCTTCTCATAGGAAATGACCTGGTTTCAGTTGCTTCTTGGGTGATTTCAACACATGTGTTGGTTGCCCCAACGTGAGATGTGTCCTGAGAGTAGGATGAATCAGCTGGAATGTGCACGGTGGTGCTTTCCCGACCCAAGCAGGCTGCGGCTTTCCCAGGCCAGGGGGGGCAGTTTGCTACTCTGCATTCTGATGATTATCCTTTTTTTCCCCCCTGCACGCTGATTCAGTTAGGGGTTCCACAAAGGGTGGAGAGCAAATATTTGGAGTGGGAAAAAGGCGGCCTTACAGGATGGGTCCAACTTCCTGGAGTGAGCGTCCTTTAAGGGTGATGTTGACGTTACAGTTAACCAAACACATGACTTCACTTGGCTACTTTTACTGTATAGCAATTCTATTTCCAACATCCTAGGCTTTTTTTTTTTTTTTTTTAAATAACTTTTAAAATCACCATGTCTCTGTCCTGAGGCATTTCTGCTTGGTGATGGCTGAAAACACACCCAGAGGTATGAGAACCATCCTACTTAATGTTAGGGTGGTTAAGGCGTCCTAACTTTTCATCTCATTTTTTAGACTGGGGGGTTTGGTTTTGTGAGGACGGTGACAGAGAGAGCTCTGTCCCCGTGTGAGTTTCTGTGCTTGGTTACATTTCCCTCCACTCTCTGGTTACCGTGGAAAGTAGGGGTGGGGTGTGGAAGGATCCGCCACTAACCCATCCGGGTGGTGGGAGAGCGCCAAGAGCACTGTCCATAGAGTAGGTCACTACTGTGATTCTCGCGTGTGAAGGCGCATCGTAGCGGTTTTTAACGGGGAGCATCCTGGCTTTCACTTTCTAGAGCAGCACTGTCCACCAGAACTTTCTGAGTGATGGCGCCAGTGTTCGTCTGTGCCATCCAGTACAGCAGCCACTAGCCATGCGTGGCTACCAGCTGCTTGAAGCCAGTGGCTAGTGCTACTGTAGAACTGGCTTTTAAATTAAATTAAATTAAATTTATTTTAAATATTTTATTTATTTATTAGAGAGAGAGAGAGAACACACAGGCAGGGGGAGTGGGGTGAGGGGCAGAGGGAGAAGCAGACTCCTCACTGAGCAATGAGCCGGATGTGGGACTCGATCCCAGCACCCCAAGGTCATGACCTGAGCCGAAGGCAGACGCTTCACTGACTGAGCCACCCAGGTACCCTGATTTCATTTAATTTTAATTAAATTCAATTTAAATAGCCACATGGCTATTACCTGTGCTGGACATCACAGTTCTACAGCACTAAAAACAAACAAAAAACTATTGTTTTCTGTTTTGTTTTACAAATGATGGCCCGTCCTGTGTGAGTGCCACTCTACAACCTCACAGAAGTAAATCTGTGACACTATGAATTAGGGTGTGGTGTGTCTTACTTTTTTATTAGCTCTGGTTTTTTGACTGAAATGGTTGTTACCGTGTAGGGGTTAGCAAGTCGGTGTCTGCGAGAGACGAGCAGGAATGACTCACGAGTCTGTGGAAACGGACCTTATCTTGCGCCGTAGGGGAGGAGGGGCAGTTGCAATCTGGAATCCAGGCCTGTGCTCTCAGGAATTTATTCTGGTTACACAGTCGGACATGTGCACGTATGTACGGCAGAGACTGCTCGCTGCTGCCTTCGCTCAGTGTGTGGGTGTGATGAAGAACTGAGAGCACACCAGCCACTCCTCCGTAGGGGGTGGGCCAGGTACACTACTCAGTCGTCCCCGTGTGGCACCTCCAGCTGCGACACGGAAGTCAGCCACACCGTGGGCTTAGGTGGGGAAACGCTAGTGGCACCGTTAAAAGAGGGTGATTGTATCAAAGGGGAAAAATCATTGATAGATAAGAAAGGAAAAGACTGAATTTCACACTGTGCACGGGGTGTTAACCACCCTTTCACGGAACTGGGAGAACCTTTCCTTTCTGTTTTTTTTGTTTTTTAAGATTTTATTTATTTATTCATGAGAGACACACAGAGAGAGAGGGGCAGAGACACAGGCAGAGGGAGAAGCAGGTTCCGCGCAGGGGGCCCGACGTGGGACTCCATCCTGGGACTCCAGGATCACGCCCTGGGTGAAGGCGGCGCTAAACCGCCGAGCCATCCGGGCTGTCCTCCTTTCTGTTCTTATTTCTTTTATTCTTCCTATAAGGTTGCTAGCTTTTAAACATGAGACTGTATGGCTTATCCGATCAGAAAAGACAAGGGTATACGTTCAGAGGAAAAACAGGTGTGTGAAGAGCTGCTGAATGCCAGGTTGGCTGAATCTCGGCCGTTTCACTTTAAGTGGCTCCAGATAAGCGAGAGGTAGTTTATTCCTTAGCGTGGTGACCGTATCCCTAGAGACTGTGCTCTGAGAGATCCCGAGTAGATGAGCAGATAGATGAGCAGCATCCACCGAGAGCCATCTTCTGTGCTGAGCCAGGGCGGGTGGAGGTGGAAGGAGGTGCTCTAGGAGGTGGGGGGGGGGAGGTGGAGGGAGGTGGAGGACGGAGGTGCTCCAGGAGGTGAGGAGTCAGGAGCCTGATGGCCTGGCTGCAGGGGAGGAAAGTCCCCCTCCAGTGAGGGTGAAGATGAAGAAGTGGATGGGGGAGGGGACTGGGCACATGTCAGGCAAGGGATGGGCAGGGACCAGCACCACAGGGGAGAGCACCGCATTGAACCACGGCTACTTGTGTCTGGAGAATGGGAGGGTGAGTCATGCACGGCTTTGGGGACACCCTGGCTTTGGAAGCAGGCTGGCCTGCTGCTCAGGCGTACAGTCCAGGTCGTCATCCTGCCTGTGCCACATGCACACGTGTGACACGTACGTGGAATACACAGTAATAACAGTGATGTACGGAAAGACTCGGTTTTCATTCTGGTGGAGGGACAGATGGTCTGTGACCCTGGTTTGGGCCCATCCAGGGGTCTGCGGGGGTCAAAAGCTGGTGCCAGGTGGCAGGAACCACTATCCGTTGGGGCAGGTGACAAGGTCACGTGTGCTCTTTCAAAAGGGGATCCCCTCCCCCCCCCCGTGTGAGCCTGGGTGGAGGTGCAGGTGGGCGCCCTGGGCCCAGCGGGAGGAGGCGATGCCATTCAGGGCAGACACCTTGAAGGAACAGCCCGTGGAGAATCTGTACCTCCTCTGAGCCACAGGTGGGGCGGGGGCTTGGTTTGGAAACGTGCAGATGGGGTGGCGGGGGGGCTGCCTTCAGAGGCCCTCCTGAGGCCAGTGGCCCTGCAGGGTGGGCTTGCAGATGGGAGTGAGGAGCAGGGGCCCGAGGGCAGCTCTGGAGACCCGAGGGGCACTGTCTTTATCAGGGGAGCATGTGGGTGGAAAGCTCAGGTTTTAGGAAAATCAGCACGAACTTAATGTTTGAAGCTGCACGTTTAAGGGACCCACCTGAGTATGTCAGGTATGTCGGAGGCAGTTGGGTGTGGCCTGTCTGGGACTGGAAAGAGATCTGAGCTGGCAGCGGGACTCTGGGCGCCATCCCCAAGGGAGACACCACGTGAGTGTCTGAGTGTGGAGACTGCCGGCCCGGCCAGGCACTTGAGGACGATGGGGCAGGGAGTCAGCACTTGGGGAGGGGGGAGCACAGCCTGCAAGGAGGGAGGTGTCTGTCCTGGCCACCTGGATGTCAGGGCGGAGGGACGGAGCAGAGGGGAGGTTGCAGGAAAGCGTGCCCAGCCTCCACGGATGTCGTGTTTTATGTGAGGAAGGCGTGGACGCACATACTTTCATGGGTACGTAGGTCCGAACTGGTGGGTTTTGATAGGAAGGTTTTAGAAAGGTTTTCTGTAACTCAAGACACGGATTCCTTTTGTGCCTGATACACGGGATGCAAAAATCCAGTAATATGGATTTCCCGTGTTTGATCGTTGTTCCTCCTGGTATTAGACTTTTTTTTTTTCCAAATATAAAGAAATTGTTGCCTGAATTTAAATTATACAACATAGGGCGCCCGGGTGGCTCAGCGGTTGAGCATCTGCCTTTGGCTCAGGGCATGACCCTGGGGTCCCGGGCCTCTCTGTGTCTCTCTCGTGAATCAATCAGCATAAAAATAAGCTTCTTGAGTTTAGAGAGTACTTCCTGCCGCAGTTCCTTGCAGGAATCCTCTCCAGGGTAGGAGGAGATGCCCTGGGGTCCCACATTCCTCCTGAAGCCCTACTGAAGCCGTGATGCCTGCCCTTCCTTTCCTGCCGGCAACAGTTCCACTTCTCGTGACAACCGGGGTCCTTCCTGATGCCGAGTGTCCGTCGTCGTCGTCGTCCCCCCTCCCCCCCCCCCCCCCCCCCAGATCTTGGACTACCCGGTGCCCACCTGGCCTGGCTTCCTCCCCCCTTCCCACAGGCTCTCTGTCTCCTGGGAGCTGACTACCTGCCGTTGGGTCACAGCCTGGGGACACCCCCCATCCCCCCCCCAGCTCAGGATTGGCCAGGCTTCTGCTCCCCAGAACGAGCTCCCAGGCATCGCGGCCACATGGAGCCAGAGCCGAGGTCGGAGGCAGAGCCCTGCTCTTTCTATCCTTTGGGAGCAAGGAGTGAAAAGGCAAAGGGTCTTTTAAAAATCTGGCACCCAGTTAGAGTTTAAAAGCGTTCAGGCTGGACGACCCCGATGCACAGGTCCTGGGGGACCGTCTGGTTGCGGGAGAAAGGGCTCGTGTCTCCTCTCCAGCTGGCAGACCTCTCACCCTCTGTGTGTGTCCCCAGATCGCCTGTGACAGGACCCCTGGGCGAATGGCCCAGCTGGCGTGGGGCGCGGGGCGGCAGCCATCCACGCGGGGCTGCGTAGTACATGGGCCGCCCCACCAGACCGTAATGGCCCGTGGGGCCTCCGGTGGGACGTCGGGGTTGGGCCCTCCACCCGCGACCCCAGCCCCTGGGAGGGCACCCGAGGAGGCGATGTTGGCCGCTGGGGCCTAGTGGAGCCAGAGCCGGGTTGGAAGTCAAGGCGGCCCATGGCCCGGGCTCTGACTGTCGCGTGGTGTGGCTCGGGGCAGCTGAAGAGCCAGTCCCTCGCCATGGTGTGACTCACCTGGGTGCACGGTCTCCGGGGCCCTGAGGCCACCTCTGTGCGGTCCTGACCGTGGGGGCCCCTGGCAGGTGTGGATCGGGCACCCGGGGGTGGGCAGAAGGGGAACACGCCGAGGCCGGGCTCGGTTGGAGGTGCGGGGAGCGAAGGCGGGCGCCGTGGGTGACCGTGTCCCTTTCTGCTTCAGGCCCAGAGGAAGGGGGTGGGCGGCCCTCCTCTCGAACCGGAGGTTCTGTCCGTGTTTGTGCCTCCCTTCGTCACTAAGGAGGACAGTCAGACGGCCGGCGCCCCCTGTGCCACCCTGAGCAAGACCAGGAGGCGCTCGTTCAGAAAGAAGAGGGACAAGCCCAAATCCGAGCCCTGGAAGGGCCTCCCTCCCGAAGATGTCACTGTCCCCAACGGCGTGGACCTGCTCGCCCTGCCTCAGCTCTGCTTCCCAGGTATCCTCTGCTCTGCTCTGCTCTCCAGCCGCACCCACGGCACTTTCTAGAAACCAAGTCAGGAAAGTGTGACAGCCTGGGGGGCTGGTGCCCCCTCGCGGCCTTGAGGTCCAGCCACAGGACTCGGTTCTCTTAATCCTGGGGGTTTGGGAGCTACAGGGTGTGTAGACCACATAGCGCAGCCCCCCTGGTTTGGAAAACTGCATCCCAGACAAGGGGCTGTCGGGCTGGCCGGGCCTCGTGGTTCCTGGATGTGCTTCCCAAGGACCCTCACCCTCGACGTTCGGTCCCGTTTGGCAGGTGGGTCAAGGTTAGCCTGCGGCATCTCCCGCGGAGCGCACTTGGGCCCGGCTCCCCCACCGCACCCCGGGGCCCCGCAGCCCAGACTGGCCCGGTCCCGGCAGCGGCGGCCCTCGTGCTTTCCTTGTCCTTGAGAAGCACCAAAGTGGCTGATGGCAAAACCCCTGCTTTCCCGTCCGGCATTCCCTGCCTGGGGGTTCCGTCGGGAGTGGGGGCCGTCTCCTGGTCCTAGGTTATGACCCGGGGACAGCGGGACACCCCTGCACTGCCTCCCCCGGGCGCACCCCAAAGGCTTTGTCTGTGGTTGCCTCACGTTCCTTCCTGCAGAGCACAGCGGGCGGCGGAGGGATCGAGGGGCGCAGGGCTGATGGCACCCGGCCGTCCCCATGCCCTGGCTGGCCGTGCGGGGACAGGTTCTCCAGGCCCTGGGGCGGCTCCCCTGGGCTCGGAGGTGGGTGCCGCGGGCCCTGACGACATCTCCTCTTCTCTCTCTGTCCACAGGGGGCCTGTGTGTGGCCTCCGAACCGAAGGAAGACTGTGTCCACTTTCTGGTGCTGACGGATGTCTGTGGGAACAGGACGTACGGCGTGGTTGCCCAGTACTACCGACCCCTGCACGTACGTGACTGCCGCGATTTCCCTCTGGAATTCAGTTTAAGTATTTCTCACTATTTTTGCTTTTTTTTTTTTTAAGATTTTATTTATTTATTTGAGAGAGAGACAGAGAACGTGCATGAGTTGGGGGGAGGGACGGAGGGAGAGGGAGAAGCAGGCTCCCCGCTGAGCAGCGAGCCCGACGAAGGACTCGATCCCAGGACCCTGAGATCACAACCTGAGCCGAAGGCAGACGCTCAACCACTGACCCACGCAGGCACCCCAGTATTTTTTATTTTTGCGGGGACGCACGTCACACCCACCACCATTGGAATCGTTTTAGCGTCAGGTGCCCCCACCACGTCTGGTCCAGAGGCGTGCGTCACCCTGAAAGTCCGGCCCCCTGCCCCATTCGTCTGCCTTCTGCCCCCACTGATTGCCTGCGCTGGACGCCCGCTGCCAGTGGCCCAGCCTGCGGGCGGCCTCGGTGTCTGGCTGCCTCCGCTCCGTGGGCCGCGTTCAGAGTTCGTCCTGTGGGGTAGCGGAGCCTCCGTCCTTATGGCCAGGTCATACCGTGCGGTGTGTGTGCGCCCCGGCTTGCCCACCCACGCATCCGCCAGGGGCCCGGGGGGTTTCCGCCCCTCGCCTTCTGTGTGGGGTGACAGGCTTGGGCCTCGCGAGTGGGACCCGGCCCTCACCCACCCGGGCAGGGCCTCGTGTGAGCTGGCCGGCCTCTGCGGAGCTCACGGGCCCCCGCGCACCTGAAGAGGCGCCCACAGGGTTTCCAGAAGCAGAAGGGGCCCTGGTGCTTCATCCGGGGACGTCTGTGAATCCACGGTGAGGGGAGGTGGCTGCCCGGACTTCCCTCCCCACTCTGCCGTCAGAGGCTGGGGCAGTTATCCTCACGGCTGTCACCCTGAGTGTCGGGGGGCGTAAGGTGCAACTGGACGGGCTCTGGCCCCTCACACCTGTGGGGTGGCACGGACACGCCTGACGGGCTTCAGAAATACGGGGGAGCCCAGCCTTCCGCTGACGTCTGAGTGCACGACCTCGGCGTCTGGACCAGGGTCCCGGGGCAGGCGGCGGGCAGCTCAGGGAGGCCCCCCTCGAGGCCGTGCCGTGGCGTTGACGGCCTGCCCGGCTGGGTTAGGTACGGGTGGGAGACGAGGGGGGAGCCGAGCCCCAGCCCTCCCTGGCCGGCACTTCCAGCAGCGACACGATGAGCAGCTGGATCGTTCAGGAAGGTGCTCTGGGAGCTCATCTGTGAAGCGACCGTTAGGAGAGGCGCTTACCTTAAATACATCCTATGGGGTTTACTCACGCCTGAGTGTTTTCGGGGCGACCCTGGCCCCACATGCCAGCCTCCCCTCCCTCTCCGTGTGTCCAGTGACCACCCAGGCCCTGCCCCGCGCTCCCGTCTTCCCGTGGACTGAGCCCCTCCCGGGGTGCAGACGGCATGTGGCCGTCCCAGGCCAGCCGCCCACGTGTGCGCAGCCCAGTGCCGGGTGTGACCCTCCCGCGGGGTTGTTTCACCCACACGACAACGAGCGCAGTTGGGAGCTATCAGTGTCACCCCCCTTGACAGATGAAGCAAACGGTGGCACAGAGAGGACAGTGACCCGCCTGGGTGCCCTTGGCACGCTGATTTGAGAGTAGTGGGTGTAGATTCAGCATTGGGGCGACACAGACGGTGTGTCCACCGCTTGCAGGGCCCTCCCTGTACCTGCCTTGCATGACCCTCTTGTCTGCGGCGTCTCCGTGTGACACTGTTCTCGCAGCTTCCGTCCCTGTTGAAAAACCCCGACAGCCCTGCACTGGGGCCAGACCGTGGCTCCCAGCAACGTGGCTTCTGGAATCCCGGCTCCACGTGCCTCCTCCAGCTGTGACACACACACACACACACACACACACACACACACACACGCTCAGATGCTGCAGTTCTCTTCCCTCCTAAGCCCCGTCTGCGTCTACCATGTTCTTACCGCGCGCCCCTTCCTGCCAGGTGGCGAGCTGCTCCCGGGCTGGGACGCGTCTCAGCGTCTGCGCCACCTCGCAGGTCACAGACAGCAGGCACCGTGGGGGGCCTGGCAGGGACGCCGGAGGGCTGTCGGGGAGCAGGATGCTGGCCAGGCCCCTGCCCCCTCGCTGCTGCTGCGGTGCTCCCACCGCTGAGGGTCAAAGCGCGGGGACCGGCGGGCGGGAGGTGACCCGGGCCTGTCGTTTCCTCTCCAGTACGAGTCCTGCTTCTACAACGGCAAGGCGCACTGGGAGCCGTCCTGGCCGACCGCGGGCGTGGCTGGCTGCTTCGTGCCCTTTGCGGTGTGCGTGGTCTCCAAGCTGCCCTATTACAACGCCCTCAAGGACTGCCTGTCCTGGTGAGCCCGGGGCCCGGGGGCGGGGGGGTGGTGGGGGCCCGCCCTGGCCTGGCCCAGATCCTTCCCGCGGCCGTAGCGTGTGGGGAGGTCGCCCGGCTCGAGAGGAGGAAGCCAAACTGTGGGAAGTAAAATGAGTAGGGAGGATGTTGTTTGTCTGGTTCTTTTAACAAAGACGTCCACGAGAACGCGCGCTCCTCCCGGCTAGCGGAGGCCGCCCGGCCGTCGTTCCTGTTGGGTTCACGGACCGTTAACAAATCCTCTTTTTTTTTTTTTTGGGTGGAATCTTCAAGTGCCTTAATGCTGGTACTGAGCATTTTTTTAGCCTGAGCACGTTGAGAGGTTTTGAAAAATCCAGAGAGCATTGGGTCAAACGCGCTGGCCGGCCGCCTGCCGTCGGGGGTGATGGTGGCCTGTGGACGCGGTCCATCCCCGGCCACACGCGCGCTCGCCGCCTTGTTTTCATTCTCACAAAATCGTAGCCTCGGAATTCGCGGTGGTTTGCTTAAAGATAGAGGCGGTCAACAGAGGTTTCCCCATAATGTCATAATACCCACCCGCCACCCCTGGCAAGTTGCAGGCTTCTGCAAAGACTGTCATTTTGGTTCTCACACCGTGGTCAGCGGGGCGACGGGCAGGAATCCATCCCGGCCAGCCTCACGAGCTTCGGGACTCCGGTCCCAGCACCCCAGCGTTTGAGTTTTCACACCGTGGTGGGTCCTTGCACGTAGTTTGGGTCTCGGCTGCATTTCACCCCCGCAGAGAGGGACCCCCTCGTGGAGCAGAACAGAGCGCAGCTCGCTCGGGCTCCTTCCAGGACCGCCTGCGTGGGGCGTATGCGCCTTTGTTAACGGGCACGGGCAGGAGAAATTAGGGCAGGTCCCTTTTTATTAATTCGTGGATCATCTTCAGCGCTTGAAGGTAGATGCCTTCTCCAGCCACCTGCAGTGTGCGCCTCCGGGAAGCGGGGATGGCGATCCCACCCTTCCTCCGGGGGGCAGGTTCGGGCGGCGCCTGCTGTACCTTCCTGGCCTTCGTTATGTTGTTCGTTCAGCAGGGGACCTTCGCGGTGTCGCTGGCAGCAGATACCGTCCTCCTGGACACTGAGGCAAACCTGCGATTGCCTTGAAATATGCGTCCAGTGTCCATGCTTCCCGAGGTCGGCTCTCGATGGTCGTTGCTGAACGACTGGAACTATAAAATACGGAGAAAAACAAGTGACAGAAATCCAAAGGGCAGTTTATAAACACGGATTCATAGATTTTTAAAATCTGTTTTTCTGCTGTGATGGTAGCGGGTCAACCGTGCCTCTGTGTGGACCGAAATTGGGAGAGACTACCTGGTGGTGTCTGTGGAATTAGGTTATGGAAAGTCTGTCTTTTTTTTTTTTTTCTTTAATTTGATACTGTTACTTTTATAGTAAATAGACTATGGAGGGGGATCCCTGGGTGGCACAGCGGTTTGGCGCCTGCCTTTGGCCCAGGGCGCGATCCTGGAGACCCGGGATCGAATCCCACGTCGGGCTCCCGGTGCATGGAGCCTGCTTCTCCCTCTGCCTGTGTCTCTGCCTCTCTCTGTGTGTGACTATCATAAATAAATAAAAATTAAAAAAGAATAAAAAAATAAAAAAATAAACTATGGAGGAACATTGAATTATCTCCAAATCATGACGCTGACTCCACGAAGAGCTGTTACTATTTTTAAAGATGTGTTTATTGATTATTTTGAGAGAGAGAGCGCGCAAGGAGGAGGGGCAGAAGGAGAGGGAGAGAGAATCTCAGGCGGTCGCCACGCTGAGCTGGGAGCTCGATCTCATGACCCTGAGGTCATGACCTGAGCCGAAATCCAGAGTCGGACGCTTAACCCAGTGCACCACCCTGGGCGCCCCGACTCACTCCAGGAAGAGCTATGATTTGTTACTTAGAGTAAGAACGTAAGCGCAGGCCCTGCTGTGGTGGGCGAGGCCGGGCCCGCCCCAGGGCCCCGCAGCGAGGTGTTCGGGGCACTTGGCTGAATTTTGCTGAATATAGACTCCACATCACCATCACTGCTGTTAAGATAGAGAACACTGTCACCACCCCCAAGGTTCCCTCAAGGTGCCCTGTGCTCGCTTCCCAGCCCCACTGCCCCCGGGTGCCGCTGGTCTGTCGTACGTTTATTTAATTTTTAAGATTTTATTTATTTATTCGTGGGAGACACAGAGAGAGGCAGAGACACAGGCAGAGGGGGAAGCAGGCTCCCCGCAGGACTTGATCCCGGGACCCCAGGGTCACGCCCTGAGTCAAAGGCAGATGTTCAACCGCTGAGCCCCCCAGGCTTCCCACTGTTCTGCATTTAAATCACATGCAGCAGGCAGCCTGGGTGGCTCAGCGGTTCAACGCCTGCCTTTGACCCAGGGTGGGATCCTGGACACCTGGGATCGAGTCCCACGTCGGGCTCCCTGCATGGAGCCTGCTTCCCCTTCTGCCTGTGCCTCTGTCTCTCTCATGAATAAATAAATAAAATCTCTTAAAAAATAAATAAATAGATAAATCACGTGCAGCAGTGCCTGGAACAGTGCGGTTTGAACTGTGCAGGTGCCGCGTACACATGGATTTTCTTCGACAAATGCGATAGTCCTGTAAATGTATTTTCTCTTCCTTAGGATTTCCTCAAAGGCCTTTTCTTTTCTCTGGCTTACATTATTGTAAGAATATAGCGTGTGGGGACCCCTGAGATGTTTACTCCCTGCTGAGGTACGACACATGCAGAAAACGGCAGGAATCCGGGCCGTGTGACCAGCCCCCCACCCCCGAGCCCCCCGACCACCCCCAACCCGGGCAGCCCCGCCCTGCCCTCTGCCGGCCCTGGAGCTGCCGCCGCCCGCACACACTCCAGCTTGGATTAGAAATGCCAAGGATGACAAACGGATGCTCACACTTATTTTCTGATTTGATTTTTTTTTTTTTTTATTTTAGCTTATTGACTCATCTGAAGCTCTGTAAAGATTTTGAAGTTGACAATCACATAAAAGACTTTGCTGCAAAACTGTCCTTGATACCTAGCCCGCCGCCTGGACCGCTTCATTTGGTAATTAAATCTGGACTTTTTTGTCTTGTGTTTGCAAATAGAGTATCATGACGACGATGGTTCTAACGTCTTACGCTCTCTCTTACGTCCTAGTATGTTTAAGTTATGCTTCTCAAGGTCCTTACAGAGTCATCTGTTTCTAACGGGGAGTTTGCCGGGCGGCCCATGATAAATGCCGTGGAGCTGGTGGTGGGCCGGCCCCCTTAGCGCCTAAGACACAGGTTCATTACTCGCTCTGCAGAAAACACAGAGAATTTACTTAAATTACAAATTTCCCTTTGGTTTATCAGTCTGGAATATTGGGTGTTGTATTAAATATGTTCATGTTTTGTCCTGTCCAGGGCGATTCATGAAAAGTACCTGGCTTCGTATTTTTTTTCTTCTTCTCCTTCTTTTTTTTAAAGATTTTATTTATTTATTATTTATTCAGGAGAGACACAGAGAGAGAGAGAGACATAGGCAGAGGGAGAAGCAGGCTCCATGCAGGGAGCCCGACATGGGACTCCCTGCATGGATCCTGGGTCTCCAGGATCACGCCCTGGGCAGAAGGCAGGCACTAAACCGCTGAGCCACCCGGGCTGCCCTGTTTTGTTTTTTCCCCGGTGCCACCGTGTTGAACGAGTGGCCAGGCGCTTCCGCGGATCTGGGTTCCCTGGCACGTGCATCCTGACACATTGCTGGCTCTTTCATCCCCCCAGGGTTTCAGGCAAGGACGGTGGGAGGAAGGCGGCCCACGTTCCCCTTTGGCCGAGTAACAGGCCGGACGGCTGAGCCGTGACGACACCTGTCTGGCTCAGCGTTTTCCAGACTGACGCAACCACTGGGCACTTCCTTGTTCTGCAACAGGCACCCGTCAAATTAGTATAAATGTCCACCCTGTGCCAGGCAGTCCCTCCTGGGAGATCATAGAGATCTGGGTTCTCTACGTGTGGATTACTATTCACAGTTGGAAAATTAATTTTATTTCCTAGGAGACGTGTGATTACGAACTTTAAATGTGTGTATATATATATATATATATATATATTTTTTTTAAGATTTTATTTATTTATTCATGAGAGACACAGGGAGAGAGAGAGGCAGAGACACAGGCAGAGGGAGAAGCAGGCTCCATGCAGGGAGCCTGACGTGGGACTTGATTCCGGGTTTCCAGGATCACACCCAGGGCCGAAGGCGGCGCTAAACCGCTGAGCCACCTGGGCTGCCCCAAAATGTATATTTTTAATAATCAGCCTACAGTCTGTGGGTGGTGGGGACTCCTGCCACGTGCATTCCAGGCCGGGAGACAGAGCAGGTTGGCCGGGTACCTCGGTTCCACCCCCAGAACCTTTGCAGGGACATTTATCCGGTACTTGTTTTGTGCGAGGCTCTCATCTTTATTATGTGGATAATTGGTATTTTTTTTATGGTTCAGCAGAGTCATCAAAGCGTACGTTCTTGCCGTGTTCACTCTGCAAGTATAAGGACCGGCTAAGCAGTGAACCGAAGGGAGTTCAGGACAGTTTGAGGGTCAACCGTGTGTGTTATGGTTCCGCCTTCGAACATGAGTAACGCACGCATGGTCCCTGACCAATTTTCTGTGGCTTGGAATTCTGGATTCATCAATATTTGGTTCTTCCACTCTGACCACCCTGTGGGAAGGTTTATGGGGGTCGTTCTGGGCGCCTCTTCTCTTCACGCCTGCATTCAATCCATCATTCACCCGTGACCACCCAGCTCCCGGCGTGTCTCCAGGTGCCCACGGCCACGGCCACTATCCCACTCCGGGCCACGGCGTCTCCCACCTGCGCGGGTTGAGGAGCCGCTGGTCTGTCCACGTCCACTCTTCACCCTTCATTCAGTTCGTCCTTTGCA